>NC_081352.1:53003767-53047264 GCF_029784015.1 Lycium ferocissimum
ATGAACCAAAAAAGTCCCAAAATTATTAATCAAAAGAGTCCAAAAAATGAACCAAAACAGTCCCAAAATTATTAATCAAAACCGTCCAAAAAATGAACCAAAACAGTCCCAAACAAAATGAACCAAAACAACCCCAAAATTGAACCAAAACAGTCTCAAAAATCTGAACCAAAACAGCTCAAAAAATGAACCAAAACAATCCCAAAAAAATGAACCAAAACAGTCCAAAAAAAAATGAACCAAAATAGTCCAAAAAAGGCACCAAAACAGCCCCAAAAATACACCAAAATAGTCCAAAAATTGGACCAAAACATAAGAAAGAATTTTGAGTATAATCCGAACTATGGAAGTAGTGTTCGGAATCCTTGCATTTTGGAGGAAATAAATTCTAATTTTTCTCATGCCCAATTCAAACAACTGCTTGGATTTCATTCAATATCAATATTTCAACACAACATTCAATATCAATATTTCATTCAATTTAAATTCAAAATCCAAAAAAATAAAAAAATAACATAATATAAATCCTAAAACAAATATTGAACACTAAATAAAGTTATCAAATCTACTAAATATAGAAGGTAATGCAACTAATAACATGAGATTGGAATGCATGCTTGAGAACTAGTTCAATTTGGGGGTTGTGTTCATGACATTGGAAAAAAGAAAAGAAAAAAAAAATGTACCTGAAAAACGGGGGCTGCACTGCCGACGGTGGACTGGCGGTAGTCGGAAAGGCGGTGGGGTTGAGCGTCTGGGCTGGTGGTGTGGGTAGAGAGGAGAGGGAGAGAGGTCGTGTGGGTAGAGAGAGGAGAGGGAGAGAGGAAAGAGAAAGGGTGAAATGAAAATTAAAGATCAGATTTGGTCTAAATGTGGTCCAATTTTCGACCGTGCGTGGTCGCAATTAGTTTTTTTTTTTTAATTAAATGTTTCCCATTTATTATTTGTACAAAATTTAATTTCGACGACGTGTGGTCGAAATTATATTTTCATTTTAAAAAATTGACCCAGTGTGGTCGAAATCCTATAAAAAATATTTTTTTCGACCAAAAATGTGGTCAAAATTTCTAGGTCGAAAATGTCCTTTTTTTAGTAGTGTTTTAATTTTAATGTATTTTCAATTTTAAATTATTATGTTATTGCAAATTGTGTTATTTATTAACAACATATTATATTTATATTTGCATTTTTCATTTTTGTGATGGTTATATTTTTTTATACAATTATAACTTATAATAAAATTAACTTACAATTTCATATAAAAATAATATATACGAAAATTAATTTATAAAAATTACACTCCAAAATTACGATGTAAAATTAATATTATAAAAATATTACATAAAAAATATTTAGGTATATTAGGGACCTAAATGAAAAAATTAAAATTTACAATATGTTAAATTAAAAGTGTTATATAATAAAGAAATAATAATAAAATATTGATGAATAGTAATGGTGTGGATGAATAGTGTTGCACCAAATTTGGTGCAAGGTTGGAGCTCCAAAACACCATTTTTTTTATACCAAAATAGCATTTGGTGCAAAAAATGCTGCAAGGTTGGAGATGGCCTTAGGTCCTTATATGACACCTAGGTTCAAGTCTCGCTTGCAGCACCTTTATTTCTATTTTTTTGTTGAGTTTGTTTAGTTTCCGTTCTAAACCTATTTTCGCTCTGTTCTAAACCTATTTTCGTTTCTTCCAACTTTGAAGTTTATACTTTATACTATTATTTTACTAATAACTTAGCATAATTATTAAGTTTTCAAAGAGTTGCATGCCAAATTTTTCCATAATAAGTGACATATTTATATTAAGGCAGTGGTCATTGGTGCCCCCTCTACGTCAAAATCCTGGGTCCGCCTCTGACATAAGTTGTCACGCTCTAAAATTCACTCTGGACGCAACAGGTATTCGATGCTATGAACAATATCGAAAGCACCTTATAAAATCAATAAACACCTATTCTCTTTCAATAGTCTTTTAATACTTAGTTAAAATAGTCATTAGTCATTTATGGCTAACTGAAAGCATACTCATACTTATAAAAATCAGCAGAAGTTTAATAGAAATAAAATGTCTTAAACCATGGCGAATGCACCAACAAGTTATATGAGACTTCAACAATCTACCCACAGCACAACGTCGAACTATGGAGCTTCTAAGAACATAAACAGAGCCTAACACATCGGAACACAGCTCGGAAACTTAAACAATAAAACTAGATAGATGGGGTGTCCCACGAACAAGGGTGTGGGCTCACCAATAAGTCTGGAAAGCAGCAAGTTCTCCTACTCCATATGCGTATCACGAACCTGCTCTTCTTCGTTACCTAACATACCATAAAAAACAACAATGGTATGCCTTAGTACTAGGTACATAGTGAGCGTCTCCGGGACAATGGTTAATAGCAAAATATATAAGTAACAAGTGTACTTGAAAACTATATTGAGAAATAGTTCAAAACAAATGATAACATCTCATGAATATTCGGTATAAGTCAATGATGAAGAAATAATCACTTTGAGTCCTTAAGTCATTCTCGTTACCTTAAGTTCTTTCAAAAACCGTTGGAATTAAAATATAGAGTAAGCCAGTAACCTTAGTAAATTCACTAGTAAAAGCTAATAACAGAGGATCATATCAATTCAACTTATTGCAGCGTTCATCACATTCTGTCTTTTCGCTCATGAACTTAAGATCATCAAGAAGCCACTCACAGGCAACCAAAGTACAACACATGCCAATACAGGCCGAAATCAATATAACGAAGGGATGAACACTTAAGGTTCCCTAAATTTCAAAGAAGCACCACATCAGAGCTATCAACTCACGACGGCTACCCTTCCTCCCCAATAGCTAGGCAAAGACCACATCAGGTCTACAAACCCTCGATGACCATTCTTCCTCCCGAATGGCTAGGCATGAACCATACCGGGGCTAACGATCCTCGATGGCCACTGTTTCTCCCGAATGGCTAGGCTAACCCTACTAGGATCCATAATGACTACCCTTCCTCCCGAGTAGCTAGGCCAAAAAAAAACAATAGAAATCATGGCATATTAGCTGAATCACAAATCATGGCATGGAAGCTGAATAGTTCGTTATGAATTATGTTCATCATCCCGTTAATAGGGGTATACCAATATCATTAACTGATTTAGAAATCAAGTTTAAATCATTATTCAATTTCCAATCAACGAAACACGTTCATGGGGCAAAACACCTCAAACATCCAAACCGTCGAATTCAAGTTTAAAACATCACTTATAGGGGTATTTCATGTTCAAAGTTCAAAGATTTATAATTCAGTTCCAATAATCCTTTGATAAGGAAATCATGAATATAATATATAGTATAATATACCTAAGGTTCCATGAGGGCTTTCCTCTCACGCTCATGAAACCTTGCCAAAAAATCATCTTTAAAGATTGAAAAGTATGTTCGAAAAAGACATTCTTCAAAAGAAGGTTTTCAAAAGAGACATAACTGTAATCCCGCTAAAATGCTACCAATGGAATTTCCATGGTTCAACAAGCACTTTACAATAGATTTAGACGAGCAAGATTAGAACCTTAAATTGCTTCTACGAGTTTTCCTTCAATAATGGAAACGAGGGCTTTTTCTAAGCCTTAAATCTTGTTTTTGAACCTCATACAAATCACTTGTGGATTCTAATCTCGTAGTATACTCTACACTAGTCTAAACCTCTTTAGTAATCTCAGAAAAATCAAAAGTCTTACCTTTTAGATGAAACTCCACACGCCCCTTCTTCTCCTTTCTTGGGTTTTCAAGAATCTAGGGTTTGGAAGGATGAACTAGTGTCACATAAAATTGAATTTGGTGTAGAATTGACATAGATGGATCGGGAACTCACCTTAGGGTTTGAGAGAGGTCTTAGGGTTCTTTTCCTCCAAAAAGTCATCCAAAACGAAGTGGGGAAAAATCTAATGAAGTGGTAAACTTATAAAAATTCCAAATCGGAAAATATGGGGCTGAGCGCTGGCCACGCATCGCACGTGATGGGGCCCACCATGGCAGAAGCAGGTTTTTCTCGAGCTGGACGTGCGTCGTGCATTTTCCGACAGTTGATATTCGCTCAGTAAAATGAGCATAACTGTTATCATGGTGCTTTGTTTACGCTCCACCATATATGGTTAGAAAGCTATTTTGAAGGCCTACAACTTTCATGTTTTGAGAATATCCTTTCATCATTATTCTGGTCATTCCAGGTATATTTATTGTCGGTATAAGGGTACTCCGTCAATTCACGCTCCTCAATACAGGTGTGAAAATCCACCACATCGGACCAACTTACTGGATTCCCTCTAATCATGTCCTCAGCTTTTAGGGGTGTTAATGGTTCGGTTTGACCGGTTTTTTTACAAAAGAATATATCATATCAATTTTTCGAATACTATACTATATATAATCAAAATTAAACTTTTTAAACCATCCCAATGATATAAGTTTTTCTTCAGTATTGGTACGGTTCGGTTAGTTTTCGGTATTTTTTGAAAATCAACTAATACAATACAAAAAAAAAAAAAAAATGGAGCTAAGACTTAAAAACTGATGGAAGAAACAAACTAAAAATACACTAACATTATTGATGAACCTCACAAATACAAAGATATATACATATAACTTATAAGGAACACACCACACTATAAAATAAATACTAGCAAGGCAACAAGCCAACGATTGTATCAAGACATGATGATTGGTGTTTAACGAATATTTTTATTATAAAAAGTTATTGAAAACTAAAACTACTTAAATTCATTTTCATATAAGTTCCAGTGCAGTGGAAAAGGATACTTGTATTAAATTTTTAGTTTAAAAATTTGCAGTATGAAGTTATATGTATATGCTACCATTGCTAATTGGAATAAGAACTTCGAAAATTTAGAAAAAAATATAGAGGGAACAAAAAGAAGAGTAGGAGAAAACAAACCTTCCTTCTTCTGGAGTAGTTGATGATATTGTCGTGTAGTAGTGTTCGAGACTTTATATTTCAATAGGGAAGAGTAGGTTTAAGTTTTAATTATAACTCTCTCCATTGGTTTAAGTTTTAATTATAGCTCTCTCCATTGAAATTCATCCCAGGGCATAGTCTAAGGTTAAAATATCTAATGCTATGTTTCACAAATTTTGATACATAAAATATATCTTCTACATGTATATTTATTCGGCTCGGTTCGGTTCGGTTTTTTTTCGATATTTTGTATAAAATAAAAAATCCACTCTAACTATTTGGTATAGTTATAAATTTAAATGAGAACCTTCGATTTTATTAAAAAGAACCTAAATATTGATTTACTACGGTACAGTTCGGTTGGTTCCATCGATTTTTGAACAATCATTGACACCCCAAGCTTTTAGTATTGAGTTAAAATCACCAAGCACCATCCATGGTTTGTGACACCTACTGTGATAGCTCACTAAACTGTCTCATAATCCTACCCTCTCCTTTTTAGTATTAAAGGCATACAAGAATCGTGACAAAAAACAGTTGAAGTGGAATGTACAGCACCTCACAAGTAATACTTTGAACGGTATTTGTAACAGGAATCACAATGTAGTAGTCTGGTCTCCATGTAATCCAAATCCTACCATAGTAGTGTTCCTCTAAGTTTGTAACATAATGCCATCCACCAAACAGTTTTTCAGCCATCCACCAAACACTTGTTTAGTTCACAATTAATACTTTGAGCGGCATTTGTAACAGGAATCCTAGTGTAGTAGTCTGGTCTCCATGTAATCCAAATCCTACCATTATAGTCTATTTTATTACTTTTAATCTTTGTTTCCAACAGTCCAATTAACCCTACTTGTTCATCATTGCGAGCTTAACCTCCTTTGCTATGTTTTTGTCTTAGCTATTTTATGGAAAAATTTACGTGACCCGCGAATCCGAATTAGTTGGATTCAGAGTGAGTATCAGCCACCAAATGAGAAGTTAAAAAAGAAGAAAAAGCGATAATGCCATTCTATATTGTACATTCTTAGGAGAATGCGGTAATACATGTTCATTGTAAACAAAATACAAAGAAAATCAATCTAATTAAGGAAATTTTATCTTAAATTTTAATTTTTTTTGGTTGTGGACTTGTGGTTAAAACATTTTTAATCAGTTCATAGTAAATTTGTAACAACTTCTCTAAAATGTATTTTGGACCGCATATCTTTTACTGTACTTAATTCTCACATTCAATATTGTTTTGCAGTTGAAAATCAGAAAAGAAGAGAACAGGTATTTGGTGGATGAGATATGCTTGTACTAAGGATTGAGTAGAGAAACAAAGTCACAGTTCTACACCTTATTTCTAGAACCTCGCTCACACAAAAGACATGGGTATGCGACGACTGAAATTGTTTTTCTTACATTGAGAATGAAATTGTAGTAACGGTTTGAACAATTAAATGAGTTTGCCACGTGGCAGAACGTTAGGGTCGAACTATACACTTCGTCTGTCGACTCAAATTATTCATCGTGATTTCTAAAAATAGTTGTCTCAAATTATTTGTCATTTTAAAAGTTTAAGATAAGATAAATTTTTTTCCCAATTTATTCTTAATACTCCATCCTTTTTATAATAAATAGTATTTTTAGCTTATGCACAGCCCTTAAAAAATTGCTCAGTCCTAAAAAATTAGGATTTTTTTTTTACTAACTTATCCCTAATCAAATTTTACCTCTTTCTAAGTTATTCTTGACTATGTAAATAAGGGTAATTTTGGAGGAATAAGATCAATTCCCTATTAAAATCCTAAAGCACCACTTATTTTGAAACAAAATAAAAAGTCTAAACCACCATTTATTTAGAAACGTAGGGAATAATAAATGTTCTTTTTAGAGTACAAACACCTCAATAGAGTAAATATTTAATGAAGATGAATTATTTCTTAATACATTAGCGAGAGTAAAATAGTCAAAAATACCTCTTAATTAATATTTTTTAAAGGCTGCACGTGTAAAAGGAAAAACACGAAAGATAGTTTGAGATAGAGGGAGTGTATATATATATGAGCAAAATAATTAAGTACAAATAAAATTAATTATACATTTCAAAAACTATTCTTTCAACTTAAAATACTTGATTTTTAATTCTAAATTCCGTCATGTAAGATGTTATTGGTTTAAGGATGATGGAGTCAAAGAATAGGAACCTTTGAAAAATCAAGAAATCCAGAAACACATATATAGTACAAGTTGTACAACCAAAACATAACATATATTATCCTCACAATTCACATGTAGACGTACACCTCATCTGCACCCCTCATGAGTACTACAATTAACTTTTCTTTTCCTGTGCAAGTAATAGAAAATTGCCATTATTGAAACACACTAACAAATAAAATAGAAAAGGTCAATTGTTGAGCACAAATGACAAAAAGTAGCCCCAACAAATTGACAGAAAAAGTAAAAAAAAGTTTTAAAAGTCACCATTAAATAATGGGTCCATTGAATTAGTGCCAAATACAGAAGCACCAAAGGTGGTTTTGGTGAAAACAACTGTGAAACTGGGAGACAAAGGACAGAGAAGGGGTACATGAATGTAAAAACCGCTTGTGCTCTGAACCTGCGTACTAATTACCTGTCATATTTGTATCAAAGGGGTTTAACGATAATTGAAATAAGTGATAATTAGAACTGAAATATTTGTAATCATAGTAATTTCTGGTACAAGTGAAATAACTTTCTTCCAGGCAAAAAAAATTTCTTTAAAGAAATCATTTTGACAAATTTAAAGTGATCATACACATCATCAAAGTTGTGGTCTGGTGGGATATATGATTCCTTCACTTTTAATAGGTTTAGATCTTAAGCCGGAAAATGAGAAAATTCTTGTAGGGAGCATTTTTTTTTTTCATGGCCTTTACGCGGTGCCAATTCAAATTAGTCGGGTACCATTTTCTTTTTTAATGAATCTTACATTACGCGAATTCAAATTAATCAAAAATATATTGAAGATCAATAAAAACCTAAAAGTATAAAGTCATCAAATACTATGTACTGTTTTCACGGAAATATTTTTCAATCATATCAGACACAAGGTGTTGAAAATTTAAACGTTGTTTTCCTTTTTCAAAAGAACAAAAATAGAAGAGGCAATTGGTTATTCACTAAACTCAAAGGCCAACAACTACCACCATTACTGTGTGACTTAAGTATATGCCAAAAAAGCTAAATTTGTAATAATAGTATAATTTAGCAATGGTATAATTATTTTCGTTTGACTCATTGGACATTTGTTAGAGTCATGAAATCATTCACTGATATTATCAAAATAAATATTGACATTATATGTCTTCGAGTGAGATTTTTCCCTAAATTTTGCAAAAATCTGAATATTGCGTGTATGACATTATTCTTTTCCAAAGAGATAATGTATCACATTTTTAGCGAGTTTAATACTCTAACTATCTGCCGGTCTCTTTTCTATATGAATTAGGGGTGGGCGTTCGATTCGGTTTTATCAAACTTCGGTTTGGATATTTCGATTTCGATTTTTCGAAAGTGGACACCGAATACCGAACCAAATTAGTTCGGTTCGGTTCTTTCGATTTCGATTTTTTGAAGTTTGGTTTGGTTCGGTTTCGGTTTTTTCAATTCGATTTTTTTGATATGATATTAGAAGCGATTCCATTTACACTAATTCATATTCTCAAAAACAACAAAACATAAAACTAACAAATTAAAATCAAAATCAAACAAATATGATACACAAGAACAGAAAACCATAACCATAATATAGGGTTACTAGGTGTCATTAACATACAGTGAGAATAATTAAGAAAACACATAAAGGACATACATTAATCCTAAAGACACATCCTAGTCACCTTTCTTTGTTAAAGATATTTGATTTTCTCAACTGAAGTGGAAAATTAGGGATACAAAAGCAAAAGAGAGCTTATTACAATTGAGTTTTTTTTGGGGGGCTTAAACTTAATGGGTCTGAACTATTTTAATTTTTTGGGTAATGTATAAATTTCGGTTTAAATTTCGATTATTCGGTTCGGTTTCATCAAAGTTCGATTCGGCTATTTCGGTTTCGATTTTTTGAAGGTGAACACCAAACACTGAACCAAACTAATTCGGTTCTTTCGATTTCAGTTTCTTGTAGTTCAGTTTGGTTCGGTCCGATTTTTTAATTTTCGGTATTTATGCCAGTGCTAATATGAACCAGTCACTAAAGCAGATGGAAATGATACTCCTAGCATTTTGTTTGTAATTAATTTAAGTCATCCAATTGTACTAGAGACTTAATGACACGTACGCAACTACACTTTTTGTTTGTATAAATAAGGGACGTCTATCATTCCATTCTTCACCATTCATAAGCAAAGCTCTTTCATTTCCGTCTCTCTGTTTCCTCCGTTCATTTCATTTCATTACTTAGTATTCTCTTTTTCTTCCATTATTCCATTCCATATATATTCCTCTCATTCTTTTGCTCCGTTTTCTTTTTCTTCAAAAGGTAAAGCCGCAACTTCCATTTCATTCATTTGATCATTATGTCATTTTCTGTTGTATCGGTGCGTAAGAATTTTTTCTCTAGTCTTGATCATGAAAATTTGACGTTGTTCTCATCCTTAGAAAAGAAAAAGGAATATTTTTCTTTTTAATCTTTTTGCAGTGATATTTACTTGCACTACTGGTCCTGATGATGGCTTTCATTTTCAGTAGCTCTTTTTGTTACCACCTGTTTTGTCGTTTCTTATTTGCTAGTAGATGATCATCCAGATTTTGCAGCAAAAACACCATAAATACGTTTTCAAAATCTTTGCCATATTCTTTGTTGTTGACTGAAAAGAGATCAGATTGTGGGAATTTTCTTGAAAGAAAAGTCTTATTTTTTTCAGCTAGTCAAAACCCAGAAAAGAAAGATGGGGTTCTAGAGTAGTCTGGAAATTCCAACTTTACTTATTTTTAAGTGATAGAAAGTTTGAATACCAAAACTTTGACATAGAAAAGTCTGTTCGTAACCGTCACCGCTAGAAAACTATACGTTATCCATTGAGAAACATAAAGCATAATTTGACTTGGCCGAGAAGACAAATCAAAGTTCTCTATATGTATATTTGTACTAGTAAGAAGAAGAAAAGTGCCCACAACTCTTCTCTTCATTTCTCACTGTCATTCCTCTTAGTAGTTTTCTTCTTTTTCTCCCGTTATTGCTGCTCTGCTTTTCTTCTGTTCTTTTTAGCTTTTACTTTTACTCAAACTGTTGTTTCTTAATTCTAGCTATTTGTTTTATATTTGTGTGTCTTATCAAGTAGTTTCCGACTAGGTTGCTGGACTCTCCAAAAATGTTGCTCCACTATACTTTGGAGGATCCGACACACAACTGTCGGAATTTTTAAAGAGTCTAACCAACATAGGTTTCCGTGGGAGGTTGGGTGGTTAGGATCCTTTTACCTTTAATTATAGTTTACAGGTGATAAACAATCTTTACTTAGTTTTTCGGTGCAAATGGGATTAGTCCGATGTGAGTTTCAGATATCGGATGATTAAGAAAAAGAGTAGTTCCCATTCAGGACATATCTATCTTCATGATAACGTTTAGTATTCCCTCCGTCTCACACTCTCACTTTCTATATTTAGTAAGTGACTTTTTAGGGACAAGATCATCCATGTCATATTAAAGACCACGAGATAAATTCTGCGTCGAATTAAATTAAGACAAACAAATTGAAACGGTGAAAGTATTTGATTTCGTCACAAGTTCTTCTCTTTTTGTTTTTCAGTGAGATGTTGAAGAAAACGGTTAGCTTTTGTTGTTCTTTACTAAATGCTAGCTGGCATATTCTTTAACTTTATTCCCTTTAAAATATGAAGGGTGTTTGCTCATATACGTGTTTTTATTTAAATGTTTATTGCGTTTTCCATTGTGTGGCTCAACTAAAACAGTGAAAGACTACAACATACTTTTATAATAGGAACCTCACTTCAGGTTCTCTCTGTTGTGTTTTTATTGGGCCACATTTATTAGTCAAGTCTAAAATAGTCATCTTGGTTGTCACGCATTGTATTATGCATTGATTGGATAACTCTCATGTCCTTATATTGGTAGGTCTGCAAGTTTTAATATATTTAAGTAGTTGTACTAGGTGGGGTTTAAAATCTGTACTGGTATATTCCAGATCATTGGAAAATTGGGTGATTAGAGGACTTTCTTGGACAATCTCAAATTTTTTAATAGTAATATGTTACTATTTTTTTTTTTTTGAGTTAACAGTATTTTATTTGGTTTCTACAGTTGAAAGTCATCTGAGGATTTCCAGCTGCAATGGGTGAACGTGTACTGACTCGTGTTCACAGCCTTCGTGAACGTCTTGATGCTACTTTGGCTGCTCATCGCAATGAGATTTTGCTGTTTCTTTCAAGGTATTGTCTTCACAGCAATGTTCTGTTGATATTTCGGCTTTAGACCACTTATTTTACTGAGCCGCCCTGGCTCTTTGATTTAGTTGTTGTAGTTTGCCATTTCTAATGTATGGACTAATAGATGAACAAAGATTTAGTTTAAACAAGTACATCATGAGTTATTCTTGCTGGTTTTGGCTGTTGCAGGATCGAAAGCCATGGAAAAGGGATCTTGAAACCTCACCAGCTGCTGGCTGAGTTTGAATCGATTCACAAAGACGACAAAGACAAACTGAATGATCATGCCTTTGAAGAAGTCCTGAAATCCACTCAGGTAACTTTGGTTTATCGTTAGGTGATCATTGGGATAAGATAATTACATTTTTGGACTGCTCAAAAGAATGATACCCAACAAATGTACAAGTTTTGTATATCAAATAAAAATATACATATAATATACGTATTGTATACGCAAAATATACATAAATATACATATAAGTGTATAGGTTTTGTATAGTTTGGATAGTGTCCGTAATTAATGTCCAGCTGATGGGCTAAAAATGAAAAAAAGCCCTAAAATTTAATTGTCTTGCTAAGCTAATCTATGTGTCAGTTTGTGCTTGTATTTGAAAAATTCTTGTGTTTGTTTGTCATACTAGGAAGCAATTGTTTTATCCCCTTGGGTTGCACTTGCCATTCGTCTGAGGCCTGGTGTGTGGGAATATGTCCGTGTGAATGTCAATGCTCTCATTGTTGAGGAGCTGACTGTGCCTGAGTATTTGCAATTCAAGGAAGAACTTGTTAACGGAACGTAAGGTTTAAGTTCAAAATTGATGATTCGTTATCGCTAATGTGTTCTGAAGTTTTTGATTAATGTCGTGGTTTACCTTGATGCAGCACCAATGATAACTTTGTTCTTGAGTTGGATTTTGAGCCGTTCACTTCATCATTTCCCAAACCAACCCTCACCAAATCAATTGGAAATGGAGTTGAATTCCTTAACAGGCACCTCTCTGCCAAAATGTTCCATGACAAGGAAAGCATGACCCCTCTTCTCGAGTTTCTTCGAGTTCACCACTACAAGGGAAAGGTAAATTTAGTTTCTGAAAGTCGCTTTTCAGTAGCAACTGATATATGCACCTACGGCTGGCCAAAAAAAAAAAAAAAAAAAACAAGTAAGCATCCAATCCGACCCATTAAATATGGATTGGAAAACTGGCCATTTAAAAATGGATCGAATATGGATATTGTCCATATTATTTACTAAAAAATGGAAATCCAGATGGATAAGATGGATATCCATATTATCAATATCCATTTATCTGCTTGTTATTTTCCATGAGTTCTTGCTTTAATCGGAGTCTATACTTATTTTGGCTTTTAGCTTGTAAGCTCACCTGACTATTCTTGAAATCAAGGATGATATGGATAGCCATATTATCCGCCTGTTAACTAATTTTTATGCATTTTTATCCGGGTTAAATATAGATGGGTTCAAGAGTTTATCCATATTCAACCCGCCCATATCCGATCAGACCCGCCTGTTTGCGACTCCTATATGCACCGAATGAGTGATTAACATGTTCCAACTGTCTTATTCATGATTTTCTGTGCAGACAATGATGCTGAATGACAGAATTCAGAATTTAAATACTCTCCAAAGTGTCCTAAGGAAGGCTGAGGAATACCTCACCACCCTTTCCCCAGAAACTCCATACTCGGCATTCGAGCACAAGTTCCAAGGAATTGGCTTGGAGAGGGGTTGGGGTGACACTGCAGAGCGTGTTCTAGAGATGATCTGCATGCTCCTGGATCTCCTTGAGGCTCCTGACTCATGCACTCTTGAGAAATTCCTTGGTAGAATTCCTATGGTTTTCAATGTGGTTATACTTTCGCCCCACGGATATTTCGCCCAAGAAAATGTCTTGGGTTACCCCGACACTGGTGGCCAGGTGCACTACTATTTCTAATCCGTTTAAATCTTATCCCTTTGAAATTTATTGTCGCAAGTGCTGAGGTTTACGTCATTTAACTTTGCAGGTTGTCTATATTCTGGATCAAGTTCCCGCCTTGGAGCGTGAGATGCTCAAGCGCATAAAGGAGCAAGGACTTGATATCAAACCGCAAATTCTTATTGTTCGTATCCCCAGTAATTCTGCTTAAACTTATGATTATGCAGGATTTTAATTTGTTCTAATGCACCCGGATCTTTTCTTAATTTCTCAGGTTACTCGGCTGTTGCCTGACGCAGTTGGTACCACTTGTGGTCAGCGACTTGAGAAAGTATTTGGAACTGAACACTCGCATATTCTTAGGGTCCCCTTTAGGACTGAGAAGGGCATTGTTCGTAAATGGATCTCTCGTTTTGAAGTCTGGCCATATATGGAGACTTTCATTGAGGTGAAGCGAGCTTTCTCTATTCATTTTTCAATCTTCTAGTTGATTTTTTGCAGCATTTTCTAAATACCAACACTAATTTTCACTAAAATTTTGAGTTTTGATACATTAGGATGTGGGGAAAGAAATTACTGCAGAACTACAGGCTAAGCCCGATCTTATTATTGGCAACTATAGCGAGGGAAACCTTGCTGCCTCCTTGTTGGCTCACAAGTTAGGTGTCACACAGGTCCGTAATATTGGTTACCTGCAACATTATCTTTGCATTTTCTTTCCTTTGCAACTAGAAGTTTTATGAGTTTTCTTCGTTTTGTCTACTTTGCCTTCTGCAGTGCACCATTGCTCATGCATTGGAGAAAACAAAATATCCTGATTCTGACATTTACTTGAAGAAATTTGATGAGAAGTACCATTTCTCAGCCCAGTTCACGGCTGATCTTATTGCAATGAATCACACTGATTTCATCATCACCAGCACTTTCCAGGAGATAGCAGGAAGGTATGACATTAATTTCGCACTCCGATGGATTTTCAATATGATTAAATTGTTTTTATTCTTCCTGGTTCACTGTGTTTGATCTTAATTCTTTTTTAAAATTTCTAGCAAGGACACCGTTGGACAGTACGAGAGCCACATGGCGTTCACAATGCCTGGATTGTATAGAGTTGTTCATGGCATTGATGTGTTTGACCCCAAATTCAACATTGTGTCACCAGGAGCTGATATGAATCTCTACTTCCCATACTCCGAGAAGGAAAAGAGATTGACAGCATTTCACCCTGAAATTGAGGAGCTGCTGTTTAGTGATGTTGAGAATGACGAACACTTGTATGTTGTATAATACAGATACTGGTGCAAAAGTTGTGTTTACTGATATAAACAAGTTTGTACTGAATAGATATTTGTTTCTATCAGGTGTGTGCTAAAGGACAGGAATAAGCCCATCATATTCACAATGGCAAGACTGGATCGAGTGAAGAACTTAACTGGACTTGTCGAGTGGTATGCCAAGAACCCACGGCTAAGGGAGTTGGTTAACCTTGTTGTGGTTGGTGGAGACCGAAGTAAGGAATCCAAAGACTTGGAAGAGCAGGCTGAGATGAAGAAGATGTATGAACTTATAAAGACTCACAATTTGAACGGACAGTTCCGATGGATTTCTTCCCAGATGAACCGTGTGAGGAATGGGGAACTCTACAGGTACATTGCCGACACAAAGGGAGCTTTCGTGCAGCCTGCATTTTACGAGGCTTTCGGTCTGACTGTTGTTGAGGCCATGACTTGTGGTTTGCCTACATTTGCAACTAATCAAGGTGGTCCAGCTGAGATCATTGTTCACGGGAAGTCTGGTTTCCACATTGATCCATACCAGGGCGAGCAGGCTGCTGATCGTCTCGCTGATTTCTTCGAGAAATGTGAGAAAGACCCTTCACATTGGGAAGCCATTTCCGATGGTGGCCTTAAGCGTATACAGGAGAAGTAAGTCGCTACTCTTACGTACCATGATCATTATTGAGTTTATTGATTCTATATGATACTAATCTCTTGTTGCTGCTAATTAATAGGTATACATGGCAAATCTACTCGGATCGGCTATTGACATTGGCTGGTGTTTATGGGTTCTGGAAGCACGTTTCCAAGCTCGATCGTCTTGAAATTCGTCGCTATCTTGAAATGTTTTATGCTCTCAAATTCCGCAAGCTGGTAAGTTTCTCTTTCTTTCTGCACTCTGCCTATTGTTTATGCACACAAAAATTGAGTGCTCTAATCTTAAACAGTAGTAAGTTTAAGTTGTTCGAAATCTTAGCTAAAACAGCTGCTAATGAAGTTTCTCTCTTTTGTTTTTGATTCAGGCTGAAGTTGTCCCATTGGCTGTTGAGTAAATTGACAAAGAACAGGCTTCTCTGTGGTTGTTATCCCCATTGTCTTTAGAAATTGTTGTCTAGTTTATCTCCTTCCCTCCCTCCCAATCTTTTGCAATTTTTTTTTGCATTTTATCCCTGTCTGTGGTCATCAAGAGGATTGCAAATTTGACATTATGTAGCGTTAGTGTGAATAAAAATATCAAATTTCAATCTGTTCCATCCAGCTTTCTTATGACGATGCATTCTGTCATTGGAATTGACTCAAAAGGCAAGCAGTATTTCCTAGTTATTCTTCTTTTTTTGTTTTCACCATTTCCTAGTTATTCCTGTTGAAAACATATTCACTTTTTAGAGAAAGACTTTTTTTGTTACCCCAAGTTATTGTCAAAGTCTTTTGCCGACCACCCGGGAAACAACTATACTGGATAATGATGAAATTCTTATCCTATATCAGCAAAGGTCAAAATAAGAATCAACGCTAACCCTTTTTAAATTGACAGCCTTGACGAGAGACCCTATTGATTTGGGATATTCTCTAGGAGAGAGACTATTTTGTCCTTAAAGAGTGAAAACTATGAAATATGGATGTGGATAAAAAGAAGTATGGATTTGTTGTGAATTGTATGTTCATTTGAATAACTTGGTCACCAAGATAACTTGGCCACCAAGCTATTATCTTGGTTGCTTGGCCATCAAGCAATTTCCTCTTATAAATAGGAGGTTCATTTGTAGAATATGATATATACAATGAAATCTCTCTTGAGTTAAAAGTTGAATAATATACATTTTTTTGCGCGGATTACTTACTTTCTTTTTTGAATTGATGCTTTAAATTTCTTTTCGTATTTATGATGCTTTAAATTTTCTTTTTGCATATTCTTTGATCTTTAATTTTGCCCTTCGCGTTGCAACCACGGGCTTCGCGCGAGAAATCATGAGGTTGCGGGTTCGAACTCCCCGCTCAAAAACGTAAATTAAAAAAAAAAATTGCAAGACGGGTTTGGGTCGCGTGTATGCGGGCCGGCATACGAACGTTAGGAGATAACAGTTATGTCGGACCGCAGCGTACCATTGCCTTGTGGAGCAAACTTGACATAAGTATCTTGGGGTTCGGCGTAACTTTGGTTATTCGCTTATGATATTATCTTGAGTCAGAAATACTTTAAATGAGGCTTTTAGTTAAGCCTTAGTAAAAATCTTTTTCTATTATCTTTATGGGGCGGTTTTAGTTGAGCATAGCCCAAAGTGTGCCCCATGAAACATAACTTTTCTAAGACATAGATTTTGCCTTATAAGACAAACTTTTAGTTATGCCTTAAGGAAAAATTTCGCTTTATGGGGCATACTTTTAGTTATGCCTTATAAGGCGACTTTTAATTAAGCATAACTAACGATGCCCCTTTTTCAAAGCGAACTTTCCTTAAGGATAAACTTTGCCTTATAAGGCGGAACTTATAGTTATGCGGGTCGGCATAACTTTAGTTATTCCTTAGGAAAAGTTTCGCCTTATGTAATATACTTTTAGTTATGTCTTATAAAGACACTTTAGTTAAGGCATAACTAAAAGTTTACCTTGAAAAGTAAAAATAAAAAAATAAAAAAATAATAATAATAAAAAAAAAATATATATATATATATACATAACTAAAATTCTGCCGGTGGGGGCATAGCGAAATTCAAACTCTGCCTTGCGAATTTTTTTTTAAAATTTTTTGATCGAGTGGGGGTTCGAACACCAAACCCATGGGTTTTAATGAAGGACAAAGTTTAAAGATTACAAATATGAAAAAGAAAATTTAAAATACCCCAAAAAGGGCAATTCTAACATATCAATCTCTTTCGTTATACTTATCTTTAGTGTAATTACTTTATAGTCTTTATTTTATAATAAGTTATAGACTCTGCCATGACTTTGAAAAGACGCAAATAATTACAATTGAGACTTGAGAGAGGTAAGGATGAATCTCGTTTATTAGTTTTAATTGCTCAGTATTACAAATTATGGAGAAAGAAAGAGATGTTAGATAGCATCTTTGTGTTATGGATAAAGCAAACGATGTCAGGTAACATTTTTCTTTTAATGTTGCTCACTACATGTCAGGGAACATCTTTCCTTTAATGTTCACCTGACTTCCTTATTAGAGTAGCCGATGAAGTTTGCATTAACATTGCATATCATATCTGGGGTCTTTACTTGATATACTACCGTCGTTTTATGGAAAAAGATTAACATATTTATAACTATATAGAAACGTGAGTGAGGAGGCAGGATCGTCGTCAATCCGGCCATTTCATTTCACTCACCCATAAAAATGACTTGATGCACGTGATCAACTCACTGTCTATGCTTGCCTTTATTCTTAGATATATCAGTTACTCTACAGTATAAATATCAACTACTTTGCGATGTGGGCCCCAAATTTTACACCTTGCAGCCTTTTAATGGTAATTTTATTGTCTCTTCTTGCAAATTTCAACCAATTCAACAGATCTATCGCTCCACTTTAGTCTTGTGGTCTTCATAACTCAACCGATTACTATTTTAAAGTTATTGAGGAAATCTATTTGCAAGTCTAAATATTGTATTTTCTTTATTTTTTTTTAAAAAGGGGTGGGCCCCCTACTAAAAACATTAAGCAATATAAAAAGGGACAACTACGTATATATACATCTTAAGGAGAAATATTTACGAAACGTGTCGATAATTTTATATTTACAAAACATAACATTACAAACCCTATACAAAATATGCTTTTTTAAAAATAAAAAAAATTAAAAAATTAAATTTTTATTTTTTTTAATATTTTTTTATTTTTTTTAAATATTTTTTTCGCTCAAAAATTTATGTATGAAATTTGTATGAAATGTGTATATCTCGTTCAAGGCTTAAAAAATTCGCTCAAAATTTAGTGTATGAAAACGGTATGAAAAATGTATGAAATGTATATATCTCGTTCAAGGCTTAAAAAATCCGCTCAAAATTGTGTGTATGAAGAAAATATGAAATTTGTATTTCGCTTAAGTCTTAAAATTTCGCTCGCATTTTCGTGTATAAAGTTCATGTTATATTTCTGTAAAATTAATACAACTACAACAACATTGTATACAACTTTGATATAACATTCAAGACTTAAAATAATCGCTCAAATTTTTGTGTATGAAATGTATATATTTTGCTCAAGGCTTAAAAAGTTCGCTCAAATTTTATGTATGAAGAACGTATGAAATGTGTATATCTCGGTCAAGGCTTAAACATTAAGCTCAAATTTTTATGCATCAGAATGGTATGAAATGTGTATATCTCTCTCAAGACTTAGAATTTCATTCACATTTTTCGTATATGAAGTTCATATTAGCTTTCTAGAAAATTAATACAACTACAACAACATTGTAACAACTTTCATACAATATTCAAAGCTTAAAGTTTTCGCTCACAATTTTGTGTATGAAAATTATATTAAAAATTTCGCTCACACATACACATTTTATACAACTTTCATACACAAAAATTTGAGGTAATTTTTTATGCCTTTGAGCAAATTTTTTTTTTTTAAAAAAAATATATAAAAATTATAAAATATTTTTTTTAAAAAAATATTATTTAAAAAAAATATATATATATTCTGAAAAAAATAGAAAAACGAAAAATATATGAAAATTCGTCATGTTTCGTAATATATGTTATGTTTTGTAAATAAGAAAAACTATCGTCACGTTTCGTAAATATTTCTCCTTAACATGTATATATACGTAGTTTTCCCATATAAAAAAAAAAAGTGAAGCCCTTCATCTCCAAACTCATAAAAAAAATAAAAAATGTGGACCCCATATTAACAAAATTAAGCAATATAAAAAAATGGATACCATATTAAAAAAAGTAATGTAAAAAAAAAAACATGCACCCCATATTAAAAAATTAAATAACATTCATGTAATTTTTAAAGTATCCCATTAAGTCAATAATGATAGATTCATTGCCACATGCGTATCAACCCATTAGTTGGAGCAAATGAAATTATTGTACAGTAAAAAATATGGACCTCATATTATTGCTTTTCTTCAAAAGGTTAAGTAGCCAAACCATACAATTTTCTTTCTTTTTTTATATTAGCCTGAGATCTAATCTAGATATTGAACTGTTGTATTTGCTATTCTGCTATGTCATTTATTTGTTATGTTTACTAAAATAAATATACTTAAAATGTTTATATTTTAAAATAAGACAGAATTTAATTACTTTTTCATTTTTATTCTTACTCTAATAAATGTGAAAAGAGATTAATGTCGTAAAAGAAAAAATAATATCAAATGGAGATCAAATAATGAATAAGGTAAATTAGTCAAATTATAATTCTAATTGACGCTTCCTTAAAAAATCATGCAAAAGACAACATGACAAGTAAAATGAGCTAAACCAAGAATATTTACAAAAATTAAAAAATAGTAGTTGTTTGTTTAAATAGAAAATCAAATTTTCACTTTGTTTCGTTTTAAACATGTAAAATTGATTTAATAATTTGAATTAGAATTATTCAAATCAAAATTTGATAAAAAATAATAAGTATTTTACACCTTTAAATTAATCGAATTAAAATTGAAAGTATCAACTGATGCTTAAATATTGCTATTGTTGTATGTCAAAGAGAGAAAAATAGTTTTCTTTTAAACAAGTCTTCTCTTTTTAAAAAGTATTAATAAATTTTTGCGGACTTTGTATTTGTAAGAACACTAATATAATAAAGTTTTGGATACGGAGCACAAACTACAATGTTATATTAATCGTGTTTTGAACATATATATATATATATATATATATGCGCATAAAAACAGTGCAAACTTATGTATGTTTATTAGCAATATAAAATATATATATTATCACTATCCAAACGCAACTACATACACACGGATACACTATAATCCAAAGTATTGTGCACGGGCATACGCCATTTGGACCCCATATTAAAAAAACAAGCAATGTCAAAAAAAAAAAAAAAAACGTGCACCCCATATTAAAAAATCAAAAAATATTCATATAATTCCCAAAGTATCCCTATTAAGTCAATAATGGTGGATTCATTGCCACATGCGTATCAACCCATTAGTGGGAGCAAATGAAATTATTGTACAGTAAAAAACATGGATTCTATATTATTGCTTTTCTTCAAAAGGTTAAGTAGCCAAACCATACAATTTGCTTTCTTTTCTTATATTAGCCTGAGATCTAATCTAGATATTTAACTATTGTATTTGCTATTCCGTCATATCATTTATTTGTTATGTTTACTAAATAAATATACTTAAAATATTTATATTTTAAAATAAGATAGAATTTAATTACTTTTTCATTTTTTATTCTTACTCTAATAAATGTGAAAAGAGATTAATGTCATAAAAGAAAAAATAATATCAAATGGAGATCAAATAATTAATAAGGTAAATTAGTCAAATTATAATTTTAATTGACGTTTCCTTAAAAAACTATGCAAAAGGCAACATGATAAGTAAAATGAGCTAAACCAAGAATATTTACCAAAAATTAAAAAATAGTAGTTCTTCGTTTAAATAGAAAATCAAATTTCTACTTTGTTTCGTTTTAAACATGTAAAATTAATTTAATAATTTGAATTAGAATTATCCAAATCAAAATTTGATAAAAAAAAATAATAAGTATTGTTTAGGTCCAATCTACATACATTAACAATAGAATATTTTACACCTTTAAATTAATCGAATTAAAATTCAAAGTATCAACTGATGCTTAAATATTGCTATTGTTTTATCTCAAAGAGAGGAAAATAGTTTCCTTTTAAACAAGTCTTTTTTTTTAAAAGTATTAATAAATTTTTGCCAACACTAATATAATAAAGTTTTAGATACGGAGCACAAACTATAATGTTATATTAATCGTGTTTTGAACATAATGTGTGTATATATATATGTATTATATATATATATATTATATATGTTTATATAATATAAAAATATATATTATCATTATTCAAACATAACTACATACACATAGATACACTATAATTTAAAGTGTTGGGCCTGTGCGCAGCACGGGCATATGCCATCTAGTGCATATAAAGATACTGGAAATATTATCTAGTTCATCTGGAAAATATCATTACATTTGACGTATGAACTTTTGGTGCTATAATTTATATTTGTTAAAGGAGTGCAGATCTCACGGTTTTCATAGCTCAGGAAAATTCTCTACCTTATATGTATGCCTTGATTTGCTTCTGAAGTAGCAATATCTTAAAATAGGTCGTGTTATTTGATATGATTAAAGCACGTTACAAATATGCGATCCATTCCCTGAAGTGAATGTGATAGTATGTAGTAAAGCTTATAAATACAGATGTGCATTTGGTTGTGAAAATAAAAAATAACACGACTCATCTCCAGAAGAGGTAAAATAATTGAGAAGCAATATTCTGAATATTCTATGATTTATTCCCTAAGTAGTAAAATCAGATATATGCTCTTGAAGTAGCAAAACTTTGAACTCTACCCCCGCAGTAGTAGAACTCTGAAACCTACTCCTGAAGTAGTAGAACTTTGGAATTTACTCATGAAGTAGTAAGACCTTAAAATTTACTCTCGAAGTAATAAACCTTTAAACTTTACTCCCGAAGTGGTAAAACTTTAAACTTTACTCCTAAAGCAGAAAGAATTGATAAAATATCTGAGAAATATTCTGAAGCAATGTCTTCTTTGTGCTTGAGCAAAATAACGAGCTATTGATGAACGTCGTATTTCAAGCACATTTGAATAATCTGGTTTCATTTCCCAAAGTGAATGAAGAAATATCACGACCTGTCTCCTGGAGAGATAAAATAACAAGGGTTATACATGTTATTTTTGTGGTATGAAATTAAAGCATTGCAACACGTACCTGCTGTACGAAGAACATCTCGAATAATTTTATTAAGTATCATTTTAAGGCAATAGAAAGCAGAGTAAGATGCTTTCTACTATAACTAGTTGTTATTGATTTCCTTGAAGGAAATAAACATTAATGTATCTCTTCCTGAAGGATTTGATTACCATGTGATTGCCGCTTTGATACAAAATATTCCGATATTAATGGCTAATCTCCTTGAAGGAGATATTTGAAATACTGAAGTTTAGAGCATACGTTTACTTTTTGTAATTTACAGTTTAAAATTATCTTTAAATTTTCATTTGATTATTATTTTCTTTCTTGACACCAGTAGTGTCTACCAAATCTTCTTTCCTAATACCAAAAGTATCTAAAAAAATATATTTTGTAGTAGAAACTAATGATCAAGGGCTCCAGAAGAGCTAATTGTTTATCTACAAGTATCATGACACCAACAGTGTCCAAATAATATCTAATTATGATAAATAAATTGAAGTCTCTCGAAGTGGTTATATATGATAGCACCATTCGTCCTAAATCATAATCGTTACGATGATACGATCGGAACACAATTAATTGTAGTAAACCTGAAGTTTATTGACAATAAAAATTGTTATGATATTGAGACTACAAATGATTGTAATATTAAATATCTTCAAGTCACTACAGCTAAGAAATACGTATGTGAAACGTTACCTAAGCATGATTAGATCACATACCATGATAAACCAGAAGTTTAGCCTATTAATATACAATCTCATGTAATAGCAAACCAGAAGTTTATTAAAATAAATAGCACTATCATGGTAAACTTGAAGTTTACTAGTACGTATAATTTTATCAGTTGTCATGACCATTTCGGCGGTCCTGATTTAAATCTGGTGTGCTAATTCAATATTCGAAATATATTGAATAACTAGAAGATTCTTCAGAATTTGTTTGTGTTGCTTGTTGTTACGCCTCGGCAATTTCACGTCGTTGCGTTGCGAATAGGCTAACCTTAGTTAAGCCGGACACGAGACCTTCATGACCACAAGAGAGTGATTGGCAGCCTTAATGCATATACGCTAAGACTTTTTGGGTCGTAGAGCTTGGTGAGACTAGATTTGTCAAAAAGAAGTGGAGTATACGTTATGTTTGGGAAGGATTTCATGGGTGTTGAATTAACGAGTGTTTAGTAAGGTCTCGAGGACGAGTTATAATGTCCGTTAGATCGTTAAGGAGGTGTTGCAAGAGTACCAAGAAGGTTCCATAAGGATTCGAGATCAAACGAAGCGACGAGAACGGAATCGGAAAAAAAAGCGGGATTATACTTGCCGTATATACGGACCGTATATTTTACACGGCCCGTATATCTGGCCGTAGAACCCTTCCAGTGAGGGGTGGTCTTCTGGAGGAAACATACAGTCCAATGTACGGACCGTATAAATTATACGGTCCGTATAGTGGACCGTATATTTCGGGTCGGGTCCGAGCTTTATTTTTATATACACATGGTTTTCTCTTCTTTTTCTCATTTTTCACCTCTCCAAACTTCCAAAAACCTCTAGAACCCTCTTCCCAACACCTTAATACATATCCAAGAAAGGAAATCAAGGATCAAACACCAAAAGTTGGTGGGATTAAGGGTGTGAATGCTTCCCAAGGGTAGATAGAAGTTGAAAATCTCTTCGGTATTAGAGTCGGAGTTCTTCTCAAGTGAAGTATGCTCGTTCAAGACCATCTCTACACCAAAGGTGAGTATTACAATTGTTTCATGTTAGTAAGGGTGTTGAGTTGTTGAAGAACTTGAATTAGGAACAAGTAAAGTGAATATGAACTTGAAGTATACAAATAATGGTATGTTGGTTAGAAGGGTAGTTGAATTGTGATTCATGGTATGATACAAGTATAATTTTAGTATAAATGGCGTTAATGATGTCGAGGAAGTATTATGTGAATGATGAGCATGAAGTTGTATTATAGTTATGGTTATGGGGAATTCCGGAAATGAGTTTGGAAATTGAATAACATTTAACTTGAGGGAATTTGTGTATTATAATATTATGGATGTCGTTGCGTTGTTTGGGAGTTGTTTTGTTATATGAGAAAAGTTGTCGAAACAAACGAAATGCTGCCCAATTTTCGTTAGCCTTATCCGCTCTAGTTTAAGCTTAAGCATACCTTCAACAATCTAACCTTCGTATGAATCCCTTTGTATATAGAATCGTAAGTCGAAAGGAGAGCTTTTAGTCGACGTCGTTAAGGAGATACAAAGGTATGTAAGGCTATCCCCTTTTCCTCTCAAAGGCATGACCCTTATACTTTGATTCCATACATGACATTCATCATATTTCTACTCCTAGAAATGCCAAAAGTCCATAGTTTCTGAAGGGTCTTATGACGACTCCAATTCGAAAGGTTTCCAAGCCTAAAATTCTAAATGATTTCATGACGTGACTGAGTGGGCTATAAAGCATATGGCCTCAGCTTGTGTCCGAGCGAGCTATATAACATATGGCCCCAGGCTATAAAGCATATGGTTTTAGCTTATGTCTGAGCTATATAACATATGGCCTCGGGGCCATGTCATGGATTACCCAGACACGACCAATGATGATGATGACGCCATAATGTACTCGGAGGGTTACGACCTTACGTCACCCGAGCGAGCGCACTTTTATTTGGGCTCTCATGCATGCTACGTACATTATATGTATATATGATATGTATATGTATATAGGGGATATGGGGAAAGGTGAGGCGCTATAGACGCATAGCCACCTGATCAGCTGGCCTATTATGATATCATCCCGGACGCGGGCTATATGGGTGATGGATCGGGCCGTACGTTCCACGACAATATATTGATATATGATGATATATGGATCGGGGGCACGTTCCGGCAGAATACATGTTACGATGTTTACGCGCGTACGTACGCATGGCTCGCTTTAAGAGAAAGCAATACCGCTTATCCTCTCATCTTTATTTTGTCTTCTTGTTCTCCGTTACTTTATGATGCATGCCTTACATACTCGCACATTGTTCGCATCGACATCCTCTTCCTTTGGATGTTTGTCATACCCACAGTGTGAATGAGATGACCCGGCCTTCCTACGAAGTCGATCCGCTTACGCCGGAGCACTTCCATAGGCCGGATGTGTTGTCTCTGATATATTCTTTTGTGTATATAACTGGATGTGATGGGGTCCTGTCCCATCTTCATGATATTTAGAGTTTCAGTTAGAGGCTCGTAGATACTTGTATGTGGGTAACGGAGGCTATGTGACTCTTGATGTATATTTTGCATATTATTCTTTTGCTGCCGTGAGGGCTTATATTTGTGGATATGTGTACATGTTTTATGGAGCATATATGTGTACAGGTTAAGACGATAGTGGTATGATGTACGGTGCTCGGTAGCTAGTTCCGGGTACCTGTCACGGCCCTCTAGGCGGGTCGTGACACTTGTTCTCATGATAAGTTAATTACACTAGCAAATCTTGGGATTGAATCCCCTAAATTCTGAGAAATATAAAAGATGAATGTGGGCCCATTCACCTACGATGTGATGTCTTAAATAGATGCATCTATGAGACGGTCACATATGTGTTTATTGAACGCGCAGTTTGACATTTACGAAGTTGCTTGCTCAAAATAATTGAGTTGGAAACACAATTTTTAGAATATGTAATCAAGACAATTCCTCTTGATAATGCTGGTTTATATCTAAGCTGGTTTGGCATTGGATGCCTCCATAATATAACTAAATCATTGCTTATGAAAACAGAGCTTTAGATGTTGGTTGGAGATATGATATATTGCATACAACGACACTTATATGCTTCAGACCAATAAATTATGATAAATTCTCCACTCATAATCGGTTCAGGGTCAGAAACTAGATATTTCCATCTTATAACTTTTGATGTGTGGTATATGATTAATGGATATACCATGATGATATGTGTTAGTTTTTCTAACATAAGGGGCAGAGAATATGCAGCTAAGAAATATGTTGTGAATTATCATTAGTATGGTCCTCAGATAATTCAAGTCAAATGCTGGAAGCATTTGCTGACCCAACTATTTCATATTTCATCTGCAAAATGCTCCTAATGTCCCTGAAGGACAGAGTCTATATCATGCATGAAGCATGGTAGACCAATCGGTTCCAAATATGAAATTCTTGAAAAAGGGGAGGAGCAAATGATCATAATAAAGAGGCAATGTGCTATTGAAGAGCTTACGACATAACACTTCATGAAGCTTTACAGGAAGTTCAGGTACCTGAAAATAATGAAGTGATGAGATCTCAGTAAGTTATGTCGAATGCGAACCGATACAAAATAATATCTCGTCGATGATATTTTTGATACAATATGCCGCGCAATATTGTATAAGATTGTGAGGATCTGAGTTCAACGTCTCTTAAAGAATGCTGACATAGAAATAATTACCAAGTGATATGATACATCTTGGTAAGTGTAAACTTTATTGGACATGCAGTCCAGACATTACAAGTTCTTGCAAACTTGTTCATAATTCTTATGGATTAAATCAGGCAAGGTGAATGTGACTGAATCACATTAGTGAATATTCATTGATGAATGGAACAAAGATGATCATGTTTACCCTTGTTTCTTTATGATAATCAGAACCTTTCATATTTTTATGCAAGTTGATGACTTGAATATTATTAGAGCTCTTGAAGAGTTTTCAAAAGCAGTAGATTATCTATGAGAAATTCGATTGGTCACAAGTACCATATAGTTGTGCAATTGTTGCGTTTATCTATCTTGCTATAACTATAAGAATGATAGAATCTCTCTCTTAAATAGATCTTTTGAAATAGGATCAATTGCATATTGCAGATGAAAGCCTTGACATGAATGTGTTTATCATAACAAAAATTGTCAAGTTTTGTTGGGTATACAAGGCACTCATCTTATCGACGTAAGAGTTGGATCCAAATATATTATCTATTCCCATGAGAGGTTACTATCATATTGTGTTGTTCTACATGACAGTCAAATTATAAAAAGATTAGAGCTAAAGCAAGGCAGGAATGTACTTGATGTGATTCCAATAATACTATATGATGATGATGCAACTCTATCTAAGGAATGAAGATGCAAATGATCACTCTGCCAACCTCAAGATATGATAAGTTGCTATACAAGATCGGAGTACATCATCTTCAAGAATTATTTGATGCTCTAATCAGGGGGAGTAAGATACACGCTGTACTCTTTTCCCTTAACCGAGGTTTTGTCCCATTTGGGTTTTCTTGATAAGATTTTTAATGAGGCAGCTAGCAATGCGTATTACTAGATACGTGTACTCTTTTTCCTTCACTTAAATTTTTTCCACTGGGTTTTCCCTAGTCAGGTTTTAACGATGCACATTATCTATTAATGAACATCTAAGGGGGAGTGTTGTGAATTGTATGTGCATTTGAATAACTTGGTCACCAAGATAACTGGGCCACCAAGAAACTTGGCCACCAAGCTATTATCTTGGTTGCTTGGCCATCAAGCAATTTTCTCTTATAAATAGGAGGTCCATCTATAAAATATGATATATACAATGAAATCTTTCTTGAGTTAAAAGTTGAATAATATATCTATTTCTTTCGATCTACTTGTCTTTGGTGTATTTAATTTATAGCCTTTATTTTATAACAAGGTTATTATTTTACGAGTTTATATCATTAGACTTCCTGGAGTCGTTCTCGGGTCTTTTCTTGTGTTCCATTATTAATCTGTTTGGATGGTCGTTACCCAAGGTTTCATAATGTGTAGTATCATATTGAATGATATTGTTAGGTATTGTATTGTATTAATGAATATAATATTTGGATAGACTGTATCATTTGTTGTGGTTTAATAACATTTTTATTGTTTGGTTTGACTTATGTACGTCTTGTGTATTATAACATGTAAGTTTACTAAAATACCCTTTACACTTAATCACAATCAAATTTATACACATAAATAAACCTAATGTAAAGGATAAAATAGAACAAACTAACGGGTGGTGGGGGCGAGGAGGGGTGGGTGGTGTGGGGTGTGGGGGTGGGGGTGGGGGTGCGTGGTGAGGGGGGGTAGTGCATGGTGGTGGGGTGGTAGGGTGAGGGTAGGTGGCAGAGGGTTGGGGTTGGTGGGGTGAGGGTGGGTGGGTTGTGTGTGATGGATGTGGGGTGAGTGGTTGTGGAGGTGGGGGATGGGGTATAATGGAAATGACATACGTAACCATGCGAAAACCATCAAATTCATGGTTACAAAAAATTGAATTTTTTCATGATTATATAACCCCGAAATTACAATGCGTTTACAATATCATACAACAAGAATTTAAGAACGATAAAAACAAACATGATTTCATAGAAACAATACGATAATGAACCACGAGAATAACAAACAGGGGGTTACATGAATACTGAACATAAAGAAACGGTAATTAGGTATTAATGAGGGGTGCAGGGACTTTTGGTTTTCTTCTACTGTTAATTAGAGGCGTTGTGTGTGATTTTTGGGAATGAAAAATCCTTTCACAAGGAAGGAATGATTTCATCGTTTGATGAGATTTGTTCCTAAATACCCTGTGAGGATTAAGAGCCCGCTTGGATAAGTAGAAAAAAAGTGGCTTTTAAGCATAAGCGCTTAAATTTCTTTTAAGTGCTAAAAGTTATTTTATAAATAAGCAGTTACATGTTTCGATAAAAGTGCTTAAAGGGTTTTTAGAAGTAAGAAAATATAAGGAATAAAAGGGTAAAGTCGTTGGTCAAATTAAAATAGCTTTTAAGACCAAAAAAAAAAAAAAAAAAAAGTTGGGGTTGAGCAACTTCTTGGTTTTGGCTTATTTTAAGCAATTTTTAAGCTTTAACTTAATTTAAGCTGTTTTATTTTCTGCCATTTAAGTAAGTTAAAAATAACTTATAAGCTGATTTGACCGACTTATAAGCCAATCCAAACGGGCTCTAAGTCTAAATATACTTTTCGGTTCATTTGATTAGAGGATGAGGTAAGATGTTGTAAAACTTTTTTTTTTTCCTTTTTTTCTTTTTTAAAGAAGATGTTGTAAAAAATTTCAATTATAATTGAATTAAAATGTTAAAACGAAACGCATACATCTATGACCTATCCATAAGAATTTTGTCTAGTCACGACTCAATTAAGAATCATGACCGATACTTAGTTGTCCATCCCCATGGATTGCTGGGCCGAGCAAACCCCAGTAGATCCAGGTGTATGCAGGTGTTAAGAGTATTGGGTGTCTTGGATGTGATCATGATTTAGCAAGTATTTATATGATATGCATTGGATCTGATTTGAGTATTTCTACCTGTTTGATATGATTCTGTGCGTAATCTCCACTATTGCTAATAAAATGATTTACTATAGTTCGATGAGTTATTCTATCTCTTGCTTATTAGCTAACTGTTAAAAATTATTATATATGTTTAAGTGTAACCGTAAGTATTTCAAAGACCAATCATCGCCACTATTTTACTGAGGTGGGTAAATTATACTCACTGAGTACATGTTATTTCTTTTATGTACTCGTGCAATATTTGCTACACTCTTTTGTCTAGATGTAGATCCTACTAGTGAAGCCCGCAGTTGTTTTTGAGCATACGTGATTTGGAGATTTGGGAGCGAGTTGCCTGGCTGATCCACAACACCGAATTCTCTCTATTTTTCTTCCTTTTGTCTTATTTCGTTTCATACACAGTGTGTTATTGCATTTAAGATTTATATTATTTCACTCTAGAGGCTGTTCTATTTGTATCAGCAAATTTTAGGGCCATTATCTCCCGCTTTTATATTTATTGAGACATTATTTATGACTTGTTTTTGTTTTACATGTTTATTTTTATGCTTAAATCAATGAGAAAAAAATAAAAATTGAAAATCGATTCGCTTACCAGATTGGGGTGGAGGTGCCATCACGGTTTAGAAATTTTTTGTCTTGACATTTATAATCATAAAGAGTAGTATTAGAAATAAAGGTTTTAATAAATTTATTGACGTGGATTTTGTTTGAAAATGCAATTGTTAAAAATGAATTTTCAATTGAACGTTTAATTAACTAGACCAAGTGGATCTAAATCTTATTGCTGGCTCTCTCGAATCTATTCCCAGTGAATAAAAGAAAATAGCATCAATCTCTGACATCACTTGCCAATGACTAGAAGAGGTTAACATCACTCTTTAAAATGTCTTGCCAACGAAGAAAATGGAATAACATCAACCATTTCTCATAGCTAATATCAAAACAGTACGTTATAGTCCATGAAATAAATGGAATTTACTGAAATGAATCGCTTATTCATTTAATGTGACAACAAACGGTTTTAAAAAACCCGATATACGCTCTCGGCGCAAGATAAGCGTGGCTAGCTAACTTGCGCCACCGGCGATGGCACGGAGAAAACAGAATCGGCGACTAGCAAAGGCGACTACAGCATCTCCTCAAGGCAAGAACAGCACTCATCTTACACCAAGTATTGGGGTTTCTCAAACGCCTAACTTGGAGAAGCGATCTACGCCGCCGCCGGAAATCCACCATGAACCAGCGATTGCAACGGACTCAGAGAAGAATGGGATTCCCGCGACAGCAAGTCGTACGATTACCCGGCTCGGTGTACCCCAAACCCTTGCTCCAATGCGTGCCTATTTCACTGGATGCCGGGGATGGGCAGTGCTCCAACGGTGATTCCGCCGGTACGGAACCCAGAAGATACTCCTATGGAAGGGAAATGCAGTGCCCCAACTGTAATTGCTGGAGCCCAAGAGCCAGTTCATGCGCAACCAGTGGTAGCGGGAACTCCGCCGGAAGGTGGTGTCAATACCTCAAACCCGGCTAGGAAGCTTTTATTCACTGGGAAGTCGGATGATGCACCAACAATGGCTGAGGTGGTTCGAAAAAATCGTGCTCCTGCTATGGGCTTGAAATTGGATTATTTCCCCCCGGTCCTTAAAAATGGGGTTAAAGTTGTGCAGTTAGATCCTTTAGAACTGGAGGAGGAGGCAGGCAAATGGAGTACATCCTTAATTGGTTATGTCATTGGTGGGAATCCCACATTTAAGGATATGTTGAAGTTTGTTTATGGAGTGTGGAACTTCGTCTCAACCCCACAAGTGCTTCGGCACGACGACGGGTACTTCATATTTAGATTTGACAATGAAGAAGATAGAGACGCGTTGTTGCAATATGGACCGTATACATACAATAACCGTCCTATGATATTGAAGAAATGGGTTCCGATTTCCAAAAAGAGTCTTTGACGATTGAAAACTCTTCCATTATGGGTTGTGTTTCCTAAATTACCTATTCACTTTTGGGCTGCTGAAAATTTGGGGAGGATAGCTAGTTATCTTGGAACACCAATGTGCACGGATAGATTGACAGCCAGGGGAGATAGAGTATCGTTTGCTCGACTTCTTATTGAAATGGATGTGAGCCAAGAATTACCAGACTCGGTACTTATAGAGATGCCTGGAGGTGAATACTATGAACAAGATGTGGAGTATGAATGGCAACCTATGTTCTGCCAGGATTGCCTCCAAGTTGGGCATAACACTGGTATGTGCAAACCGAAAGAGAACAACCCTCCTCCGAGGAAACGAAATAGGAGGAGAAGCGACAAGCCAAGGAAGAATGGCATGCCAAACCGTCTATACAAGCCGAGTTGGGATAACAACTACGCAACGATCACCCACGTTGCTCGAGTGCCTGAGGCGAGAGCAAACTAACACAAATGGGGTACAGGCCGCTGCGATAGATAGAGTTATTCCGGAGGTTGAGAGGGTGACCGAAGTGAATGATAGGAATGCTCATGAGCAGGTGAAAGCAAAGGGGAAAATGACTACCATACCTAAAGACACTCAGCGTCTCCCTTTGCAGGAAGATGTGGAATTTGTTACAAAAATGCTTAAGCAAAACTACTCCATGGCCCTAAGGATCCAGCCAGAGGCAGCTATGCAGAGGGTTGCTACGGGTTCGAATACTGTAAGGAACCCTCCATGATTTTCTGCTCATGGAACATAAGGGGTCTTAATAGACCTTTCAAGCAGAAAGAACTCAAGACCTTTCTGCTGAAGAATAAAATAACCTTATTGGGTTGTCTTGAGACTAAAGTTAAAGCTGATAAGATAAAGAGAAAATTCGGTTCTGAATGAGAGGTAGCTACTGATTATGCTACAAATCCCAATGGAAGAATTTGGGTATGCTGGAAACACCAACAAATACATGTACGGTTATTAGCTCAACCCCGAAGTGGTGCCGTAAAAGAAAGAAAGAACCCGGTTGCTTGTCACATGTCTTTCGTGTACGGGTATAATACAAAGGCGCGAGAGGAAGGATATCTGGACTCGGCTACAAGTACTAGATAGCACCATAACGAGACCATGGATCATACTTGCAACTTTAACACTATTCTTCTGTCGGTTGATACGGGATCAATGGTGAGGCAACAATCACCTCTTGAGACGGTGATTTTCGGGAGTGTATAGATAAGCGGGACTTGGCAGGTTAGAAGGAAGAAGGCCGCTAATTTTCTTGGTGTAATAAAAGAAATGCGATGACGGAATATATAGTATCATAGGCTCGGGCTTTTGCAATGATCGGTGGTTCACGAAGCAGGTTATGGTAGCATTGAGGCAATATACCTCTCACTTTGGGGTGCTCGGATCACTCCCTATTATGGTCATCTTGACATACATAGGTTCTTTTCCTCGACCATTTATTTAAGTGAACATCCTCTTGCCTGACAAAGATTTAGAGATGTTGTTCAAACATCATGGCAACACAAAGTGCCAGGATATGCTATGTATGGAGTATGCAAGAAACTGGAAATGATTGAGTATGCTGCTAAACATATGCAAAGAGAGTATAATTCCCTTGAGAGGAGGATTAATGCTATCAGAAAAGACCTACAAGCTACTCAAGAATCCCTGGACAATGATTTGTTCCTTTTCTGACTAATTGCCGTGAAAAAGGAGTTGGTGATAAATTTGGAAAAATGGTCAATTGCGTGAATGAAAGGGTCCTGGCGAAGTCTAGAGCAACTTGGGCGCTCGTAGTGACTCGAATAGTAAATTCTTCTATGCGTGAAGGAAAGGCTCGACAAGCTAGAAGCGTATTTCTACCATTTGCACGGCCCAAGGTGTGTTACTAACTGCACCACAACAAGTCCAGGCAAAATTTATTAATTTTAACCCAAGGATCTGATGGGTTCAAGTGCTAACGAACTACCATGTCTTCACAATGGTATTGCAAAAGATGGGTACTGCCTTAACAGGGAACAACAACTGGCCCTACTCAAGGACGTTACCAAGGAGGAAATTATTCAAGCCCTTCGGGGTATGCCTAATGACAAGTCCCCTGGTCAGGATGGGTTCCCTGTGGAATTTTTTTGCATCACGGGATGCGAGTTTGGGGATGAGGTCGTTACAAGCCATTATACAATTTTTCGACACGAGGGTAAAATCTTGAAGGAAATTAATTGTGCTACTATCACCTTGATTCTTGAAAGTTCCTAATCCTACCTTTGTCAAAGAATACGGACCTATAGCATCTTTGCCATGACCGTATACAGCAAGCCGATTTAAGGTAATCATTTGCTAGATTGAAAGTAGTAGTGGATAGCTTGGTAGGCGACTCTGGCGACTTTCGTATCGGGGAAGGAGCATCCTTGACAATGTTATTGTAGGTACGTAGGTTAGTCAAAGGGTACTCTTAAAAAGTATGTCACCTAGGTGTTTGGTTAAGGTGGATATTAGAAAACGTATGATTCTGCAGAATGGCCTTTTTAAGAATGAAGTCGGAATACGGGCTGCACAAGCAAATTTGTCAATATCACGGAATGCGTTACCACCAAGCTACTCCCTATTGATGAATGGAAGCCTTACTCCAAAGTTCCAAGCAAGAAAAGGGTTAAGACGAGGGACCTGTGTCTCCATACCTTGTCTTAGGCTATGGAATACTTGAACGTATCCTTGGAAACAACCGATTGAACCCAAATTTTAATTATCATCAAAATGCGAGAACCAAAGTGTACATGTGTGCTTTGCGGATGATTTATTAATGTTTTGTCGAGCTGATAGGGGTTCTATCCAGTTGATGTTGCAAGCTTTTAACCATTTCTCTGAGGTGTCAGGATTACATGCCAATCTTGAGAAGAGCTCTTTGTATATTACGGGAGTGACCTAATTAAAGGAACAAATACTTCGAGACGCAATTACCCTTGGAGAAATGCCTTTTTAAATATTTGAGAGTGCCTTTATCATCCAGAAAAGTGACTGTCCAACAGTGCATGCCGCTGATAGAAAGAATGACTGCTAGGATTAAATGTTGGACTACAAATTTTTTATCTTACAGTGGTCGAGTCCAGTTGATTAAAAGTGTACTATTTGAAATGCAAACTTGGAGCCCCTGTATTCCTACTTCCAAAAAGGTGATCAAACTATTTACTAGCATTTGCCTTTGGACCTGCACATACTGAACATTCTAAGAGAGCGTTGGTGGCTTGGGAAAAACTCTGTATGCCTAAGTCAGCTGGCGGACTCAATATTATTGACTATCATACATGGAACAAAGCGGCTATATGCAAGCTGTTGTGGGCTATCTCTTCTAAAAAGGACACACTTTGGGTCAAATGGATCCAAAGTTATTATACGAAGCGTAGAATCGGATGCGTACCGATACCTAAACAAGTCTTGGTTAGTCCTAAGATATTTGCACCTCAGAAATGGTTTGGGAATCAGGAATTAACTGAGGAACTTAGGAAATGCACCAACACAGGCGAGTTCATAATTAAGAAAGCATACCAAAGGTTCCTACCCACGACCCAAAGTGCCATGGAAATTTCTTACAATGGGGCATGGTATTATTCCAAGGCATCGATTTATTTTATGGTTAGCAGTGGTAACAAAAGTTTGGCACACGATTGATAGACTCGGAAATGGGGAAATTTCGGTGCCTAAAGATTGCGTTCTATGCAATACCGGAGTGAGGAAAATTTTACACATCTTTTCTTTGACTGTCCCTATTCGAACTATATGTGGCAGTCACTACTACATTGGATGCAAGTGCCCAGATAGATTCAATGCTGGCACGAGGAAGTGGCATGGATTTCTAGAAGAGCTCATACAAGTCGACCACGTGCGAGAGTCGTAGGTAGCTCTTTTGCGAGCGTGCATCTATCATGTATGGATTGAGCGAAATGCCAGGAGATTCTCTCACCGTAGGACACCAGCCAACAATCTGCTAAAGGATATTGGTCTTCAATTGCATATCAGAGGACAACTCAAGCCAAAATGGAGAGGAGTACTTGACAGATTAAATAGCTACCCTATCTAGTTATCATTTGTATATAATTACAGGTAGATAGGATTTAAACTGAGGTCTAGTTCTAGAGTCCAACATGAACTAGCGGCTGTAAATGTTCCAGTTGGTTGAATGAAAATTTTACTATTTGACCAAAAAAAAAAAAAAATGTGACAACAAACCTCCTAACAATTGCAATGACAAATTTTATCTTTAGTGCAAGTGCCCAGTTTAGGACAGGTTTCATTGCAATACAAATAACATTTTCCTCCATCATCAGGACTATCATCTATACCCGGAATACAATCACCAAGCTGCGGGTGATCTCCACAGTCACATTCGACATCCTCAAGATTACCGTTGCAACCTTCAAAATAATAACTTTTTAATTATGCAAGCAACATGAAAAATTTACACAAAAGATAAATGAGTCTCAAGTTACTTTTAAATTGTTTTTGAATATCTGTGTTGTGCATAACATTCTACATTACTCAAGCAATAGCTAGTCAAAACATTGGAAACAATAGTTTTTAAAAAGTAAAACACATCAGTTACCTAAAAATAGTAGGAAGAGCACAAAAAGAAGAACTGAAACACTCTTGTTAAGCATGCTTGTAAAAATAATATTCTGAATTGGCATATCAATTTCAGTTTAGACATGTTATTTATAATGTAGGAAATTAAAATTGGTCTTTGATTTTGATATTGTTGGCATCTATGTTCAGATTTAGACAATTTTTAGTTAGCAAAGAAACAAAAGTACGGTCGAATTTATTTTATTTTCAGAGTGGATAATACAAAATAGAAGATGTATCTTATATTAAGATAATATTAATAAATTAATCGAGAAGAGACCAAACATACTTCTCGACTATCTTAAAAGGTCTAAATATATCATTCATCCACCGAATTTGCAAAAAATACCCCTCCACTCACCTTCTGCTCACTTTTGCTCTTAAACCTATCAGACCTCTTTTTATTTATTTAATTATTATTATTTTCAAATATTTTTTAATTTTATTTTTATTTTTCTTTTTAGTTTTTTCTCCTTTTCTTTTTAAAGTGACAATTAAGGCTCAGATCTATCTTATGCTCAGGTATACCTTTTTTTATTTTTTTTATTTTTTATCTATTACTTATTACGTTCATATTCCTATTGGACGAAATTAAAACTTTTTCCCTCTAATTAAACCGCCCCTACCCAACATACTCAATTTTGTCAATAAACATACAAATTTATTAATTTGTTGATAACAAATTTTTTTATTTGTTCCCCACAAAAACAACAAAAAAATTATTATGTTATTTGTTCATTTTTTTTCATTCCTAACGAATTGATTTTATGTACCAATCAATAATCTTAATTTAATTTCTTGTTATTTTTATGGTGAGCAAATAAAAAAAGTTGCATGTTTTATGAAAAAGTTGGGTGAATAAATAAAAAAAATTATATGTTTTATGACAAAGTCGAGTGAAAAAATAAAATAATAATTTAATTTTTTTTGTTCTTTTTGTGGTGAACAAGATATATTTTTTTTTTGTTATGAACAAATAAAGTAATTTGTATGATTTATGACAAAATTGTGTTTGATTCTATTTAGCTTCATATTATTACATATGCTCCAAAGCATGTCCTACATAATAAAATATACATATTAAGCAGAAAGTGAACAGATTCTAACTTAAACACAAGTAAAGCGTACAAAATGCCGAGGTAAAATATAGCTATAAATTCATTTCTAGACGTAGATCACAACCCACATTGAACTTTTGCTTGTCCTCAAGAAGTCCTTACACTCTACCCTTACAATGATCGCGCGGCTAGTTCTTGACTGAAAATCGTCCTAGCTCATATGATTGCCAACAATTAAGATCAACAAACATTATCATCCCAAGACCTCTTTCTGTTCATCATGCATAGTATATTATATATTTCAAAATCCACCAAACAACAAGCTCATAACCTCCTAGCCTTAAGGATGAGCTCCAAACTCAATTAATTTCAATTCACTTACCTAGTTTGTCAGAGAATTTTAATAATTTTACCTATCCATCATGAAACATGTTTCCTCATAAAGAAAGGCAGACCACACACTCAAATTTTTACCAACCTAGTTTTTCAATTTTTTTTTTGACAGAATCCCATTTGTAACTTGGACTATCCTATAATTTAAAGTACGTTGTTATAGAAATTCATCTATATGAGAATGCATACCCTTCCAACCAGCGACAATAATATTTAAAGTTGTTCTAAAATTCATTTTCACGGGAATGCATACCCTTCTTAGTAATGACAACAACATATATCATGCATGTTAGGCTGATCTAGGCCCCCTATGGCCGTACATAAAATATTAAATACTACAACAACAACAACAACAAATCCTGTGTAATCCCACAAGTGGGATGCGGGAGGGTCGAGTGTACACATACCTTACCTCTACCTTGGGAGGTTGAGAGGCTGTTTCCGAAAGACCCCTAGCTTAAGAAAACATGACAAAAAGGGCCAGTTAAGAATTAACGAAACTAAAGAATCCATGGCAAAATACTATAGATAAGCAATATAAAGAAAAATAACAGTAACTGCAGCAAACTAATGCGATAAACGAAGTATAAGAGACAACACATAGCAGCAGATAATCGAATGCCAGAAAACTACAAAGATAATACTATGCCTACTAGCATGGAAGGATACACGAGACAACCTCTACAACTTACTAACCTTGTACCCTAATCCGTGTCCTCCACAACCTCCTATCTACGGTCATGTCCTCGGTAAGCTGCAACTGCGTCATGTCCTGTCTAATCTGCTCTCTCCATTACTTCTTTGTCCTGCCTCTACCTCTCCTGAAATCATCCATAGTCAATCTCTCACACCTCCGCACTGGGGCCTCCATGCATCTCCTTTGCACATGTCCGAACCATCTCAGTCTCCCTTTCCGTCATCTTGTCCTCCACTGAGGCAACTCCCACCTTGTCTCGGATAACTTCATTTCTAATCCTATCTTTCCTAGTATGCCCACATATCCATCGCAACTTCCTCATTTCCGCAACCTTCATCTTCTGGACGTGAGATTTCTTGACTGCCAACACTCTGCCCCGTACAACATAGTAGGTCTAACTACTACTTTGTAGAACTTGCCTTTAAGTTTTGATGACACCTTCTTAATTATCACACAAGACTCCAGAGGCGATCTTCCAATTCATCCACCTTGACCCAATACGGTGTGTGACATCATCATCAATCTCTCAATTTGCTTAGATAATGGAACCAAGTAATTATATACTTAAAACTTCTTCTCTTTGGATAAAACATCAAATACATTAAAACATAAACTTTTGAACTTTAAATAGGAAATACGCTTGAATCTTGAAACAAGTGAGGATATCTTTCGCTTTGTTTCCTTTTCATCTCATGTGTAGCCTCCTTTGCACTGTATCTCTACCACAGTCTCTTTGAGATGAAATTAAGTCACTCGATTTCAACTTATAAATCTTCCTATTTTGATTTGTGATTGAAACTTATTTATAGTCCATCTCCCCTTTCTCTCCCTTTTTTTCCTGAAAGAATAACACCAGATTGTCTTGCCCGCATTTTAGCAGCATCAACAGTTCAAGCATTTGAGTGAATGGAACTTGACTTTGAAGGCAAGACCATTGTTCAGTTGCTCCCTTTTCCTTTTAATAATTCCGGGTGTCAAATGAGGTCAAGGTATTATCTTGTCTTTCTTAACCAAGCGCATTCAACTTGATAGTGGGATTTTGGGAGTCCGCAACTTAAATGACCCAAAAAGTGGATTTGTGTACATAAATAACGGCAAAAAAAAGGTGACAAAAGTACCTTTTGCGCACTAATTTAGTGCGCAATAAGACTTAACTGTGACGGTCATAGTTAAGTCCTATTGCGCACTAAATTAGTGCGCAGAAGGCATTTAATAAAATGACCACCAGCTTCCACACCCGATCGGTCCCCTAGCATTTAAAAAAAATAAAACCGCCATTAACAAGAAAAGGCCGAGGTCCTACCTTCCAAAAGCGTCGTTTTACGTGTTATTTTTTAACCCGAGAGTCAATATTCTCGGTATATTCAAGTCAAGGAACAAATTTCGAAACTTGGATTTCGAAATAAAGCGGCGTAGAACTTGATTTCAAAAACTCAAAAACAACCTTTAATCTAGGTATTTTACTATGAATTTTCTATAACATTGTTAAATATATTATTTTTCTAAGCATGATTAATGTTAAAGAGTTGCGAATTTTGAAAAAAAAATATTACGCCAAAAACAGCGCGCAATAGGGCTGTCCAGTGCGTTTTTAATTTTTTTAATTTATTAATTATTTGTTAATTGTTTGATTAGCTAGTTGTTAATTATTTGTTCATGATATGTTAATCTTTAATTATTTTATTAGCTAATTGTTAATTATTTGATAATGATATGTTAATCTTTAATTTTTTTGTTAATGATTTGTTAATTGTTTGATTATAGGAAAATATACTAATCTCCTAATAATATCTTTATTTGTAAAATTGTTTAATCCATGTTAATTATTAATGTGCTAATTAGTTATCTAATTTGGGAAAATACATAAATACCCCCAACGTATACTCGGATTAATTATGACGCACCAACCTTTGCGGGCGACCTATTATCCCCCTGGCCTTATTTTTTCAGTATTTTTGTGGCCTTTTAGGTTGACGTGGCACCAAAATTTTTTAACGCCCAGTTGCACAGTGGAGAGTGTTGCACACTCTCCGCCACATCGGCGCCACGTCACTGCCACATTGGTGCTACTTTTCCTTTCTTTTTTTCATTTGATTTTTCTTTTATTAATTATATTTACACTAATTAACCTCTAATTAATCATTAAACCCTCCACAAATTTTATCTTCTTCATCACTAAACCCTCCACTAATTTTATCTTCTTCATCACTAAACCTTTCTTCTTCTTCTTCTTCTTCTTCTTCTTCTTCTTCTTCTTCTTCTTCTTCTTCATTTCAAGAAATCAATCAACCCATATTCTTCCTCTATTAACACACACATTCAACCTATTTTCTTCCTCCATTAACACACACACACACATTCAACCCATTTTCTTCCTCCATCAACACACACACATTCAATTTCTTTCATCAATCATAAATATTTTTTCAAGAAATTAACCAACCAATTTTTTTCTTCCATTAACACACACACACTCAACCCATTTTCTTCCTCCATTAACACACACATTTAATTTAATCATCAATCATAAAGAGCTTATTTTCAAAAAACATTCAACCCATTTTCTTCGTCGATTAACACACACATTCAATTTCATCATAAACCCCCCTTCTTCTTCTTCTTCTTCTTCTTCTTCTTCTTCTTCTTCTTCATTTTGTGCCGCCGCCCACTCCCCCCCCCCCCCACACACACACCCAAAATAATAATAATTTGAGATTGTACGAATATAGCAAAGAAACAAAACCAAATACTCAAAGTTAATTGTCTTCTCTTGATCAACAAGAATCTGTTCACACACTTTCAAGACCCGATAACACCAACAAACATAAATCCTAGTTTCTTCCCCAATTTGCCTTCTTTTTTCGATTTCCCATGAGATTTTATCGTGCTTTTTATCGTGGTTAGAGTGTTTACTCTCCAAGGTTGTCATTTGAAGTAAAATGCATTTTGGAGGTGGTGGTGGATGGCGGTGGTCTTCCGACGTGTGAAATGTATGTGGTGATAATGGTGGTGATAAAGGACTCACATTTTGCCGAGATAAAGGACTCACATTTAGTATTTGGGTTGGTCTTCAACTAAGTTAAATCTTCTCCAAAATCAATAATGATTGAAGCTAACAATTGGGCATAAAGAATTAGGTTTTAAAAAAATTTCAATTAGTAGCTTTAACAATCAAATGTGAAGAAAGGAGGGGCGGGAGTGGGTGAGAGGATATAAATAAATTTTTAAAAAACTAATTTTATTAAAAATATAAAACCATTTTCATCGCCCCTCACTCGGGCCATTTTTAAATTAGAATTTTTTTTTGTGCCATGTCAAAATTTTAAAAGGCCACAAAAATACCGAAAAAAAATAAGGCCAATGGGTAATAGGTTGCCCGCAAAGGTTATGCATCATAATTAATCCGAGTATACGTCAGGGGGTATTTATGCATTTTCCCATCTAATTTTATTTGCTAAATAGTTATCTAATTTTATTTGCTAAATAGTTATCTAATTTTATGTGATAATTAGCTATCTAACTTTATAATTCAAAAATTTACATAGCTAATAATTTCCCATTAAAGGATTAGTTAGTTAGTATAATTTTTCGATAAATAATTACATAATTAATATTACATGTTAATGATTAATTAAAAATTATTAATACGGATCTTACGGTTCGCATTTCGCGGGCGGGGTTAGCACTCGGAAAGCTACTTCGAGCTTGTTGGTGCTCTTTCGCACTTTGTTTTGTATGAGTCACCTAATTTTAGAAATTAGGAAAACTCGGGCTTAAGGTTTATTCATACGCCGTGAAAATCCCTAGAACCCAGAAACGAGGTGGTTCGTGATCCTTGTGGAAGATGTTAGTGCACCCTAGTATTACAGTGATCAGGATTACAACATGGACCTTCGAATTCCAATGTATGAGTATTTGCATAAACTATTTATTTAGTGTTTATTCCCGCGTTTATAAAGTCTGTCATTTGCATATCATTTTTTGGAAATGAATTGAATATATCCTCTTTATATATAGGGTATTTAGGTTCGAATTTATAATATCCGGATATAAATGTTTCATATATAAGGATAGTATTGATTATATAAAGATATGAAGAGTTGTTTATATTTAAGTGCGAATATAAATACGTTTCGTTCTTCTTGACTGCATACGTTGTCAAATCGGTTAATACGTTTTAGAACATCCTAGCTAAAACTTTTATAATATCTCGATATAAATAGTTTCCTTTTATATATAAGGATAGTATTGCTTGTAAAAGATATGAAGAGTTGTTTATATTTAAGTGTGGAATATAAATACGTTTCGTTCATGCTTGACTCATACGTGGCTCGAGTCAATCCGTTTAATACGTTTTAGAACATCCTATCTAAAACTTTTATATTTACGAATGATCTACACGGGTTTTAACTTGTACATATATATAAAAGGTTTAGCTTTTATTATGAATATACATAAAACTGATTTTTTCTTTGTCCTTGAATTTAAGCTTAAGGCCCAATACTTGTAATAAATGAGGTTGCATTTTACGTAATGCTCCTTTGAGTCCACTTTAAGTATTTCTCATTTAGAAAATTAAGTGTAGTCCAAGAAGATGTGTTGGTTTTGTTGGGCCTGTTAAGTTCTTGCTTTCTCACTACTGGATAAGACATTGTTCCCCCTCCCCTCCAACTGTATCAAATTTGCTAGGAAAGACACCTTTCCTTTCATGGGTCCTATTATCCCCTAAACTATATTTTCCCGTAATTATTTTGCAATGTGACACGGACTAGCGTCCGGTTATGTACAATCCGTGTTATACATATTTTGTGGGCCCCAAGACAATTCACTTTCCTTTAATTTTATTACCTTTTATTTGGACAAAAAAAGGAACCCAAAAAAAAACCTTTTTATTTCGAAAAAAATTTCCCCCCTCCTTAATTCC
>NC_081352.1:53047364-53077841 GCF_029784015.1 Lycium ferocissimum
TCTATCCATCCCACATACTCCCAATATATATACAACATGATGGCAACATATTGAGTAGACTTGGATACCTAATCTAAATCGTGCAAAGCTGCCGACATAAGTTCTCAAGATCTCACAAGAACAAAGTCACCTACAAGTTGAAAAACCTGATCCAGACACAAGATTTAGTCTAAGTTCTTTATGTTGTTGCGAGTCTTTGTTCATTTGTGCTTGAATTGTAAACCTACTATTCTCTTTAAAGGAAGTTGTTTATAGGTAGATCAAAAGTCTCAAAGAGTGCTTGTTAGAAGTGAGTTTCCTCAAGTTGTTGAGTGGTACATTAGGCTAGGATTAGTCTAAGTGTATTAGTATCCTTAGCTAGAGTTAGCTAAGTGGAGTTGCTTGCAATCAAAGTATTGCAAGGGTTGAGGGACTATGGGAGTTAGTTCCTAGGTTATAAAAGAGTCATTGTAAGGGTGAGGGGTTTTGGGAGTTAATTCCTTGCTTACAATCGATTGTAATATGAAGTTGCTCGGTTAGTGGAGTTGAAATCCTAGTGGGGTAGGTCGTGGTTTCTAATCCCTTGAGCAAGGGGTTTTCCACGATAATATCCAGTGCCTTTTACACACTACATTGCATAAGGGAACTAGTAGACAACCAGGTCCCTCCATACTGTGTTTGGTGGACACATCGCCTACATCAATTGGTATCAGAGCAAGTTTTTTCTAAAAGGTTAACACCTAGAAAGAATCTGTAACATGGCAGCCTCATCAAATATGGAAGAAGGACATTCTTTCACCAGGCCACCCAGATTTAATGGAAAATATTATGGGTGGTGGAAGGCAAGACTACACGACTTATCATGGCCGAAGATTCATAGCTTTGGGATATCATTTGTGATGGTCCCTATATCCCAGTTCACACAAGTGAAGACAGTAAAAAGACTACTGTTAAAACAAGAAAAGAATACAATGAAGCTGACAGGAAGAAAGTGGAGAAGAACTATAAAGCCAAGAAAAATTCTTGTGTGTGAAATAGGATCGGATGAGTACAATCGAGTCTCATCTTGTTCATCAGCAAAAGAGATCTGGAAAGCTCTCCAAACTGCTCATGAAGGAATAACTCAAGTAAAAAACTCCAAGATCGACATGCTCACCACTGAGTATGAGATGTTCAAGATGAAAGAGAGTGAATCCATTCATGAGATTCACACCAGATTCATCTCTATAATCAATAAGCTCCACTCTCTCGGAGAAGTCATCACAACTACCAAGGTGGTAAGAAAGATGCTTGGTGTATTAACTGACTCCTGGAATAGCAAGGTAAATGCTATCTCTGAAGCCAAAGATCTAGATACGTTGACTGTCGATGAGCTTATTGGAAACCTCAAGGCGTATGAGATGAAGATGGCCATAAAGATGGCATAAAATTATGAGGTGAAGAAGGAGAAGAGTCTAGTTCTCAAAGCTGCAGAGGGAGAGTCTAGTGATGATGACTCCGAAATGACTTATCTCACATAGAGGTTTCATAAGATGATAAAGAAAAAAAGGCATGCTCCCCAAAATAGGAAACCCCAGCAGAAAACGATTACTCTTGTCACAAGTGTGGGAAACCTAATCATTTTATGAAGGATTGTCCTCAAAACAGGAAGGACAATTATGACAAAACTGCCAAGAGGAACCAGGTCCCCGCAGGAGTTTCAGAAGGAAAGAGGCTGTTGATGAGATTGTGAAGCAAACACTTGTAGCCCGGGGAGACTCCTCAAGTGAGTCTGAGGATGAAATGACAAATGGGACTTGCCCACGATGGCATTTGACGATGGAGCAACTGAGCATAAGTCAGACCTTGCACTCATGGCTGAATCTGATATGGGTGATGTTGATGATGAGAACAAAGAGGTAAATTTCTTTGATGTAAAGAAAAACCTAAGAGATTACTCTAAGAAAAAAACTCATATCACTGTCAAGTGTGTTAATTGATGCTTGTCATGCTCTGGTTGCTGAGAGAAAAAAACTGAATCTTTCTTTTTATGAAATAGAATTGGATAAGGAGGACCTGTGCATGATAACAAAAGAAATGAAGAAACAGGTGTTTGAGACAAACTAACAAAATATCTTGTTGGAATGTCAAGTGAGAAAAGAGATGCAAACCTCATCCAAAAGAAGAATAGTAGCAAGTGAGACTTCCTTAGAGCTTGTAGTTGAACTAAAGAAAGTAAAGTCAAGTCTTACTGCTGAAATTGAGAAGAACGAACTACTATGAAATGATCTGGAAAGGGCAAAGTTCGACCTTGATTAAACTCTCAAGTGGACTTGTTCTTCTGATGCAATATCTTCCAGAAATAAGAAAAATGGAAATGGCAGAAGTGGACTTGGCTTTGAGAAGGAGAAGATACTCTATGATCTCCACATCAAACATGTTCCCACAACTAAAGAGGAGCTATTTTCTCCTTGGGGCAAATAAGTCATCACCAAGAGTCCTACAAGATAAAAGATGACCATGTTTAAAAGAATAGGAGTGTTGTCAAGAAGGGAACTTGAGTGAAAGGAGCAGGTCCTCAAAAGAAATGACATTTAAAGAAGAGAAGGATGTGCTGCTCGTATGGGCTAAAAGGAGGCTAATTCACCCCTTCAATGACTACAAAGGACCCAAGCAGTTTTGGGTTCCCAAATCCAATCACTAGCATCGCTTAACAGGGTGGGAGAAAGAAGGAGCAGTCAGCATAAACTGATGAACTGTGACAGCTCCAAGGTGGAACTATGGTTAAGAAGTCTCCCCTCGAAGCCCTTAAGCAGGATGTGTGTGGTGTGATGATAAAAAGAAGGATCTCTGATGAACAATGTTGCAGAAAGGCATCATTCAAAATGGCTACAATAAGTGAAAAGGTACACTGCTGACAAGTGTTTTTAGCTATATCTAACTGACTTCTGTACCATTACAGGTATACATACATGGAAGGATCAGGCGAATTCAAGCAGAAGCAATTCTACATAGTTCACAGTGATGGCTTAATACTTTAAAAATTCTGATAAGAGACCAGATCTCTGTATCTCAGGTCAGTAATTCTTTCAGTACTCATAAATGTATTTGAACTGCGAAAATTGCCTGGAGCTGGATTACCCATTTTGGCTCGAGCACCTCGGAACACCTGGTAACACACCGCCTCGTCAACCCATTCAACGGGTTCAACACTCGAACCATCACATCTGACAACACTGGGGGAGCTATAATATCTGACTGAGCTTGTGCTGCTGCAAACTCTGCTACCTCATCTGGAATCACCTGAGGCTCAGGGAACTCAGTGTGGTCCGGACCAGCCGCAGGAGCCCCGCCCCTAGCTGGTGCTGCTACTCCCTCTCTCTACCATGGCCACAGCCTCTAGCCTGGCCTCCACCACGAACTGCGACCTTAGCGACCTGACCTCCACCGCTAGCTACGACCCCAACGGCCGGCGCGGGTAACTCATTAGCTGCTGCTGCCGCACGAGCCACCATCTGTGAGATAATAGGAAGAAACGTCAGATACCAATTGAAGTCAAGTAGCACGAAAGAAAGAAAGAATTTAAACTTTCCTAGTGTCCCATAGCCTCTCGAAGATAAGTACAGACGTCTCCGTATCGATTCGCAAGACTCTACTAGACATGTCCTTGTACAACGAGATTGACGAACCTAGGACTCTGATACCAACTTTGTCACGAACCAAATAGCCATGAGTGGAACCCACACTAATTCACCTCGTGGGCGAACCAATTGTAATGACTCTTCCAATCGTTATGGGAAATGTAGGATCACCCTACCAAATAGAACCTTTCTAAGGGTAGAATGAGTCGGTAAAAACTCGATTTTGTCAGCTTAAGAGCTGAAATTTGACTTACTTGTGATTGTTGTTTTATTGTATTGAGTCTGTCGGGGGGTGACGTAAAAAATTAGAACTTCGTTAGGAATTCTGAGGCCACGGGTGGATTCGTAGGGCGTCTTTATGTGTATGTACATGCTTGTTTTTGTGTTTTGAGGCCTTGGACGAAATGTTAGGTAATAGGGGCAAAACTGGACAAAAAGTCAAGCTCACTGCCCAAAATGGATCCCTGCGGCGATGGGGGTACCGCTACGGCAGTACCGCTATAGCGGCACCTTGACCGCTTCCAGCGGTCATCCATATAATTGGCGGTCACTGTGGCGGGCGGTGGACAGCAATGGCGGCACCGCTATAGCGGTGGATAGATCGCCGTAGCGATCAAGCGAATTTATTGGGACCTCTATAGGTGTCACTTGACCGTTATAGCGGGACCGCTGTAGCAGCGTTATGACCGCTACAGCGGGCGACGTAAAATAGTAGCCTAAATTTTATATACTTAGTCTCATATTCTCTTTTCACCAAACACCAACACACTTCCCAACATGCACCGAGGGTGAATTTTCAAGCTAGGGCAAGATACTTTGGAGAGGTAAGTTCCATTGATTCCATTCTCCTTCCTTATTGTTATCCCCTTCATGGATCTTTAATGGTGAAATTGAAATAGAAGCCCTAGAATGTTAATAAAATTTCTAAACTTGATGGGTTATGGTTATTATCGCTTAGCTATCATCTAAATGCCTTGTTTAGTTTCTCTTGATCATAAATTAAACATTTAGAGAGTCATAAACTAAGTGATTGGAGACCCAGGGTTCTATAAAAATGTTGTCTTGACTATAAAAAAAGCTTGTAATGGGGATATTGATAGAATGTTGTTATAATTTGTTGAGTAATGATTACTAAGGCCTTTGATAGGTTTCTTAACACCTAGAAAATCATCCACCCCTTGGGAAGGGGTAAAGTCAAGGGTATTCTTGCATTGATGCTTGTGATTTGAGTATTTGTGACTCATTGAGCCTTTTATTTCTAGACTATGAGCGTTCTAAGGCTTTAAGGAAAGGAAAGGTTGTAGTGGAGTGACTTGTGTTGTCCCAGCTCTACATTGAGGTAGGTTACGGTCTACTTGAGTTAGACTTTGGTTAGTTGATTGTATGTTTGTGAATTCTTTAGGAGAAAGCATGTCTAGTTTTCATGCATGATATTGTGTGGCTAAACTCCTATGTGATTGTGATTGAGTGATTGTGTAGACTTCGGGCCACTATGCCTGCGTGTTGATTCTGCAGTGTATGTGTTGTGATGAGAAGCTAATATGATCTTCTCGACGGTAATATGACATGGGATGATGCTTTGAGTATTGATATTGAGAAGGTAAGAAATACGGTTCTGTAAAGAGTTATAAAAAGGCACATATGTGACCTAGATTATGAGCTCGTGGTCTAAGGTTACTTCTAAAAATGAGAGGTACGTTAATATGTCCCGCGTTCGAGGTTCGTTTCGGAGCGGAGGTTTGTGCTCTGGTCTGAGGAGTATTCCGGAACGGGTGGTAAATTGACACCATGGGTCCCCTGTAGGTCATGACTACTGAGCAATGACATCAGTTAGCATGTGTGTACGGTGAGTGTGGTCATTGTGGTAACTTATTTCCGTTGCGGCTTACGTGATTGCGATTCTTGACATTCTTGGTAATTTGATTGTGATTACCCTTGTTTCACTTGCTGTGGTTTTTGATATTCATGTCTGTTGACTGACTTGTTTATTCTATTAATTTTATGAATTATGCATGATACTAATCTTAGTCGGCCTATGATATCTAGGTACATAGTGTTTGTAATCGATACTACTTCTTTGCATTCTTTGAATGCAGATTGTGATACGGAGACTGCTACCCGTCCTCACCTCTAGCGTGGAGGACGTTTGTTGATAGATTTAGGGTGAGCTTCTTTCCTTGCCAGGCCGCCCGAAGATCTTCTCTTATGATGTCTTTTCTCATTCTGGACATTATGGATTTATTAGTTAGGTTTCATTCCATAGATATGTTTTAGATTAGAGTCCTGTACGATGACTTTCGAATTTTGGGGATTTTGTAATAGTTAGAACTTCCGCACTTATTTCAGTATTTTATGGCATGACTTATTTTGTTCATTTGAGTAATAACTGATTAGTTTGGTTAATATAAAATCGGATTTGAATGGATAGATGTCTTGTGTGTTGGTTCGCCCACTAGGATTTAGTTGGGTGCTAGTCATGGCGGGTTGGGTCGTGACACCAATCCTCTTAACCAACCATCTAACGATTACCAACTACTTAGCCACTTTTAGACATATCAAGAATATAACAAAAATAATAATCATCCAAAACGTCTAGTTATGCCATAAATAAATAAAGGTGCGAAAGTCTAACTATTACAACCCCAAAATCTAAAAGTCATTGTACAAGGACTCTAAAACATAACTATCCAAAGAATGAACAATTGTCTGAAATGAACATACATGTTTGAAATGAAATAGACATCTAAAATGAGAAAGATCTTCAGGCGGCCTGGCATAGATAGGAGCTCACCCTCAAATCAATCGAAAACTGGCCTCACGCTAAATATGAGGTCTGGTAGATGTCTCTGGATCACAATTTGCACTCAAAAGAATGCAGCAAGTTAGTATCAGTACAAACACTATGTACCGGTAGATATCATAGGCCGATTAAGATTAGTATTATGCATAACATCACAAAATCAATAAAATAGACAAATAGGGACAACAACACATATTCACAAGAACTCATCAACAAGAATTATTTCATCACCGAATAATGTAAGCCCACATAAGAACAATCAATAAAATAACTCAACCCATATCGTTGTCAACCATAACTCACAAATTATCTCAACTCTGTCACATATCTATACACACATGCTAAATGGTAATGTTTGCCCAAATAGCCATGACCTGCAGGGGACCCATAGTGTCCATGTACCACTCGCTCCGGAGCTGACCTAGGATCACGAGCCCATAACTAGGCCATATCCTCACCCCCTGTCAAATGTGCCTTTTCATATTTATATTATCTTTCTCATCACAGCATATTTCTGTTCCACAATCAATTAAGGAATGTGAACAATCAATAAGTCAATATCAAGGAACACATAAGTCACCATGTCACAAGTCTTATCAAGACTCAAGAATTAATTCATCAATAAAATGAATAAGGGATTACTCCAAGTCAACAAGAAGAGTATTCATTAACTCCTTCTTTATCATATCATAATAGTTCATCACGTAATAGATCAATCAATGTCAAACTTGGGAATTTCCAATTACACTTTATGTCTGAAGCCCTAATCATGCTTCTTCTATCAATTTCATAACATATACAATTAACTAATCAAAGTCTAACTCAAGCAGACCGTAACCTACCTCAAAGTAGAACTGGGACAATGCAATCACTCCGCGATAGCTTTCCCCTTTCACAAAGCTTCCGAACATTCAAAGTCTTGAATATAGCGCTACATGAGTATTCGAATCATCTACTCAAACAATATAACAATTGGGGAAAAGAACCTAACTACTTCGACCCCTTTTTCAAATGGGTGAACTATCACTAAGCGTGAATTCATACTAATATTGATCCCAATAATCATATTCTATCCATTTATGAGTTTTCTAATCATTTCAACCCTTTTACAAGTAGTTTTTATGCTAAAGCTACCATCCTTATGAAATCCTAAGTCTCAATACATCATTCTCATCATTTAATAATCGAATTCTCATCCTAGGAAGTGATAATCCATACTCCCAGATGATTAAACAACAATAGAATCAATAACCCATTCATTTTTTTCAAGGGTTTGCAGTTTCTAGGGTTCTATCCTTTCATTCACCATTAGAGACCCTTTAACTAATCATGGAACCTAACAATATGATGGAATGAACAAAGTGAAGGGGTGAGACTTACCTTTCAAGAGTACTTTAGCACCAGCCTTAGAATTTCACCACAGGAGTTCTTGGAAACAGTTTTGGAGTTGTGTGGGCAATGGGTCCAGAATAAAGAATATAAAACACGGATTCTACCTCCCGTCGACCGCTGCAGCGGTCTCGCTATAGCGGGAATCCTTCCGCTATGGAGAATCTCATTTAATTTCCCTCGCCTCGCAGCGACGAGCCTAGCACAGCTACGGCGGACCCACTACAACAGTCCATTTTGACCAGTAGCTCAATTTTTCCACCAGTTTTTCACCCAAAAATCTCAACATCAATCCGAGGCCCTGCAGATGCAAACAAAACATGCACATATACATAAAAGCACGCTATGGACTCACCCGCGGCCTCAAAATTCCTAATGAAGGTCTAGTTTTCTAAGTCACCACCCATAACGACCTAGCGGGTCGCTACATAATCGGAGTCTTAAGAGTAAAATGTAATCTACTTCGAAGCGGAACATGAACCATCAAGTCAGAGCCTTTCCTTTTCGAATCGCCTCAAAATGCTCCCAATCTCGATCTGAGTTAAAATAAGTCTTCCCGAAGCTATACTGCACTAAAATCATCAAACAAGTTCAATCTAGTCAAAATAGTACTCTACGAGGTTAAATGAGCCTAACGAAACTCATATTGCAATACTTTTATTCGGAACCAAAAGCGAACCCAAAATAGTCAAATTTGAGCTCCAAGGGCAAAACTGAAATTTTATTTGAAAATCGATTTTACCCAAGACTTAATTAGTCTAAATCCAGAATATCATCCAAACCATCCATTAATTGGATCCCAAATCACAGATAAGCTTTATTTCAACTTTAGGGCCAAAACTCTCATCTCCCCCAACCCAAATCATGGATTACTCACCAAATAAATGAAAGAATTCGATAGGAAGCGACAAAATAGTGATTAAAAATTTACCCCGAGTCAAATCATGAAAATAACCCTTGAAATAACCCAAAACCGAGGTCTAGAACTCAAACTATGAAAATGGAAAAATATTTCCGTTGGAAAAAACTTTATAAATTTGTCAAGTACCACCGCAATTGCGGACAGGCACCGCAGATGCGGCAGACCACCGCAAATGCGGCAAATCACTAGAAAAGCGATAACCGTAAATGCGTCCATCAAACCACAAATGTGGTCTTTCCCCTAACTTGCCTACCACAACAATTTCGGGACAACACCGCAATTGCCGTCTAAACGCCGAAATTGCGGCCACACCAGAAACCAACAGCTCAAGAATAGGCTCCGATCTTCGATCCAACACCCAAAACTCATTCGGAACGTCACAGACACAATCCAACTATGTAACTTGAATATAGTCGACGCTACGAACTTGCTTGCACACTCAAAACACTGATCTGACAACATTAAGGCACGCTTTTCCATAAAATCGCTCTAACTTTCTCAAAACTCAAAACTTAGCAGCCGAACATCCAAAATCTTCCTGAACCCCTCGGGACCCGAAATAATGACTCGACTAAGTCATAAATCACATTCAGGACTTAATGAAACCAGCGAAACTTCGAAAAAGACGCATTTACCCCCAATGTTGACTTTGGTCAAACTTCCTCATTTCCTTTACTTAAGAACTTTCAATTTTGCTAAAACTGATCTGAAACTCACTCGATTGCCTTGGGAACCGTGCCCTCATTTTGAGGGGGCAAGCCTAAAAAACTCAAAACGGCCAAACAGATAGTTACAATTACAATATATTATACTTCAACCGGAGGTTCAAAGGCAATAAAAGATGATTTGCTATATGAATGACTAAAAAGTAGAATGGAGAATGAAGTCAAAACGTTATGCATAGTAAGTGAATATGGTTAATCCTTTTTCCTTCTATAATATCACGTGTCTAAGCAAGCGCTATGGTAAATAGGACTCCTTCAGTTCCAATTCAAGTTTCTTACTTTTCGTTTTGGTCTGTCCCAAAATGACTCTTTCTCTATTTAGTAAGTTGTCAAGTGTACATTACATACATTTTTAATTTCGGATAACAAGAGTAAAAAATCTTTCTTTATTTCTTAAACTCCGTGTCTAGTCAAATTAAGTCACTTAAATTGGGACGGATGGAGTATTATTAACATATATATTACTTAGCTGTATTGCATTAAGATGTTCAAATGCTTTTGGTGTTTTCTTTAAGTTGATAAATTATTCCGAAGAAACTAACCACCGAAATGTCTGTTCTAAGAAAAGGAGAAACTATTTTATTTGAAGTGGGCCTAATTAAGCATGATTTTTCATACATAGCTCAGAATCATTTCCAGCACTGTAGCCCATTAAATCAAACAACTAGGGTCTACACATCGTGGTAAAATATACCATGTCGTGCGGTGTGAGTGATTGGAAAAGAAGAATAGGATTATACTATGTATAATCACCCCAAGAAATGAAAGGCAGTTCTTTCGAGTCATAATGGTCTTCTTTTGACATGATTAATGAGGCCAGAAGACTTAGTTTATGAAGACAAAAAAGACGTACTTAAATTATATACATTGGAAGAATAAAATTGTCTACTATTAACAAGATTAATGAGGTGACAAAGACCCCTTTTTTTTTTTTTTTGGTGAGGAGACTTAAGTTATGAGAAAATCAAATTTAAGTCATACAGATGGTGTAATTTTTAACACTATTAGTATAATTAACATACAACATCGAATAAGTTTGAAATCTAGGACACTAAGGAATTTCATGTTATATCACGTTTATAACATCGAATTGACACTTTTAATAATTTATATAGCTTATGAAATTATGCCTCATTGTGATTTTTTGTACGTTTCAGACTGAAACCACCCAATTATATATTTTTAAAAAATTGTACATTTTGGATTGAGATTATCACATTATTTTCTTAGTACCACCAATGAAATTATCCCATTATTTTCGTAGATAATATGAATAATTATCCCGTTATGATTTCTTTGTACATTTGAAACTGTGGTGCTGTATATACCATCCATGAATTGGGGAAAGGATAGGGTTCGAGCTAAGATTAAAGGATGAAAAGGGGTCGATAGAGAGTTGCTATTGGTGAAGAAGTTTACGTTTGAAAAGTTCCATTGATTTCTAACGCCACCGGGTTTAAACCTCATAGAACTGCTGATCCTGAAAATTTGAATTTAAAAGTGCATGAACAACTAATAAATGTGGGCTCAGCTTTACTGAAGAACAAAGGGCGAAGTCTCAACTACCAGACTACTACTATACCAAACGCACTCCATTAGTTGAGTGACTAGACTGATACTCTAAATACTGGGTGCCATAACAGCGACAGGCTGTGCCCCCCTGGGTCTTATACTGTTCGGGAGTCTGACCTCCGCCCTCTTGTCTGAGAACCATCTGGTGTAGCTGGAAGGCCACCCGCTTGGGTCCACCCATCAAGAGGTCGTCAGATTGCAAGGTATGCCCATTTCCATCATTTCAGATAGAGACACTCTATTCACTTCTCATTTCTGGAGGACTTTGCAAAAGGAATTGGGGACTCAATTGGACCTTAGTATAGCTTTTCCACCCGCAGATCGATAGTCAGTCCGAGAGGACTATTCATGTTTTAGAGGACATGTTGCGAGCTTGTGTGATCGACTTTGGTGGTCATTGGGACCAGTTCTTACCTTTGGCTGAGTTCGCGTACAACAACAGTTAACACTCGAGCATTGATATGGCTCCTTTGAGGCTTTATATGGCAGGAGATGTCGTTCTCCATTGGGTGGTTTGATGCTTTCGAGGTGAGACCTTGGGGTACCGATTTGTTGAGAGAGTCCTTGGATAAGGCATCATATATCAGTAAATCAACAGATACTTGCCATAGAAATGTGTATCACTCAAATCCATTAATATTATCTTTTCTTTTCCAGATGATAAGTGAGATATCAAGAGACAGAAAAAAATACAATGGGATTCACAAGAATAGGATGCCTATTCCCGAGTGAAAGTAGGAGAGGATAGCTATGGATTTCGTGGTTGGTCTACCAAAAACTTTGGGCAAGTTTGATGTCATTTGGATTATTGTTGATAGGTTGACTAAGTCCGCGCACTTCATTCCAGTTCAGACTACCTACAATCCGGAGATGCTCTTGGGATGGAATATTCCCAAGTTGGATGGTGAATGATGTTGTAAACTCGTTTGGACATATTATGTACTCTATGAATTAAATGATGAAGATTTTTGTGGAAAAAATGTGGGGAAAGGATCATCCCCACTGATAGTAGGACAGTAACTTAGCTTAATTAGTAGATATATATTATTATTAACACTTAAAAGCACAATAAGACAATGTAAAAATAATGGCGAGTTGATCACTACTAAAAAATTACTATTTGCCTACTAAAATTTCCAACCGTAAAATGTTCAATCATTGTTTCACACCATGTGTTTTCCTAGTGAGCTGGTTTGGTGAAAATGAGAAGGAAAAATCATATTTTATAATATAGATTTTCCATTGATTTACGGCGGAAAAAAACTCTCATTCTAATAGTGGATATTAAAATATGTCCAAAATCATCATGCCTTCAAATTCTGTTCTGGAATTTTGAATTGCAAAAATAAAATTTTAAATAATATCCTAAAGTTTGAACTACAAGTGACTATCCAAGATAGTATCCTAGAGTTCGAGAAGAAAACAAAGAAGAGAAGAAAAAGCACTTTTGTGCAGAAGCTGTATGCCATTGACCTGTTGAGGCGTATTGTTATTCAAATATTATTTACTTATTAAAAAGTGATTAAATTTCAATTAATTTTGAAATGCTAATTGCTTTTTCAATCAGCAGTCCAAAAAGTTTTTTTTTTTTTTTTTGTCAAAATTGTCCCAGAACATATTGCAATGTTACCCGAGGTGTTTCCGTAACCACATAGTGGCGAATATCGACTTTTAAAGTTTATGAGTTCCTATAGCATTCTTAGATTAATAATATATAATAATAATTAGGTTCACAATCAAATACTTATAGATAGTTAATAAACTTCTTAATACAAAAATATAAGATGTGAATAAAAGATATTGAGTTGATGTGGACTCATATGACCTCCAACCGCATATTACAATTTAAGTCGCAATTTCACGAATTTGAATTTAGCGTCTTGTCAGCTTGGGTTTGCGCCCATTTAGAAAAATCAAAATGAAAATGAAGTTCTTTGTTTTACCTAGGGGTGGACATTTGGTATTCGGTTCGGTATTGTCAAAATTCGGATTCGGTAATTCGGTAATAGGTAGTTGAATGTAGATACCAAATACCGAACCGAAAAAGTTCGGTTCGGTAATTGGTAAATCAAACTTCGGTTCGGTATGGTATTCGATAATACTGTATTGGAGTTGGAATCAACTGAATTATAAATTTAATACGGTTCATTCATGTATTTTTGTTTTCGATGTGGAGACACGATATAAGAAAAGCTAATTGACACAATTAATATACATCTAGTAAATTAATTTAGAAAAGACTAGAAGATATCCAAATCCTGCTTCTAAAATGAATTATCCAAGAACAGCAGATAGCAGTAGCACTAGTTATATGCCCCTATTTTGCTACTCTGTTTTGAGTCACTCAAATACTCAGAGTCATATACGATCGGTCATAGCTCATAGGGACTAAGGATTCTTTGGCTGACTATTGATGGTCTTGTTAGATATATGGGTTATAACTAAGGATAAATCTTTATTCAATAGATAATTCGGTATTAGGTACATACCAAATACCGAACGGCATTAATATCTCATACCAAACCTGAACCCGAATACCGTAATTTTAAAATTTTACTCCCGAACACCGAATTACCAATTACCAAAATCTTCAGTTCGATTCGGTAATTCGGATTTCAGTATTTTATGCCCAGCCCTAATTTTACCCATTGGATTTGACAAGAAATTGATGCAATTGCACGTGAAATTATTTTCTCAAATGAGTAACTAAATATTTTCTTTCTAGAACCTCATACTTTTTGAACATTTGAAGTATTAATTGATGGCACATAGTTCATCTTTTCTTCTTACTCTGAGAATCTTTTTACACATTGTTTTTTGTGACTTTGCCGACTTTTCATTTTAGTATTTTCTTTAGTTTTTACATTAAATTCTTTTATTTTTCTCTTTCCTTCTTTATTTCCCCGTTTTCTAGATTATTTGCCAGTATATTAGGAATATATTATAGGATGTGCATGCTTGCATGCATTCCCAAAATGACGTCCTCTTGTTTTTACCATACATTGATTGTTTTTCTCTTTAATTTCTATATTATTCTTTTTTCACTATTCCATTTTTTCCCTTATGGCTATGGGCTATGGTTAGTGGTAAAAGACACAAAAAGTAAAAGGGCCACCGCCTTTTGCATGCATAATAATTGGAAACGATTTCATCAGCTCTGAAGATTTAGCAAACCATAAATAGTTATATGATGCTTTCTTGGTGGATAAGAATTAGTTCATATGGAAAATAATATCTTATAAAGGAAAGGGGTAATTCTTTTTTGGTTATAGTCTAACAATAAAATTTATTACATTTACCATTTATAATTTTAGAACTTAACGTCTCCTCTATAAATTTCACCCATCCCCACCATTACCTTTGCTCTTTACTATCAAGTTCTAATCCCTTCTACAAGTTAAAGTAATTAATAGGTCCTTTTCTCTCTTATAATTTTTTTTGATTCATATTGTTTGTATCATTATCATTATAATGTTACGTTATCTCAGTTTCTCTCCATTCATTTAGTCATGTTCCCAATATTTGTGGGAATAAAGGTCACATTTCACCATCTTTATAACCTTTTCCATGCACCTTATTCGTTTAAAAATTTCTGTCTGTTTTCTTTTTTTAGTTAATAATGTAGGTTGATAATTAATGTCTAATCTCATCATTAATCTTACAGCTAAAGTTTGGTGGTTGTGTTACATCTTTTTGGTGCTCCACCAATCAATAACAATAGCTGGTGGTTTGCTTAGAAAATTACTTTAGTGCAAGTTGAGATCTCATCATCATTGAAATAATATCACCTTTTTCTTTTTTACTTTGGCCCATCTACAGTTAAACATATTAGTTACATTATCCTTATAAATTTGGCCTGATTAATTTGTTTTTTCACATCAACGTTTTATCCATTCTTTCTTTGTTTTCTTCAACAGAAACAAAGTTCAGTTTTAGAGGAAAAAATGGCAGCTAGTAGTCTTAGCATTAAGGACCGTTTGGAGGAATCCATTTTGGCTCGTCCAGATGAAATTTCGGCACTCAAGTCAAGGTACATTACTACATAATTTTCTTAAGAACTATAGCTAATGTAAGCTGTTCCCATTACACCACCAAAAAAAAAAACTGGAAGTACCTACGAACTTTGTTGTTAATATGTGATAAATAGTTCGACATATTATCAAAAGGATCAGTTAGCTACGAACATAGTTATCTGTGGCTAATACGTCGCTAAATGTTTTTTTTGATAATCTATCGCTAATCAGTGGATTTTGTTGTTTAGCTATTGAATTTGTTTGTCACTAATCAGTGGATTTTGCTGTTTAGCTATTGAATTTGTTTGTCGCTAACCATGGATTTTGATGTTTAGCTCTAGAATTTATCTGTCGCTAATTCCAGTTTTCTTAGTAGTGTTAGTACTATTATATTCTGGAAAAAAAATTCTGAGGATTTTGATGTTTAGCTATAGAATTTTTCTGTCACTAATTCCAGTTTTCTTAGTAGTGTTAGTACTACTATATTCTGGAAAAAAAATTCTGAGGATTTCTTTGAATTGTTTTTGTTTTGGCACAGGGTTGAAACTGAAGGGAAAGGGGTCATGAAACCACTTGATCTCTTGAACCATTTGATTTCTGTGAATACTAAGAAGAATGGAGTAAATGTTGGTGCCAGTGCACTCGTGGAAGTTCTCAGTTGCAGCCAAGAAGCTGTGATTGTACCACCACAACTTGCACTAGCTGTACGTCCAAGGCCCGGTGTGTGGGAGTATGTGTCACTGAATCTTAAGACAAAGAAAGTGGCTGAATTGAGCATCCCCAAATACCTTCAATTGAAAGAGAACGCTGTCGATGAAAGGTAATTTGAATACTCTGCAAGTTCGTTTTGTGAATTGAGTTTTTTTTTTTTTAATTCTAATGTTTGTGTGTGAATTATGATACCAGTGGAAACGTCTTGGAAATGGATTTTGAGCCATTTACTACTGTAACTCCTCCAAAGACACTTTCTGACTCCATTGGTAATGGTTTGGAGTTTCTTAATCGCCATATTGCTTCAACAATGTTCCATGACAAGGAGATTGCCAAGTGCCTCCTTGACTTTCTCAGACAGCATAACTACAAAGGAAAGGTAGTAAAAGTAACTCATGCACAATTACATAAAAAAAAACTGGAATTAGAACTAATTCATCGCTAAATTGTTCTTAGCCGATAGAATATTTTGATAATTTTTGTTGTTAGCTACAGAATTTATCAGTCACTAATTCCTATTTTTTTTTAAGTAGTGTAGGCTACTGTTTTTGGTCCAGTTGTATGATTATCATGTGTGTTTTCTAACTATGTCAATTTGAACAGTCATTGATGGTGAAAGAAAGCATCCAAAGCCTGGAAAGTTTCCAATATGTCCTGAAAAAAGCAGAGGAATATCTGCACACTCTGAATCCAGAAACTCCATACTCCAACTTTGAATCGAAATTTGAAGAGATTGGCTTGGAAAGAGGGTGGGGAAACACTGCTCAACGCGTGCAAGAAACAATCTGTCATTTGTTGCACCTCCTTGAGGCTCCTAATGCATCTTCCTTGGAAAATTTCCTTGGAAGAATCCCATTGGTTTTCAATGTTGTCATTCTCACCCCTCATGGTTATTTCGCTCAAGAAAACGTCCTTGGTTATCCCGACACTGGTGGCCAGGTTTGTGTCCAGTGGCATATCTAGTAACTTTTCAGGCTTTCATACTGCAAAATCAAGAAATTTTCATTCTTGATCAAATTCTTTATACTGTGTTGAGTAGGTTGTGTACATTCTTGATCAAGTTCCAGCCATGGAGCGTGAGATGCTTCTCCGTTTGAAGCTTCAAGGACTTGATGATATCCTCCCCCGGATCCTTGTTGTAAGTGTCCTCTGTTCTACATGGAATTAAATTTTTTGGCTTCTTACTTTTCTTAGATTGATCTTTCTTGTTGTTTCATATCAGGTAACAAGGCTGCTGCCTGATGCAGTTGGAACCACTTGTGGTGAGCGCATGGAGAAAGTATATGGGGCAGAGCATTCTCATATTATTCGTGTTCCATTTAGAACTGAGAAAGGAATGTTGCGCAAATGGATCTCAAGATTCGAAGTCTGGCCATACATGGAAACTTTCACTGAGGTTGAGTATCATTAATTGAAATAAACTTTCACTGAGGTTCTACATTTGAAAATTATGCTGACTAAGATTCATTTAAATTAATCTCAGGATGTCGCGGAAGAACTTGTCAAAGAGCTGCAAGCTAAACCAGACTTGATCATTGGAAACTACAGTGAGGGAAACCTTGCTGCCTCCTTGTTGGCTAAGAAATTTGGGGCTACTCAATGCACAATAGCTCATGCCTTGGAGAAAACCAAGTATCCAAACTCTGACCTTTACTGGAAGAAATTTGATGACAAGTATCATTTCTCAAGTCAGTTCAGTGCTGATCTTTTTGCGATGAATCACACTGATTTCATCATCACCAGCACTTTCCAAGAAATCGCTGGAAGGTAAAACAAGGCTTTCTTTAATTATGGCGGTAGCCAAAATATACATAACATATACAGTGAATAGGTATATTTATGTATACAGGGTATATATTATATTTAATATACAAAATATATTATATGTAATATACAAAACCTATACATTTTCTGGCTATTATTTTGGTGAGCAGTCCAAAATGTAATTTCCCAAAACAAATGGACTTGAAATTGCTGATCAAATCCTGTTTCATTGTTGTATTTCTGTTTATATTCAAAATTCTGGATTTGCAGCAAGAATACTGTAGGGCAGTATGAGAGCCACACTGCTTTTACCATGCCTGGATTGTACCGAGTAGTCCATGGAATTGATTCATTTGATCCAAAGTTCAACATTGTCTCCCCTGGGGCTGATATGTCAATCTACTTCCCTTACACAGAGAAGGAAAAAAGGCTAACCAATTTCCACCCGGAAATTGAAGAACTACTCTACAGTCCTGTTGAGAACAAAGAGCACCTGTTAGTCTCCTTAATTCTCTTTTCATTTCATTCCATTTATCTACTTCTTTTCCAACAAGATTAATCATTTGATATCGACATAAACAGATGTGTGTTGAAGGACCGGAACAAGCCAATTCTCTTTACCATGGCAAGGCTAGATCGCGTGAAGAATCTAACAGGGCTCGTTGAATGGTATGCCAAGAATGCAAGGCTGAGAGAGCTTGTTAACCTTGTGGTTGTTGGTGGAGACAGAAGGAAAGAATCCAAGGATTTGGAAGAGCAAGCAGAGATGAAGAAAATGTATGACCTTATTGAAACCTACAACCTGAATGGACAATTCAGGTGGATTTCTTCTCAGATGAATCGTATAAGGAACGGAGAGCTTTACCGATATATTGCAGACACGAGGGGTGCTTTCGTTCAGCCAGCTTTCTACGAGGCTTTCGGTTTGACAGTTGTTGAATCCATGACTTGTGGTTTGCCAACTTTTGCTACTTGTAATGGTGGACCATTTGAGATTATAGTGCATGGAAAATCTGGATTCCACATTGACCCTAATCAGGGTGACAAGAATGCTGATCTTTTGGTCAATTTCTTTGAGAAATCCAAAGAAGATCCAAGTTATTGGGATAACATTTCCAAGGGAGGCCTACAACGTATCATTGAGAAGTAATAAGATTTTGCAATTTAATTATTAGCACAAGTGCACAACCAAGATTTTAACTTTTGAACAAACTAAAACTAACCCTTTTATTACTTTTGACTTTTGCTAGGTATACATGGCAAATTTATTCACAGAAAGTGATGACATTATCTGGGATTTATGGATTCTGGAAGTATGCAACCACAAATGACAAAGTTGCTAGTGCAAAGAAGCGCTATCTCGAAATGTTTTATGAACTTATGTTTAAGAAAGCTGTAAGTGTATCTTCTTTAATTTAATTGGGATGGTTATAAAGTTTTGCACTCTGTTGCTAATTTGTATATTTGTTGATTGTGTATTTTCAGGCTGAGAAAGTTCCACTGGCTATTGATGAATAGAGGCATCACCAAGAAGATGGAGCACACAATGAAGAAGAGACTGCTGTTTTTGATTTTTTTTTTTTTTTAATAAATCTTTTTTCTTTCTGAATGCAATTCCTTCCTTTAATGCCCTTTGAATGGAGGGTTTTATCTTTCAATGTTCTGTTTGAATTTTTGGGAAAACAATATTGCAATTTGTGTCTGTTTTGATTAATGAAAATCCCATTTTCTGCACTATTAATGTTTCATGCATTCTTCTGCTTCTTGAAAAAATCAGAAATTTGCAGCTTATTCCAACAACAAAAAAGCTATTTCTGCTACTGTTCAAAGTACTCTGTTTTGTTGGTCAAACTCAATTTTCAAAAATAATATTTTTTTGGTGAAAAATATGTTTTTAGCCTTGAAAAAGCTTGGGCAAACACTCTATAAACGAAGAGTAGCATTGTGTCTGCATATTCAGAAATTTATAGGTCATTAGAAAAAGTCTCTATCTCGCACTAATCACAACACCAAGACAACATAATGATATAAATCTATATAAAAACTGTAATTAATCTACATCAATAATATTTCCTTGTTCATGAGTAGCAAGAAGTAGGTCGATCGTCTCTCTAACCGATGCATGCATCTAATAGCGATGGCTTGTTGAGGGTTCTCTATTACAATTCTCCTTGACCAAAAGACTTCTATAGATATATATTAAATCTTAACACTTTCGAAATTTCTAATTTCGCCACAATTAACTTTAACTATACCAACAAGAAGATCAATCTCAACAATAGTCACAATAGCATAACTGCTTCCTTGACATAATTAGAGAAGGTGGTGATCACAGAGAAGATGGAGGTAGTTGAAGTGATGGTAATGGTGGGAAAAGAAGAAAAGGAATAAAGAAAGATAAAAACAAGGCAAATATAAAAAGTAAAAAAGAATATTTTTATTAATGAAAATAGTAAAAGGCAAATATAAAAGTAAAAAAGAACATTTTTATTAATGAAAACAGCAAAACATATTTATTTAGACTTAAAAAATTTCTTCTCAAGCACTGCCATTTCGTGCATATAGATCTCTAGCGCAAGAAGTGGTATTAATATACACCAATTCGAACAAGTGTAGGGGTAAGGCTGTCTAACGGGATGGGACGAGACAATTTTAATGAGACAGGATAGGACACGGGAGGCCGAGCCACTAGGCCTATCCCTCCCAATAAACTTATGGAGGGGGTGATAATGTGATAAAGACTACGTATTAGCAAATGGACAAATATTTAAAATAAACTTCAAACTTAAATTAATAACAAAGCAAATTCAAAGCATGCAAACATGATTTTTCTAATTTAAGTGGAATGGGCGAAACCTGGACTTAAAGGGATTGGGGTTTGGTGTTTTTTTTTTTTTTTTTTTTGGGGGGGGGGGGGGGGGGAGAGGAGGAGGACAGGATAACGAAGACGAACCACTAATCTCGTCCCATCCCACTAGGCTTATGGGACGGGATATCCCGACCCATCGAACTAAAAGAGTTGAGATGAATGAGTGAAAGGTTGTTTGATTGTATTATGATGCTCTCCTATTTACAACTGATTAAGAAGATTCCCAAGATTACACATAAGTTAAATGATATTAAATTACAGACATACATTCCTAATTCTAACAGATTATAATCAATAAAATAAAATTAGATCTTTATAAAATAAAATCAGATCTAGTATCAAGCTCCTGATATGTTCAGATATGATCCAAGGATGTTGTTATTTTCCCTTTTTGCCCCCTCAAGTTAGGAGAGGTGTCAACAACTCCTAACTTGATGATATTGCATTGAAAAGATGCAGTAGGTAGTGGCTTAGTGAGTGTATCAGTGAGTTGATCCGCAGAGTGAACATGAACAATGTTGATGCGGTCTTGTTGCACTTGATCTCGAACAAAGTGAAACTCAATTGCAATGTGCTTCATCCAGCTATGAAATACTAGATTGTGGCATAGATAAGTAGCGCCGATATTGTCGCAGAAAGCTTTTGGAATATTGGAAAGAGGAATGCAAAGTTCAGATAGCAAGTTCATTATCCAATTTCCTTTGGCAACTGCTCCAGCAGCTGCTTTATATTCTGCTTCAGTAGATGAACGAACAACGGAGCGTTGTTTTTTGGAGGACTAACTAATGGGATTTAGACCAAGATAAATGACATAAGCAGAGGTGGACGATCGATCAGTGAGGTCACCTGCCTAATCAGTATCAGAATAAATATGAAGTGCATGATCTGATTGTTTACGGAAGCAAAGGCCATGTGTTATTGTTTGTTTTAGATAGCGCAGAACATGCTTAATAGCAGCCCAATGAAGTACACTGGGATGATACATGAACTGAGAAATCCTGTTCACAACATAACTTATGTTAGGGCGTGTGAAAGCCAAATACAGCAATTTCGCAGTGCAATATTGCTTTGCATCAGTAAGAAGAGATCCGTCATCCAACTTAAGCTGTGTGGATGTATATGACGGGGAGTGGACACCTTTTCTTTGAGCACATCTGAGATGTAGTTAGACTGAGAAAGGACCAAACCATCTGCATTTGGAAGGACTTCAACACCTAGGAAATAATGCAGTAGCCCAAGGTCCTTGAGTAAAAAAACATTTAGATAAATCATGCTTGATATTGTTAATATCTATCACATTGTTGCCTGTAACTACACTGTCATCAACATAAACAAGGAGATATAGAGTTACACCCATTGAGTTAAAAATAAACAAAGAGCTGTCAGAGTGAGAATTTTTTAAAACCAAGTAAGACAAGAAAGTCCTTGAGTTCATTGTATCACGCCCGTGGGGCTTGTTTGAGCCCATAAATGGTCTTTTGAACATGACATGTGTGATTTGAATAGTCTGAATGTTCAAAACCTTTTGGTTGTTTCATATATACATTTTCTTCGAGATTTCCTCGAAGGAAAGCATTGTCGACATCTAATTGATGAAGAGACTAACCAAAGCAAGTGCAAGAGAGAGCACAATGCGTACTGTCATGGGCTCGACTACGGGGCTGAATGTGGAATAAAAGTCAACACCAGGACGTTGTGTAAATCCCTTAGCAACTAACCGAGCTTTATAACGATCAACAGAGCCATCAACCTTCCCTTTTATACGAAAGATCCATTTGTTGTCAACAATGCTGTGCTTAGGATCAGGAGGTATGAGCTCCCATATTTTATTTTTGAGCAAAGCGCCAAACTCCTCTTGCATGGATAAACGCCATTTTGGATCCTTGGATGCCTGCTTCATAGTGGAAGGTGGGAGAAGAGAGGGTAGGACAGCCATATAGTCAAAGACACATTTGGGTTTAAAGATGTTATTTTGTGATGGGGTAGTTATACGTGGAAGTGAAGGGTGAGATAGAGGTGGAGTTGAAGATTGGTGGGAAGGGAGGGAACTAGTTGAGGATGAAGAGGTAGTTGGATTACTAGGATTGGAGGAATTAACGTGAGAAGAAGAAATAGAGTTAGAATGACTTACCCTTGGAGAAGTAGATGGCACTGACATTGGAGATTCAGGAGAAGTATTGGACGCAATGATTGGAGCACTTGTAGGAGCATCCATTTGCAAAGATGCACGTGTAGAGACTAGAATAGGAGGAATAAGATCAAATTGTGTGGGATTTTGAAAATTATTTGAATATTCAGATTTTTCTGAATTTTTGTATGGGAGAAGATTATGCCATAGTATTCTTTTTTTTTTTGGTAACTGTTTGCTTCCATTAATCACCAAATCGTATCATTACAAAACCATAGCAACGCCCAACGCAGCGTGCTATCTCAAAGGGAACCAAAAGAAAAAAGGGGGACCTATACAATAACTACACCAGCATGATCAAAAGACACAACTCTGGAGCATTTGCTTTACTCCAACAGGTGCTCTAACATTTGAAACATAAGCCACCTCTCTAGCAATACTATCACCATCCCGAAATCTCTTCTCGAAGACCCTCAAATTTCTTTCCACCCATATCGCGTATACAGTTTCTGCAAAGACTATCTTGAACACCACAGCTCTTTGTGATTTCCCCTTTGCGCATGAGACAGCCCAGTCCAGGTACTGCTCCCAACAAGTGTAGCTGTAGCTGTCCCTTTGTATCCATGCTAAGATTCTGGCCCAAATTTGGCTGGTGAAGGAACACTCTATAAACAAATGCTCTTTGGTTTTAGGACATTGTTGGCAGAGAGAGCATATTGGATCCACACTGATGCCCCATTTAAGTAGTCTGTCGGAGGTGAGGAGTTGTCCATGGCAGTGCACCCACATGGTAAAGATTGCTTTTGGCTTAGCATGGTTGAGAAACATTAAGTTCTTCCACCTCACAACAAGGTTATCCCCTAGCTGTAGCAAATATAGCTTCCTAATGATACTCCTTCCCGGCTTGATCTCACCCCCCTATGTGAGCTAGTACGTCCCTGGCTGCAATTATCTTGCGCACCATCCAACATGCCTGCTTTGGGATTGGCATATCCAGCATCACAGACCCCTTTATGTAATAGGCATGAAGCCATCTGATCTAGAGTTTGTCCTGTTTGTTAGCCAAGTCCCAGCAGGTTTTGGCGATTGCAGCTCTATTCCATAGATGCAAATTTGTCAAGTTTAAGCCTCCTGTCGACTTTGGCATACAGACCCTGGACCAAGCAACAAGTGATTTCCTTGTAATCTCGTTTGCCCCTGACCATATGTAACTTCTACAATACCCATTTATCAACTTAAGAACTTTAGAGGGAATGATATTCTGGAGTTAGAAGATTTGAATTTTGAAAAAAAAAAAGATTTTGATAAGGAAAGATATTTTCTAGAAAATTGACATCTCTGGAAAGATAAACTTTGGATTGAATGGATAAAAACATTGATAATTGTGATATCGTACTGAAAAACCAAGGCATACACATGGCGTTAATCCGGGTTCTAATTTATTTTTGGAATACGGCTTCAACCATGGGTAACAAAGACAACCAAAATTCCTTATTAATTTGAAATTTGGTTTATGACCAAATAAAGCTTGATAAGCAGAATGTTTACTTTTGATATTTGAAAGAAGGAAATTGATTAATTAGATAAACAACTGCTTGAACTGCAAAGCTCCAAAAAAGAATGGGGAAAAGATGCTTGGTGGAGTGGTGTTCTTGTAGTTTTAATAATATATTGATGTCGACATCCAGCCAAAGCCACACACTGAGGGATGTAAGGAGGGGAAATTAAGTGTTGAATTCCATTGGCAACTAAAATGGGCTTAAAAGCTTGAAATTCTCTTCCACCATCAGAATAGAGGGTGAGAAGTTTTGTCTGAAAGTAGTTCTCAATTAATGGTTTAAATTCTGAAAAAACTTTTGACACTTCACTTTTGTTTTTAACAATATAAAGCCATGTGTACCTTGTGAAATGATCAACGAAAATAACATAATATAACTTTTGATCAATGAATAGAACTGGAGAAGGACCCCGCACATCTATGTAAACAATATCAAGCGATTTACAACTATGGAAAGATGAAGTAGAAAAAGGATGTTTGTGGCTTTTACTGCAATGGCAAGAATTACAAAGGTCTAACTTGGATGCATTGGAATAAGGTAAATGACAACTATGTATGATAAAATTTAAAAGACGATTATTTGGATGTCCTAATCTTTGATGCCATAGAGTAAGAGAAGGAGTGACGCTAGCTTAATGCGCCTTTGGTGGATTGGCTTGAAGTGCATGTTTTGCAGTTGGACACTCGTACAAGTCATCCCTATTCTCGGCCGCGGCAATAAACGGTGCCTGATTTTGGTTGCCTTCACAACAAAATGAAAAGGATAAACCCAATAGAAGTTTTATTTTGTTTACAAAATTTATTGACAAAAATCATTTTTTTATTAATGGAGGGTGCACAAAGAATATTATGGAGGATAGATGAAGAGTTAGGAGTTTGAAGAAGAGATGATCCCGTCTGTGCAATCGGGATCTTATTACCGTTACCCATTGAGATTTCTTCGAAACCAGAATAATCATATAGTGAGACTAAAGTCTGTGGATCAGCAGTTATGTGATAAGAAGCTCCGGCATCCAAGATCCAAGGGTCAGTATTGGTCATGGTGCGAGCAGCATAATGCGCCTTGACTTCAAAGGGATTGTAAGATTTAGATCTGCACACATTAGCCACATGCCCAAGCTTTTCACACAATTGGCATTGTATTTGAGACTTTGAGTTTGATGGAAAAGTGGGACGCCAAGTTGATAGGAACAACCCGTTATTGTTTTTGAAGTTCTTGTTCAAGTTCTGATTGTTGGGCATACTGACGCCACTGTTGATTTTGGCCATTTTATTTGTGGGATGACTTAGGATCGACACCTTGATTATTGCTTTATCGTCTGTTGAGAAACCTGGGCAGTGATAGAATTTGTCTCCCTTTTTGTTCCTCATGTTTGAGGAAGATTTCATGGCCAGAAAGTTTATCAAGCAGTTCTTCGTATGTGATTAGGTTGTCACGAGCTGGAATTGCAGCACTAATTTCACGATATCCTGGTCCTAAACTACTGAGGATTTTGATCACAAGTTACTCATTACTGATAGGTGCTCCATCAATAGCAAGTTCATCAGTAATATACCGAATCTTATGAAGATATTCAGTAATTATCTTGTGATCTCGTAAGACTTTTCCAAGAATGTCTCTCAGACTGTATATGCCCTTTTGGGATTTGTTTGAATAAGTGACGTGCAAATGATCCCATGCTTCTTTGAAATTTGTTACAGTAGCAATCGATGCGCTATGGTAGGATTAACATACGCCACGAGAGCGTTCTGAATCATACTATCTTGACGAAACCAGATTCGGAACTCAGGATTTGGGATGTCCTTATCATCTTTTTGATTGATTTTGTTACACCCCTCGTGTTCGTAGTAGTAGAACCTATGGTTTCCTAGTCGGGTATGCCCTTGGAATAGAGACCCGAGCCCGAGTTTAGAGTAGAAAGTGCCTTACCCCGTGTACGAGGGTACCAGTAGATATTCCTGGCAATTTATAGAGTTAAAAGTTGAACGATCGAATCGCCGCGATCTGAACTAAATCAGAAAATCTGCAGGACACCAGTCATCGTCGATGGGTCGTCGGCATGTTCAAGACGGGATCCCGCAGCTATACATCTGCAGGCGCAGGTTGACGGGGCAAGTCGACGGGCCGTCGACCCACTTGTCGAATCAGACGTTATAGCCTTTTTGGCTTCCAAGTATAAATAGGTGGTCCACGACCCTATTTCATATTTTTCCTTCTCTCCAAATCAGAAAACCCTAATATATTCTCTCCCAATATTTTCCATCATATTAGTGAAGATTTGACAAGGCCGGACCGTAAACCCGAGATGGTGAAAAGAAGGTTTCTAGGGTTTCTTCAAGATTGTGAAGTTTAAGGGGTTGAAGTTGAAGTGATTCTTGGGATTCTTGACCCCTCAAGGTATGTAAATGATTTCTACCCTTATATTTAAGTTGAATATCAAGAGTTTTAGTGATATTAAGTGAAGAGAAGGTAATTGTGGACGTGTTAAGTTGATGAAGGGCAATGTAGTGATATAGGGTTATATTAAGAGATGATTGGAAACGAGTTTACGTATATCTTGATATATATATATATATATATGTGTGTGTGTGTGTGTGTGTGTGTGTGTGTGTGTGTGTTGGCATTGTTGATGTGAGTATTGTAGTTAATGTGGGATCGAATGAGAAGTTGGAGAGTTGTAAGCTTACAAAGGAAATTATTGTCTATAGTTTGTTGAGCTTTATACGTATTTGAGGATGGTTACTAAGTGAAGTAAATAGTCTAACTAAGCCCTATGTTATCTTAATTGTAGACTTGCAAGCTCGAGAGGTAGAAGTTTGACGATTGAGTATACTTCCGGAGTATGTTAAGGTCATTCCTTTCTTTTTGGCATGTTCCTATTAAATGATCCAAGCGAGTAAGCGAGTTTCCATATTACTCTACTCTTAGAAGTATTAGGAGTACTTCAGTCTTTGATGTTCATTTACCCCATTTATGAGTAATCCTTCTGTTCATGGGTCCAGTCTTATGTAGCCAATTCTATTCATACAGTTTATTCATGCATACATTCATTATATATTTATGTACATTGACCCGTGACTAGAAGGCGTTATATACGCACATATGTCAGGCGTTATATACGCATTACTACTATGATGATGATATTGATTATGGCCACAGAGGATCCAATATGATATGACGAGATGCCATAAAGGCTTACAGGCGTTATATACGCACATACATCAGGCGTTATATACGCACGCATATCGAGCATTATATACGCACTCATATAGATGCATGACCATCATTGATAGGTATGAGCATGCATATTATGTGCCCATAGAGGCATTGTCAGTTACGCAGATTTTTGCAGGTTTAGGTAGATACTAGTTCATACAAGTACATGCAGTCAGTCGTTTTAGTTTATGAGTTCAGATCTTATCCATGATTCTTATGTGTATATATATATATATATATATATATATATGTGTGTGTGTGTGTGTGTGTGTGTGTGTGTTGTTGTTCTTATGCCTTACATACTTGGTACATTATCCGTACTGACTCCCCGTTGCTCAAGGGGCTACGTTCATGCCGCCAATATAGGGAGACGGACGGGTGGTCCGTGCCCCCGCAGACCTCTAGATCTAGCAAGGGTCGCACGCTCCATTTGATCTGGAGCTACAGTCAGTTTTAGTATGCCCCTTTTTGGATGTGTATACATATGGGTAGCCCTGTCCCGTCCTTTCTACAGCTTTGTTCCAGTAGAGGTCTGTAGACAGTTGTATGTAGTAGTCAGATGATGTAGCCTTGTCGGCTTCTATTCTTTTGTGTATAGTATATGTAGCAGCCTAGCTGGCTTGCACTGTTCTTCCGCATGTGGTGTGTGTATATATATATATATATATATATGCAGATTGTATAGAGTTCTGATGTTTCCCTCTTATGAGATCAGTTTATGCCATTTATGGGCCTTTGATGTTCAGTATGTCTCAGATAAGTGTTTAGGGTGTTTGGTCGCTAGAGGTCAGACTCCCGTCACGACTCATCGGTTTGGGTCGTGATAGATTTTTGGAGAGATGACAGCAATACCATCAAGATAATCAACAAGATCATACCCACACATGAGTGTATAAACTTATGCTTTCTAAGTGCCGAAGTTACTGGAGCCCATGAGCTTTATAGGTAGTTGTGAAGCCGGGTTGAATTTGATAATCTAGTTGTTTTGGTTTGGAGAAGCATTGATGGTTGGTAAGTTTGAAGAGTTAGTGACATTAGTAGTAGATTGGTGAGTGTTATCCATTGAGATGAAGAGGATCGACTAACTCGTTTGAGTGTTAAAAGGCTCTTGATACCATAAAAGAGTTGAGATGAATGAGTGAAAAGTTTGTTTGATAGTATTATGATGAAGAGGATCGACTAACTCGTTTGAGTGTTAAAAGGCTCTTGATACCATAAAAGAGTTGAGATGAATGAGTGAAAAGTTTGTTTGATAGTATTATGATGCTCTCCTATATATACAGCTGATTGGGAATTGAATCCCAAGATTACAGGTAAATTAAATGGTATTAAATTACATAGATACATTCCTAATTCTAACAAATTACAATCAATAAAATCAAATCAAATTTTTACAAAATAAAATACAGATCTGGTATCAAGCTCCTGATATGTTCAGATATGATCCTAAGATGCTGATATTGTTCCTTTACAATGACCTTATTCAATTACTTCCTCCGTTGCAATTTATGTGATATGCTTTGACTATGCACAAAGTTTAAGAAAGAAGGGAAGACTTTTGAAACTTGTGGTCTAAAACGAGTCATACATATTTATGTGGCTCTAAATCATTTCATTAAAGGTAAAAGAGGAAGTTTTAAGTTAAATTATTTTGAAATATAGGAATATAGCATTTTTTTTTTGTATAGATTAAAAAGAAAAGTGTACCATAAATTGCGGGGTTTTGACTCAGGTAACTTTTGTTCCATAAAAGACTTCAAATAAATCCCGCTAAATAACAGCCACCAATAAAAAACGCCCATCGGCAAGTAAGGTCTTTGCCCGCTGCCTAAATAAAACCTCCACAAATAAAGCGTTCTCTTGTAGAGATATATAGGGAAAGAAGAATATTCACTTTGGCAAGTGTTGGATAATCTTTGCAAATTGGAAGGAATCCACTATCTCCCTCTAATAGATAACTGAACAAAGAAAATTAAATAAAAATGAAAAGTAACATGTTTGTCTAAATCCTTTTTGTTTTTACTTTATTATTCTTCGTTTGTATAGTATGTACTATATTGTATGCTCAAGTGGATTTTTTTTTTCTCGAAAGAAAGAGATACAGATCATTTCTCCCACAAGCCAACGTACAAGGACGAGATTTGGAACGAGCTTAGCTTTTATTAAAGACCTACTTGTTTCATTTGATTTGCAAGTTGCAAACCATAAAGCAGCCAGAAAGAGAGAGGGGTCAAGAATTGTTAACTCAATAAAATAAAACAGAGACTTTAAGGGGTCGTATTTTGGACGTAATATTAGTAATACATGGGGGTTTAGTTATCCAGATAGTATAAGTTGTTTCATTTTCTATCCTACATAAAATAATAATAGTATATAGATGCGCTCATAACTTTTAGTACACGTATTAATTACTGGGGCAACAAAATTGCAAACCACACACCGTATTAGGTGTGTTAAATTTTATACATTACAAAAGAACATGGTATTTCCTTATGCAAGATTTAATATATGAAAATTTTAGCTCCTAATCAGCAACCAAACGACCCCTATGAGTATTGGTAAGATGCGCAACGCATAAAAGTTTTAAATATTTCAATTGGGAGCTAAAAGAAGTTGACCAGAAACACCCGTCGAGAGCCGCCTCCAACCAACCCAAACATGTTTAAATAAATCACCTTCCAGGGCGAGAAAGAGAAACAAACAAACAAAGAGCGGAATTTAAAGGAAAATATTCGCTAGTGATGGTAGAGTGCAAGGTGACGTAGAAGAAGGAACAACGCCCCTGCTGTATCCAGGCACTGGAAATGAGGAAAATGAGTTGCTTTGGAGTTTCCTTCGCAAAATTTATTATATCCTTGCCTCTCAGGCCATCCTAACCACCGTCGTCTCCGCAATCACCGTCTTTTGCACTCCCATTAACAACCTCCTTCATGGCATGAACACCTTCCTTCTCATTCTCCTCATTTTACTACCACTCCTATGTGAGTTATCCCTCGTAAATTTATCTCAGCCTTAATTTGTGCTATCTATAATCAGTTATCCACGATTATAAGATTGTAAAATCAATGACTGCAGTACCCACTACTATGTGTGACAATGGATGCATGCATATTACTAACCCATGACAATTTTTCCTTTTTTTCCCTTTAAATCAAACAAAAAATTTTTTTGGGGATTATTCTACCTTTTTTAAAATTTTGAATTGTTTAT
>NC_081352.1:53077941-53104057 GCF_029784015.1 Lycium ferocissimum
ATATAAGGGTTAAACCCCTTTTTTGTCATAATATTTCCCCAAAAAAGCTGGGCAAAACATATGGGGGTATACATACAACAAAAAAGGTGAGGTTTTTTGGGGAATTTGGTGACGGAGTATTAATCAAGGTTGGGAATTTAGTTGCGATTATTGTATTGTTTGTGTTGGAGTTTTTGGATTAGAAAAAATATTGAAGATTTTTTTATTCTAGCAAGGATAAGGTATGAATCTCTCTTTATTAACATTGATTTAAGAATATTTACGGAAATAAAGTTATAGATTGTTGGGTTGGTATTTTTGGGGTTTATGGTTTGAATTTTGGGAAAGAAATTTTTTGGATGAAATTGTACATATTTGTCATGTAGGATCTTGATGATATTGTTGTTGATGTTATTGGTATTGTTGGGAGTTGTTTTGGCATTTGGAGGAAGTAGATAACATAGGGGAAATGCTGCCCAAATTTTCGTAACCCAAATTAGTCTTCAATAATTAGTGCACATAAGTGGATGGAAGTATGATTAAAGATATATTTCTCAATATGTATATAGGTTCGGGTGAAGGGCAGGCATTGAAGTAAAGGATCTTTTAAGTGGTAACTGGACGGATAAGGTATGTAAGGTGTTCGATTCTCTCTTTCTTTGGCACGAATCCAACTAGAATATGGACATAAGCATTCCATAACAAAATCACTCCACTCCCATGCTTTGTTTTTCAATCTTAATGTCATAATTATTTGATTGATTCTGCAAATGTTATCATGTCTATCGTCGTTTAATTATTTCGTCGTTTTGATACGGATTTCATTTATTGTTGGGAAAGGTTCACCTTATGTCCTCCGAAAGGGTTGTTACAAAAACGGCTCATTATGCTTGTGTGTGTATATATTATTTTTTTTTACTACGAGCCGCGCTATAGTCGGGGGTCCCCCCAAACCTTCCCCGTGGGGTGACTAGTCCCCCGGCGGGCACCCCAAAACCCCTTATCGCCCCTTTTATCACGGTATATCGAACGCGTCACCCTATAACGGGGGCGAGAAAGGCTTTGTTCCAAATTTATAAAATTTTCCCGGGAAAAATTTCGGCGGGGGTTTCCTTTGTTTTACGGTATCCAAAATAACCACAACGGGGAAAAATACCAAAAAAAAGGCCCCCGGGGCCCCGTAAACAACTATAAAACTATGTGGGCGGGGGGGCCCGAATGAAATCCCCCAAAACCCCAACGGTCAAACACAGGACGGAAAGTAGGCACCCCCCTTCTGCCCCCGGGAAACCTTTGGAAAGGACGGACGAATCATATGACGGGACGGGGCCGCCGTCCCACGAGCAAAACAAATATATACACCCGGACGGTATGTCCCAAAAGGTGGGCCCTCGGAATAAGGAGCACTCAACCACGATGAAAATCTGGGGGGGCGGATCCCCTTTGATGGCCAAAACGGAAACGGAAAGGGCCCCCCAGAAGCAAAAGGGGGGTTCGGTACGGAATATTTTGCGAGTATTGAAAGTAAAAATATACAATATATCAAATACGAGTCATAATCGGAAAAGCGGAAGTACGAAAGTAGTACATATCCAAAAATACCCAGAAAACGTTTACTTATTAATAACATTTTTCTCAAAGAAAAGCGAATTATGCATGGGACTCGGTGTCGCACCCACATACGGTCAAAATCGGTAATGCACTATCCATCCCTTATAACATACGCGGCCAAATACCCGGTAATATCCCCTTGAGAACATCATCTGCATGACCAAATACCAGTGACGATATCCTGAGAACATACGCGGCCAAATACCAGTGACTATATCACGTAACATAACATAACATACTGTGACAAATACCTAGCGGCAATATCACGTAACGGCATACAAATCATTATTACAAACTTGATAGAATAACCAAGCGTACCATTATTTCCAACCAGAAATGAGTCAAATCAAATTTCTTCGAATGTCACTCGAAAGCATATCGAACGAAACTTGAGAAATCATAATCCCGTATCAAAATCACATGCATATGAGCAAATAAATAATTAAGTTACCTTCCAAAATCCGATGACCAAATATATTTACTAACATCGGAAAGTGCGAGCTGAGTTTGATTTATCGGAATTAGTACACAAAAAGTTACAATACAGAAATCATCCTTATGTGTCAAGCTGTATTATCAAACTCAATAAAGTAGTTAAAATAACTATTTTATAGTAATCGGAGCGATGGTCAAAGTTACTCTTTCGAAAATCTCGCAAATATACCAAAAGGTAAGTAAAATAGTCATATTTGAAATCGGAATAATCATTACAACATTTTCTTTCAAAAAATTGTCTAAATTACATAAAAGGGCATCGCGAGACCCACGGACGGGTGTAGACCCGAGATGGGCCCGCTATGGAAAGCATACTCATCTCATTCATACGAGACTCTGCTAAGATTTCAGAAGCAATCGAAGGCTTTTAAATATGGATGTTATGGGCGTTTGAACTTTGGAATCGCTAAAGAATAAGCTTTAAAACAAAAAATCAGCTTTCATGAAATCTTTACAAATTATGAATTCCAAGGATATAAGGATCGATGTTATGTGGTATATTAAGCACAAGAATACCAAGGAAACACGTGCGAATCATAGACAAGCTCGGATTGCGAGAATAGGTTTCCTAGCGGCCCGGTGTCATAGCCTATTTTAACTAAGGCATGCCAAAAGGAAAGGTTACTTTACATACACTCAAACGCTCTCCAATGTGATCCAAACTCCAGCTAAATCCAACCTATGATTCGGGCGCCACGATCTATAAACAAGCCATAAAATGCAAAACATTACTAAAGACTTTTTGGCCTTATATTCCAAATTTGCCCTTAATCCTACGAAATTTGGCGGCATTTCCTAATAAATAGGACACCCGAGAATTTAACTCGGCCAAAAGCAATCAACAACAACAACAATAACCAACCTAGCAACCTCGACAACCAATCCGGAACGATACGTACAACAATAATAGCTTTCTTTTCATCATTCGACAACATTCATGAATTCGATTCAATAGCTTACCTTCAAGCTTGAGGATCAACGGCTTATACATTCATATACTAACCCGCACCCATACCAACAATATTTAAAGACATCTAAGCAATTCATACAACATTTCCACAATCCAAATTTTTCTCCAACTTGGCCGAATTCGGCCCCTCAACCCGAGACACCCCTATAACTTTTTCTTCCATTTTCAAATCATGATTTGTATCCACAATTCACATTCTAACAATGCTATTTTCATCAATATACAAAATACATTAAATGTACGATAATCTCCAAATCAGTCCACAACAACTACAACATCCATTTAAGTCATTAGACATTCATTTCCAACATAGAATTCATAACGACGACGACTAAAACATTAAGCGATATCGATTCGTTCATTGTCATATAATATGACCCATTTCGACTAACACTACACATATACATATATGGATAATTCTCAATCGTTCTTCACCTTACCATGATCATAATATACTAACTAAACATTAATTCATCACTTCAATACAACCCAACACACACACACTACACGGCTAGAACACTACACCACAACTCGCTTCCAACATTCCATGTTCATGATTTTCCTCCATTATAACATACTACAACAAGCATACAACCTACATGATACATAAAACATAATGAATTCACCTTTTCTCTTCCAATTTCCCAATACTAGGGTTTCCAAAAAGATGAAAAATAATGGGTTGATCAATCCAACGTCGCTTCCACGCTGCAGGGACCTCGATATAGTGGGTTTACATCAACAAAATAATTTTAGAAGGACGAGAAATGGGAGTGGATTTTTAGGAGCTTTGGCGAGAGCCTCGCTTTGGTGGTGTTCTTCATCTTTCTTTTTTCTAAGTGCTAAGAATGACTAAAGATGACTAGTGGTCATCTTTTAATCCCCCTCTAGAGTTGTACAAAATCTTGGCCCACATTAATGTGTTGTTCCACTCAAAAGTTGACACAAAAAATTATGTGGGGGCCTCAATCCACTCACATGGCCAACTATGGAAAATGGATGATTTTTCAACTTCCCAATTTTATCACTCTTTTGATCCCAAATTTTCCTAATTGTTCCATACCAACAAATTCATACACAACTTATCTCAAAATAAAATCGAAGGTCAAGAATCCCGACTTTGTATCCCGAAATAGTTTTGTCCTTAACTTATCATAATTAATCGGATTATTCCAATGTACAAAAATACGGGTTCTAAATTACGTACGTTGCACCGAGTCCGAAGGCGCAAGGTACGTTATGATATATATATATATATATATATATATATATATATATATATATATATATATATATGTGTGTGTGTGTGTGTGTGTGTGTGTGTGTGTGTGTGTGTATATGCTTGCATATGATTTCTAAACTCATGCATTATATATTGTACGTTCCCAGATGGTTCAGGTTACTTCTATCCTCATTAAAATTCTATCTTACTCATGTTATTGATTCCTACCTTACATACTCAGTACTTTTATCCGTACTGACGTCCCATTGTACGGGATGCTACATTTCGTGCTGCAGGCTGTGACAGGGTTATTGAGGAGCAACCGCAGTAGGATTTTCCAACTTCAGCGGTGTCAGCAAGTGCCACTACTTCGGACTTGCTATCTTTTGGTAATTTTCTGCTAGTGTAATCTATATTCATATGTACACTCTTAGAGGCTCATAGACATAATGGGGTATGTAAATATTGTGTAGGGTCATGTTGGCCTTATTTTGGTTTGTGATACTTTCCTGTTAGCCTTGCTGGCTTTATCATACTCGTAGTGTTGTAGCGACCTTGTCGGTTCGCATATGTACATATATGTTGGATTATCGGATATTTCTATGTTGGGCCTTTTTTGCGTGCGGGTATTCTTTGAGTTATGGTATATAATGTTCAAACTAACTGTTATGTCAAGCGGTTCTCGGCCTACGGGTCTGAGCCCGTCATACTCCTTGTCGGGGTGTGACATAAACTGTATCATTCTTGTATAGAAAGTGTATATATAATTCCAGTATATGTATATAAACTGTATCATTCTTGTATAGAAAGTGTATCATATGTATAAAAAATATATCATACATATACGTATAGAAACTGTATCATTGTTGTATAGAATATGTATCACTACTGTATATGTATAGACGTATAGAAACTGTATCATTATTGTATAATATGTGTCTAATAAATGTATAATTAACGTATAATTTATGTTTAATAAATGTATAATTAATGTATACTTACCAATTTTATTAGTTTGTAGTTGGTATATTTTAGTTTGTTAAGTTTTCGATGATGGTTACTTTAGTTTATTTATTTAGTTCTTCTTTTTTAATCCCTAGTAGAAGATAGAAAATAAACAGAAGTTTGTAGCGAACCTTTTTAAAGTCGCTACAAAAGTGTTTTGAGATATTTCTTGAAGGCTCAATCAACGTATAAATATACACATATTATACATTTTTTTAAATATTTTTTGAAAGTTCAATCACCGTATAAGTATACACATATTATACATGTTTTGGAATATTTGTTGAAGGCTCAATATGAATTTTAACCTTTGGTGGAAACTTTTTGAATTGCCACTATAAAAATAAAAACATAAAAATAAAAAGTTGATCTTTAGTGGCGACAAAAAAAGTCGTCACAGAAAGTTTTTTTTTTTTTTTTTCAAAGGCGCTAGGCCGGCCAGCGCTTGGGAATAGTTTGGGCCGGCTGGCCAGCTCACGGTATTAGGCCCAAATGTAAGCCAAATGTGAGATTACTTTGGCCTGTTGGCCATTGTATGTCCTTTTCCCATTTTTAAAAGCTAGTAATAAGATAATAGCTGGGCTAAAAATGATATGAAGATGTCCGGCTGGTATCTGTGTTTATTATCTCTTAAATACATGTTAAACTGGGCCAAGCGCATATCGACAATTCTAATTGCCACCATTATTATCTTATCAAATCTTTTCTTACATTGTAGCCAAATACTGCCATAAGTGTCAGTCCCCTTGTCAACAAGTAAATCTGCCTAAATCCACTCTTCCCTTTTCAGAATATCTTAGTATAATCCAGATTCAAATGGGTTTAGGAGAAATTGCACAAGGAAGCTTCACAAAATAATAGGATAAATAGAGAAATTTCAGAAAGATTACTGAGAAGGGGTTTTAGTTTATTGATTGAACCAACTTCAGACTTTGGCTATACCACTTTAAACACTTGGTATGCAGTTATGCTTGGTAGATCAAACTACTGACTACATATATGCATATTTGAATTGGGGGATTGTCAAGCCTAACTTCATACCTAAAGGTCTGAAGAGGTCTGAAGTTAGACCTGTTCAACAAATATGCCAACTTCAGACATTTGAGTTTGAATTTAGCTTTGAAAGTCCCTAACTTGAGACCCTCATGTCTTGAGTTTGGAACTTCAAACCACTGCAAGTTTCAACTTCAATCTCATAGGTCCAAATTTGATTTTAAAGCGATTAAATATTTAATCTTTGTAATTTTTGCTATGTTAATGTAGTGGTGGTTAGCTATGCACTTGTCCATTACATGTGAGCATTATACAAGTCTCTTGATAAAAAGTTACTAGTTACATCAAATGATATTAATAAATTGAGTTTAAAATGTGTATTAATAAATTATCTAAAGGTCTGAAGTTAGACCTGTTCAACAAATATGCCAACTTCAGATATTTGAGTTTGAATTTAGCTTTGAAAGTCCCTAACTTGAGACCCTCATGTCTTGAGTTTGGAACTTCAAACCACTGCAAGTTTCAACTTCAATCTCAGAGGTCCAAATTTGATTTTGAAGCGATTAAATATTTAATCTTTGTAATTTTTGCTATGTTAATGTAGTGGTGGTTAGCTATGCACTTGTCCATTACATGTGAGCATTATACAAGTCTCTTGATAAAAAGTTACTAGTTACATCAAATCATATTAATAAATTGAGTTTAAAATGTGTATTAATAAATTATGATTTTATGATAATCATGTACAAGTCATGCATTTGTTGAATTGTTATCAACATAGGATGTTAATTTTCCCAATTCTCTAATTAACTCTTTCTTATGAATTTTCTCTATTTCGAATTCCATGGGAGGAAGGCAAAAACTCAAAAGAAATAATGAGGAAAAAACCCTCTACAGTACAAATAAAAGTTAAGCTTGTTTGATTTCATTTTTTCTTCTTTATTTTTTGCACGGATTTCCCTGGTCTTTAATTTTTGTCCGTCATAGCTGTGGTCCTTAATTTTTTCCCATGTTGCTCATTTAATGAAAATATCCAGACCTGCTTTGTTCGGCATAAGTTTTGTAACATTTTTATCTTCAGAAACTGAACTTTTACGTCGCTCGGTACAAATTATGTAGGAATTAAGTTGTGTGGCATAAGTTGTGTAGTATTTTTCATATTATATTGAGTGTTGAAAGTTTTGCCGTATCCGGCATAACTTGTGGGATGTTATGATACATATGCCGAGCGAAATCTAAACCTATGTCGTTTTTCAGATTATGTTGAGTGTTGAAAATTTTGCCACGTTCGGCATTACTTGTGAGATGTTATGATACATATTCTCAGCTAAATGTAAACTTTATCGAGCGAAATCTATACTTATCTTTTGTGCCAAAAGTGCACAGAAAAAATTAAAGACCACAAATTTGAGGGTCAAAAATTGAAGACCGCCCCGAAATAGGGACATTTGTGTGAATCAAGTTTTTGCACGAATTTCCCTTCAAACACACTGCTCTTTAATTTTTATCCCTCATATCTGTGATCTTTAATTTTTGCTCCTACTGCTCATTTAATGAAAATATTCAGACCTTCTTTGCTCGGCATAAGTTATGTGACATTTTTATCTTCGTAAAACTAAACTTTTGCCTCGCACAGTACAAGTTATGTAGGAATTAAGTTATCCGACATAAGTTGTGTATATTTTTCGTATTATGTGGAGTGTTGAAAGTTTTCCGTGTTCGGTATAACTTCTCGGATGTTAATTGTTATGGTACATATGCCGAACGAAATTTATGCCCTTTTTTAGATATGTTGAGTGTTGAAGTTTTGTCATATCCGACATAACTTGTGAGATGTTATGATACATATGCCGAGTTAAATGTAAACTTTGCTGAGCGAAATCTAAACTTATGTAGTGCCAAAAGTGCTTAAGAGCAAATATTAAAGACCACAAATTTGAGGGACAAAAATTAAAGATCACCCCAAAATAGGGCCATTAAAGACCACCCCAAAGTATGGACTTTTGTGCGAATGACCTTTTGGGAGACCTGCATAGGACGGCCCAAGAAGCCCAAATGCTCAACCTCAACAGATCAACTCGTTAAGTGCCTTTGATAAACTTCCAAAGAACTCCGCGGATTGTCCTTCATATGGATTGATCTTTAATTTATGTCCCTCAAATCGGTGGTCTTTAATATTTTCCCATACTCATTCAACGAAAATTTGTGAGTCAAAGTATTTTTATTCGTGCGTCTACGAAATCAGAGATTCGGGTTCGAACTCCAGCAGAGTAAAAAAATAATAATTTCACAGGGCAGATGTTTCATAGAAACTATGCCTGCTCGGGGTAAAGTTATGCCTTAAGGCATAACTTCTGTAGTATCCTACAGAACTATGTCGGACAAGGGGTAAAGTTATGCCTTAAGGCATAACGTTTATCGTATTAATTTGCTGCAATTACTGTTATTTTTCTTCATAATGCTTATCTATAATATTTTGCCATGGCTTTTTTTTACTTTCGTCAATTCTTATTTGACCCTTTTTGTCATGTTTTTTTTTTAGCCCCGTCTTTCGAAAACAGCCTCTCTACCTCCCAAGGTCTAGGTAAGGTCTGCGTACACTCTACCCTCCCAGACCCTACTTATGGGATTACATTGGGTATGTTGTTGTTGTATGCCTTAAGGCATAACTTTACCCCGAATAGGCATAGTTTGCCATAAAATCTTGCCTTGTGATTTTTTTTTTTGGCTCGGAATACTACAAATACGCCTTAAGACATAACTTTAACCCGAATAGGCATAGTTTGCTATAAAATCTTAACTTGAATTTTTTTTTTTTTTTAACTTTGCTGGGGTTCGAACCCAAAATGTCAAGATATTTTTGACCACTGTTTTAGCCGAAGGGAAAAAAAAATTAAAGACCACCCCGAAATAAGGCCATTCCCGCAAATTGCCCATAAATTCTATCAAGTAGAGACTAGAGAGTGCAATTAATGGAACCTTTGTTGTAAGTTCTTTGGCAACAAATTTTTTCCTTTTGGAGATAGAAATTAGGAGGGGTAAAGCATAAAAGGCTACTGAAGTGACTCGGGATAATTTTGGATTACTTCAAGGCAAATTGCAGGATTGTCCTTGACTGAGTGGTTTTTAATTTTTATCCTTCGCTACAAGCCTGCGGGTTCGGGTTCGAACCCCCCCCCTCCCCCTCGGTCAAAATTAAAAAAAAAAAAAAAAAAACATAAGTTGGGGTTGGTTTTCAAACTCTGCCTTAAGGCAAAAAAAAAAAAATATATATATATATATATATATTATGGAATTTTGCAAACCTCTGTCTTAAGGCCTAACTTTGAGCAAAAGTTAGGCCTTAACGCAGATAAGACTTAGTTTTGGATAAAAGTTTGCCTTCCCTTAAGGCATAAGTTAGGTCCAACTTATGCCACCCAACCCAACTTATGTCTTAAGGAACCCTAACTTCTGCCTTGCGAATCCCAACTTATGACTTACAGTTTTTTTTTTTCTTTTGACTGAGTCTGGATTCGAACCCAGGACCTCTGGGTGTTAAGCGAAGGGCAAATATTAAAAACCCCTAATTTGAGGGGCAAAAATTAAAGACCACCCAAAAAGAAGGGCAATCCGCTAAAAAAAATGCTACTTAAAGACTCGAATTTAGGGATTGTTTGCACCATATGGCAGTACTTCTTGAGGCTCTTATTTAAATTTTGTCCATTTTAGCTTGATGACCCAACCCAACTTCCAAATAGGCTGACTTGGCTCGGCCACTCGCACGAATGCCCTATCTTGGGGTCGCCTTTAATTCAAATTGTTGGTCTTTAATTTTTACCCACTTTTAATAACAAAAAAGTGGTCGAAAATGTTCTGACATCGAAAAAAATAAAAAAATTCGGCCTACCTTTAACTATGACCTAATTTCGCAATACATAAGTTTATAAAACCTTTGTCTTATCCGGCATAAGTTCTGTAGGAATTAAGCTTTCCGGATCGGCCATAAATTTTTATTTTCACATCATAATATAACACAAGTTATGCCTTACAAGGCATAACTTAGTTCCTACAGAAAAGTTCTCTAAACTTATGTCGAGCGAATTAGTTACTACATAACTTATGCTGGATAACTTTATTTCTACAGAAATTATGGCGGGCAAGCCAAAGTTCTCTAAACTAGATGCCTTGCGAATTAGTTACTACACAAACTTATGCAGGATAATTTAATTCCTACAGAACTTATGCTGGACAAGGCAAAGGTTCTCTAAGCTTATGCTTTGCGATTTTTTTTTTGGTAAGAAAACAACGAATTCATCGACTCTCCTGGAGATCGAACCCAAAATCCCTGATTTCGTAGACCAGCGCCTTATCATAGATAAGGGTACTTTAGCCCACAAATTTTCATTAAATGAGAAGCAGGAGAAAAAAAATTAAAGACCAGCAATTTGAGGGGCAAAAATTAAAGACCAATCCGTATCAAGACCAATTTGATAAAAAAAAAATGAGATTGGGCTCGCCCAAATTGGACACCCCCCCCCCCCCCCCCCAAACCAATGAAAATATAGCGAGCCAACTTATCCAAATATGAACGAATTGAGCGAGTCATATTTTCATGAGTTAATTTTACCCCATATACAGTCAAACCTTTGTAAAATTGCTATTCGTTATAACAACATTTCACTATAACGGCCTGATTTTCTTCGGAACCGATTTTTCGCGTTATATTTTACTTCTCTATAACAACATTCTACGAGTCAATTCCTCAAATGGTCATTGAACTTGTAGAAAAGTCCCATTAAAGCAACTTTTGAATTTGTTTGGACAACAAAGTCATCAGACTATGTTCTTATTTCCAATAAAGTAAAACAATTTATTTTTGGACATAAAACCCCTTAACTCATGTTTAAATTATAAAATCTATTATGTATGCACAATTTTTGGATACTCCAAAATTCTTTAATATTTTTCATGTTTTAATCACGTAATATTTCAAGCTATAAAAATAAAACAATATAATCGTTCAAACTTTAAGTATGCTATAAGGTTTTCTTTGTTATATCAAATTCTTTTGAACTATCTTCATATTTTTCTATTACTCAAAGTCGGAAGCTAAACATTTTACTGAATGTAAGTGCTTGGACATAATTGAAACACATGAGACGTTATATAAATCCATGATGCATGTAATTATTATTTTTGGTATATATATATACATATATATATATAACTACTTTGTAAAAAATGAAAACACTTTTACAATTAGTAGTTGGATATATGCTTTCCAAAAATATAGAATGTTTATGTTAATTGTATTCTACTTATTTATAAAACTTAAATAAAAATCAAAATATTACAAGTTCATCTCTCCAAAAAAATGAAAACAATAAAAATTTGTTTTGATAATTGAAAATTTTATATACCAGGAAAAAATATTTACAATCAGTTAAAAACCCTATAGTTAAGCTCTATGCTTTGTTCTATAATCATTCAGCTGTATCCTTTTATTGTTTACTTAGATATAATTTTGGAATATTCTGATTTTTTTTTCCAAATTAATATTCAAATTTTGAAAATAAAATAGAAATATCAAATGAGTATTATAATTTAAACATGAGTTAAGGGGTTTTATGTCAAAAAATGAATTGTTTTACTATTTTGAAAAATATAGACAAGTTTGATGACTTTATTGTCCAAAAAAATTCAAAAATAACTTTAGTGGGATTTTCCTACATGTTCGATGACCATTTGAGGAATTGACTCAACATTCTACCTATAACAGCAGTGTCATTCATTATAGCGGTACAATCTTTGTAAAATTACCTCTTTATAATAGTCATACTCAAATATTGCGTAATAATATGTGGTAAGAAATATATTATCTATAAAACTATTATACTTAAATATTTATGGTAATCATAATTACTGTCACGCACATAGTAAATTTCAAGTACGAATATCTAAAAGGAACATAATTATATTTCTCATAATAATCTGATTTAGTCTTTCAAAATTTTAAAATAAATTCAAGCGTTATATTATCACTAAGAGACTGAAATTTATGAAACAACCTACAATGGTAGAATTCTTACATCAAACTTGGCATTTTTAAATTTTCAATTAATTTTAAGTGCATATATTTTATCGATTTTAATTCTTTGTCGGTATGGTACAACTAGTTATGAATTTATTAGTAATTTACTAGTCTTTTCAAATTTTAATTAATAAAATATGAAAATCAATATAATTGAGATTTTTAATTTAACAAGTATTTTGTATAGAAAAATAATTTTTTGTGTGCTTTTGGTTGTAACAGCTAAATGAGATCTAAATATCATATGACAATATACATACATAACAACACCTCATTATAGCAGTCATAAAATTTTCGGTCAAACGTTGTCATTATAGAAAGGTTTGAGGCGCGATTACCTAGTACTCTGTAATATCCTAACAAATATTGTCATGTCTTACCTCCAATGGTGCAAGTAAATTGCTTAGCTGTAACACGTTAATTTAGCAGTGTCATTCTTTGCGGAAGAAAGAGAAATAACTATTTCATCAGTTTAAATATTCTGTTAAATCTTCTATTAAGATATCATGCTGGAGACCTTGGAAACATAAGCATGTTACCAAGATTATATTCCTCTTGCAGATATTCCAAATCGACCCTTCAGTAATCATAAAGGAGTAGATAAAAACTATTCGTATTATTCTTGATTGCAACTATTGCAAGACGAGGTAAGTCTGAAAGAAGATGTAGCTCGTCAAATGGAGCAGTAGTAATAAATATAGACAAAACCAAAGCTTCAGGTTATTCAAGTTGCATGGACAGTTGTAAAATACACTTGGCTATTGCCTAAAAATGCAACAGTCAATAACCACTAAAATATTGTAGGTTATTTCCAGCAACTGGTCAAAGGGTTTCTGTTGTTTCTCTTCCCAATGAACCTTGTTAAAATCTAACTACCTAGACAGACCCTCTTTTTTCCTTTTTTTTTTTTCTTTTCTTTTTTTTCCCTTTCGTTTTTTATCAATTTTGAATACAAAGGTACAAGTAAAAGAAAAAAAAAAAAAAGAATTGCCAAATCTGCATTACAAGGAGATCGTATCTTAGCTTAATTTAACACCAGAAGAAGTAAAGAAAAGAAACAAAAAATCATCCCTAAAGATTCAACCATCACTAAGACCATAGTAGTTAATCACCCCTCAATTGCCAATGAAGATCCAGCTGCATCCAAAACCATAAAATAGTTTCTATATTAAACCAGATGAAGAGAATCAACCAGAGACTACTCAAGAAAAAATTGAATATGACATATAGCTAGTACTTATTCTAGACCATAATCCAGAGATGGATGGAGCCAATGTGACGTAGATTCAATTGAACCCAATATTTTCACACTCGAATCATAGATATATATATTCTGTGAAAAAACACTAAAAGTTCAATATGACATGCACTTATTATAGACCATAATATGGACCCCATATTCTATAGATTCAACTGAATCCAATATTTCGACGCGAAACATAGATTATATATGAAAAACCACTAAAATTTCGAACAAACATTAAGATCTAAACCTTTAATTTCAAGAGTACAATGTGTTAGGATTTAAAATCCCAAATCCGACTGGAAATACCAATCTTTATGTTAACCTACTTACGCCGTGATGTAAGCGAAGAATAAAATGATTTATAGTGGTTCAGCAGCTACGTCCATGCATCTTATTAAAGAAGAAATATTACAAGTGTTTACAACACTCAACCTCACAACCCTAATCCAATGACACTCAAGAATTTTTTAAAATCTCTCTCAAAGACCTTCTCTTACTTAGGCCTTTCACTAAGAGTATTTCTCTTAGATTTTTCTCTCTTTGGGATGTGTTGTCTTCTTCAATTTGGTGTGTTTAGCAAATGAAAGCTTCCCTATTTATAGGTGTGATTGAACCTATTGATGTCATTTAAACAATTTGCCAAATAAGGAAGATGTTTTCTTCCTTAAAACAAGGGAAGTGTTTTCTGCTGGAAGTGTTTTCTTCCCCAAAATAAGGGACGGACTAACAAATCTCCCACTTGAAGACTAATTTTAATTTGTCTTCACACTTTGATCGATCAGCAGCCTCTTTCCTAGTTTCATGATGCAGCGAAGTTTCCTCTGCTTGATCACCACCGTTCATTAACATAACCTTGCAATCCCTTCAATTTCGATTTTAAATACAAGTAGCCGAACTCGAGCTACCTTCGTATAGCCGAATATCCAAATATAGGTTGCTTTTCCTGGGATTGTTCATAGCCACCGACAACCCCACCCATGTGCAATGTCCGGCATCTTGTCCATCCGCTCTTCTCATCCTCGTTGTCGACGATCGTTATCCTTTCAAGAGCATGGCTCTACATCATGCATGTTGAACTTTTTGATAACTTTCCCCACATATTCTTCTTGTGAGCGTTTGATGCCCTCTTCTCGTTGAAATCCCTGCAACCAGCCTCCCTTGCTTTATAATGCCTTCTTCCATTGGGTTCTTCCTTTATCCGATAAACCCATTTGTTTTGCAATGCCCTCTTATCCTTGAACAAGGCTAATTCCATGTATGATTTGCCGATAGGGAGTCCATCTCATTTTTCATCGCGCCTCCCACTTAGTCGATTCTTTCTTCATAACAAGCTCCGGTCAGTAATGTAGTTTCTGTTCCCGCCTTCCCGATCCCGGGATTCTCTTAGCACTTTCAAGACCTTCTCGGAACCTTGTTCGTGTGTTGGGAAGTCCCTCAAATCGACTATTTTCGATTCCTTGTCCCGACATTCCGAATTATTTTGCAACAAGACTTCCTCTTCATTGAAGACAACATTCCCTTTGATCTTCCGATTTTGTTCATCCCAAAATTTTTTTTCACTAAAGTAACACTTCTTTGATTTTGGATCAAGCTTTTTTATCATCATTATGAACATATGATTCTTTAACACTTTCGTAAATGAAAGATTTACCTTCTTGCCATTTTGAATGAAATCCAAAGGATGACAAGTAATGGATCGCATCTCGCCCGGTAATGAAAGCCATGCTCGAGCACGCTCGTTCAACGTTCGATTCATTCTTTCGGCCATTCCATTTTGTTGCGGCGTTCCAGAATAGTCTTCATCATCTTGATTCCATTTCGCGCACAATACAAGGAGATCGGTGTATCCGCCGTTGTCGGACCTCAAACACTTCAACTCGAGGTTTGTTTCATTCTCGACCATGGCTTTCCATCTTTGAATACACTAAACACATCGGATTTATTTTTCAAGTTGAATCATCAATGAAGGTCACGTAGTAGTGATCTCCAAGAGAGGGGCCGGTGGTAGGTCCCACGCGCTGATTCCGGCTTCTCGACCTTCAACTCCTCGCTTCTCGCATTTCCGAGAAGCTTACTCGCTTTGTTTTCCGAGAATGCCTCGCACGTATGAAGGTCCACCGTCATCCGGAACCATTTGTCTGCCATCCCCTTTGCTGATATATTATAAGATCCAAGAGTGCCAATCAAGCCAACTACCATAGCACCTTTTCGCCACCTTCCAAGACCCATTACCAAAATTGAGATCATAGATCATTTCTACCGAGATCGGGTTTCGCATTGGAACATGTCTAACTTTTGTAATCTTCCACGTGATCCAGACATCTTCAAATTAATGTCTCCCGTGCCAACAACGTCAGCGGCTCTCCATCGGCTAAATAAAAAATTGAATATGACATATAGTATGAAGGACGCTCCGAGTCAAGCACCCTTGTCAACCGATCATCGCCAATAGACCATGATTCCGGCCCCTTCCTCCTCTTCAGAGCTTTTTCTTGGACTGTTTTAGCTCCAACACTCATGTGTTCGTCCCGGTCCGGACGACCCTGCCATTCCTTGACCCGATCCGGGATTAGTTTAATAATTTTCATTTCTCGTTTTCAACACTCGTCCCCGCACCTCTCGCAAGGATACGATCCCTAACATCGTTGAACTTAGATATATATATTCTCATTGGCTCCCGGCTATTTGGTAGGGATGCCAACAAAAAACACTTGCATCATCATCAAAATCAATTTTTAGTGACAATTGATTTACAATGGTATTGAATTCATTTACGTGTGCAACAAATAGCATTTTTCCATCATCTTTAGATGAAATAGTTTCTTCATGAGAAATACCTTTATTATGGTTTTCTACATATCTAACAATACCTTCATCATATCTCGCGGTGGTCTTTTCCTTTTTGCTACGTTGCGAGTAATTTGATGACGACCACACGCAATGAGATTAATATCGTTTGCTTTATCTCTCCGGTTTTGGACCGAGGTTCATGAATCCATATAAATAATCTTCAATTTGCATTCTAAGACAATTTACCGATGCCGTCGTCGTACCATTTCGCCTCCCATCGTTTCTAAATCACAACACAACCGTTGCTCGATATTATTGTTAGGATTTAAATCCCCAATCCGAGTATTCCTGTGAAAGACCTCACTGACCACTTAAATACCAATCTTTAGACAGAACCTACTTACGCCGTGATGTAAGTGAAAATAAATAACACACACAGATTTATAGTGGTTCATGAGAAGTCGCGTATCTTATTAAAGAAGAAATATTACAAGTGTTTACAACACTCAACCTCACAACCCCAATCCCAATGACACTCAAGAATTTTACAACAAAATTCTCTCAAAGACCTTCTCTTACTTAGGCCTTTCACCAAGAGATTTCTCTAGATTTTTCTCTTTGGAATGTGTTGTCTTCTTCAATTTGGTGTGTTTAGCAAATGAGAAAGCTTCCCTATTTATAGGTGTGAGATGAACCTATTGATGATAAGCACTTGACATCCAAATACAAGGAAGATATATCAAAACAAGGGAAGTGTTTTCTTCCCTAAAATAAGGATGGACCCAACACAATGAATTTAGCATAAAGATCTATCAAAGTTTAAAACCTAGATCCACCTCTGCCATAATTAGCTAATTGATGATCAAATTCATGTTAAAAAGGATTAAAAGGAGTAGGGAAAAGACTCACCAGAATCATGTTGAGGATCAGCACCATGATCTCTCTGATGATTCTCCATGCATTGCAATAGGTACTTGAATGTCTCAATCTCACAAGGAATAGTAAGTCCACCAGTATGATCAAATCCAAACTCTTCCTCAACTTTTTCCAGCAACACTTTGAACAAGGGATCACTAAGGTAGCTTGTAGGAATTATAAACCTTCGAAGCTCCGGTCCAACGTAAACTGCTAAATAACCTTTAGGGACACCATGCGGTGGCTCTGGACTATGGCAACTCTCGTCGTCCGAATCACAACATACATTGGAGCTCTTTAGCCTCTTTGTAATAGCAGGTGATATTCCTCCATGGAAATTGCCATTACTATTCATATTGGATGATTGAAGTGGATGCTCATTTGTACCTTTGGGACTAAGAGTGACATTTTGCCATTTATGCAACAACTCTTTGAGTCTCACAATTTGTCTAATACCTGACACCTTGCTTCCTCCTCCATGTTCATCCATTTTCTTGCTTTGCTTATTATCACAACAAGATTGATGATGAGAAGAATATTACCAAATTGTGATTGATCACAAGCCCTTCGATTTGCTATCGGAGAATATGACTCATCAGATCTTGTTCCTCTGCAATTTCATTATAATATACATGTACCGGGAATAAGTTTCCTCAATTTCTTGGAAGCAATGAAAAATGATCTAACAAGGAAATTATGTAATTTAAGAAGTTTGGGGTTTTCACAACTTATGAAGGAATGCAATATAGTCTAATATCTAAAATGATTCTGATATCCTACTCAACAGGTTAATATTAAAGAGAGATCCAATGTGCTAAGACACATTCAATTTTGGTTGTCTTAGCTGTATTATTTTAGTGTTTCAATCCATGTGAAATCCAAAATGGCCAATGACTTTGCTTGGTCATGAAATGAAATGCCTAGCTAGGAGGAGAAGCATTTTCCAATCACATGATGAGCAGCTAATACAATCATTTTAGCAAATAAAATACTACTTTTAACATATTGACATATATACATCCAAAGACATGAACATATATAAAATTAAATTAGCATTACAGGAATCATGGATTGTAATAGAACCATAGAAAAAACAAATAGTGGCGGTGGCATCAAGCTATAAAGTTGCTTTTCTTTCTTCTTGATTGTTATTTAAGGCACCCTATTATTCTCCATCTTTCGGCTCTAAAGACAAAAGCAGTAGGAAATTTAATTATTAACTCAATCCTGGATCAAATAATTTTGTAATTTGGGTAATTTATCAGATTTCAAGATCCAAATCAAGATTTAAAAACTTATAACAGATCATTGAATATATTCTCAATGAAATGATCCAACAATCTCGCAATGATACCTAAAAAAAAGTGGTAAGGAAAAAAAATACTAACTAGCATATCCAATCTGATCAGTTCACAGAAAACACTATAGAAAAGTAAACATAATATACAGAGGCGGATCCAAAATTTTTGGGTTCAAAATAATTAGTAGTAATAGATTTATATTCTTTTTCTTAACTGTATAACTCTTAAATCCGCCCCTTATAACAGAAAATACATGCATATGAAAGGCAATCAAGCTAATGATGCTAATAGAAATTAGACAAAATAATTAAATGAGAAAAGAAACACAATAAAATTTGATGTTGATTTAATTACCTGCAGAATGGACAGGTCAAAAGAAGGTACTAAGAATAGAATAAGACATCATATGACCATAGAAAAGCTTAGAAGGGGAAGAGGAACTTTCAAATAATTGACAGTGGTGGAAGGTTAATTTTGGGCTAGAAGATGGAAGGATCAGTTCTTTTTTTGTTACATAGCTTCATAGTTTTTTCAGAATCCATTAAAATGAACAATGATTCTGAATAGAATATCATATTAACATCCATATCATGAATGATAAAATCAGACTCCTCTCTGCACTGATGTACTCATCGTTTGAAAGTTGTATCCTTTTTTTCTCTCTATCCTTTGGAATTCACCTGTTTTTTGCTTTCCCTACGATTCATGCGTCCACCCGTTTCTTTGGGATTTAACTTTTACACAATAATAGTGTAATTCCTAAAGATAATATACGTGACTTTATAAAATTAGATTAGTGACCTTAAAAATAATGTAAGTCACTATTACAACAACATAAAATATACAAGTAATATATATATATATATATATATTTTTTTTTTTGAAATGTCCGTTGGCATATATGCGTAACTGAAATCCTTTTAGCTTTTCCACTACATTTTTTTCCCCGTAACCTATGTAATATAGATGTTCGACAAGGATGTAACATGTCACCCATGAATTAGAAAATATCAAAAGATAGTGAAAAACTTCATGCATTTTATCGAATACTTATATACAATCATATTGTAATATTAGAAGTTATGTAAATCTTCTTATTTGGTAACCTCCATAATATTTTTGCTGACGGTATGTTACAGTCTTGTAGATTCTGAGACGGAGGTAAGGTTGATGTCCCCCTCCAATCTATGTAATCGGCATATTTTTGTGTATGGAAAAGATAGGAGTCAAGTCAAACTATCCACATCAAAGGCTTACCCCTGAAATGATTTAAATTAAAATAAAAAATAGAATCATATTCAAGATGACATAGTAAGCGAAACGAATTTGTGTAACATAGTGGATGATACACTCCCTTGGCTATAGGAAGTTAGAGATACATAACATAGTTAAGTTAAAAATTGCAATTTACGCTATCTTTTAACCCTAAGCAAAATATAAAGTGTGATTGAGCGTGTGGAAAAATAAAAATTATTCATTTATTTCACTTTGATTAATGTCACATTTATTCCCTGGGGGGGGGGGGAGAGATGGGGAATGATGAATTGACGATCAAAGGAAGTTCTTACTTTAGAGTTATGTATTTTTCTTTACAACTAAAAAGAACTTTGAAAAATATCAATCTAAAAAAGCATATATATTTTCCACCCTAATATTTTATCTAAAAGTTACTCATTCCTTTGCTTTTCGTACTTGTTTTGCCCCCTCCACACGTCCTATCTAGTATCTACACTTCTAAGCCAAACTGACGGAAAATGATTCAGTGGCTCAACATATTCTTGAACTGTATTTGTGGTGTAAACAGGAAGCAATGAGTTATATATTTTGTTACAAGTTACAGTAAAAAAAAAAAAAGGTGCAAAAATAATTAGTTGATAAATCAACCGACAGTTTCGTAATTACACACAACAAAATATGAGGCCATAACTAAAGTTTCTTTTCTTAATGATGATGTTGTAAAATGAGAAAAGGATAACCCTTGCAATTAAGGTTTTCACGGATACCTTGTACACGTATAGAGGTATTCAATTTTGTTCTTACGACAAAGGGTGGTTGAGAAATAACGATATAGCAATTGAAGCCCCCCATGCCATAAGTTAGTAGCCTTAATTATCTTGTGCAAAGTTGACAATTATTGGCATATACTCCTTGAATCATGTGAAACTATTACAAGTGCTATACCATGATTGAGGAAAATTTCGTGTGGATTGAGTAAATCCTTACGGCCAACAAATTGACTGGAACGATAGGCTGGAAAAAATCATAGTCCAGCCCCTGTTCAACTAATGTGCTTGATATTTTCTTTTAGATGTTTTAGGTTATGGAGCATCTTTCTAGCCAAATATGATTTTTTATTGGAAAAACGAAAAAGGGTCAAAAATAATCTTAAAAGCATCTGAAATTCATCACATTTGTCCTCTGTTAATAGTTTGGTCTAATTATGCCGCTATGTCGAAAATGCCCTTATTTGACACAAAATTTAACAGAAGATTAATAAGGAAATATTTGGACCTAAACACAAACTTTAAGTGCATACTTGGTCCAATTTAGTTGCTAACTGCAATTATGCTATAACTTGTGAAGTTGCATTTATGAAGCAATTTGATTTAACTTGTAGTGAATTTTCTCACCAAGTTAAGCATCACATAGGCACATTTGGAGTTATTTTAAGCAACTTAACGTGTCATTTTATGCAATATAAAATAGAAGTTATAGGTAAAGACACAACTGCCATAATAATGTAATAAAACAAGAAAATTCATAAGTAGTGCAATTTCCCTTCTTGCTGCTATTTTTGTTTGTCTTATTGATTAATAAAACTAGTCTCGGCGTACTTAGACGTTAACCCATCTTTACAATTTCCCTTCTTGCTGCTAATTTATATATGGAGGTAAGGTTGAGAAGCCTATTGTTTTTGTCTTGGTAATTAATCTTTGCGTATTTAGACATTTTTTAAGCTAAATGCCTTAATTAGTTGGCATGTTTTAATTTAATTCTGAGGTACAACGACTAAGAAAAGATGAACATGTAGTATTAAGTGTAGCTTAACGATGAATGAAATAATAAATAATTAGAAGTGACCAGTATTTAAATTTCAATAAAAACAAAACACACTAAGTGATTTTCCTAGCAAGTATTCAATGAAATACTCAAAGTCATGTGTAAGTTGATTACTCTTGGTTTCACATTTAACTTTGACGGACTTTAATTTGTATTAGTGATTAAAAAATAAATAACATTAAACCGCCCAGCTTATCACAATTTAACTGAATCAAATTTACATACATATTTCAAATTGTACATAGTCTCTAGAGTAGGAAATCAGAATAAGTTTGCAGTGTAATGAATCTTTTTGTTTTATGATATTATGGTTGTCGTGTCTTTACCTAGAATTTCTAATATAACTTGTACAACATGGCACATTAATTTTTTTTTTTTTTAAAATGACTCATTATGTGTCTATGTGATGCCTTAAATTTGTGAGAAAATTCACAAGAATTTAACCAAATTGCTTCATAAATACAACTTTACAAGTTGTTCAATAATTGCAGTTAGAACTAAAATTGAACCAATATGCCCTTAAGGTATGCATTTTGGTCCAAATATGCCCTTATTAGTCTTCTGTTAAATTTTGTGCGAAATAAGAATAGTTTTTGCCCAATTAAGTAAAAACAGGAACATAATTGGATCAAACTATTAACGGAATGGTGAATTTCACAACTTTAAGGGCATTTTTAACCCTTGTCCGTTGGAAAAATAATGATTTTTAACATGTGTTTGGATTATTTCATGCTAGGGGTGTCAAATGGACGAACACTTGGGATGAGTAACGACCCGCGCGGGAAGTTACTTGTATACCAATTGGTTGGGGGGTAAATGAAATTAAAAAAGCTGATGCATCAACTAGGTCAATCTTTTAAATTTTAATTTAGGGAAAGAACGTTCTTTTTTGAAAATAAAATAATTCTGCCATACCCATACTTACTTTCGTACTCAAACTATTTACCCAAATGCCCCTAAAATTATGATACATCTGACATGGTATATAAATATCGAGATGATATGTATTCATATATTCAAAAGACACACTTTAAAAAATCTCTATGATACCATCATCTTATATATATACTATGATGGTATTGTGTGAAGCTAACGTCAATCCTTGATAAGGGCAACTCCTCAGTCCTCGGTGATACCATCGTGGTACATAAATATACTGAGGTAACTGGTATCATAGAGGAAGGATTTTGGGCGAGGGGGTACTCGGGTAAATATTTTCGGCCGGTTGGATAAGAAGCGAAATTAGTTTAGGAGGGGGCATGGCTGGGTAAAAGATTTACATTTTAGGGGTATTTTGTGTTGTTTTCTCTTTAATTTATTTGTTTGTGCGTTTATAATTTTTTAAGAATTATTTTTTTCTCTTTTTTATGACTATAAATTTACATATCAAACAAAAAATATCATTTTGAAAATATTTTAAAGTTTTCTCGAGTCAATACGAACGTATAAAACACAATTATTAGATTGGTTAAATTGGATGATAATTTAGACTAACGCCATAAATAGTGTGTGTGTGGGGGGGGGGGGGGGATCAATAACCTTTTTTTTTTCAAAACTTAGACAGATTATGTTTTTATGGGCTAATTTGCCACTCTAAACTTTCTGCTAACCTTCACACGTTTTTGGTCAAATTGATATTTTTAGGATTAGAATGATAAATAAGTAAAGAAGTAAAGATTCATTAATTAGAGACATATAGATCTATTTTTTTTTTAAATTTATCCATCACAATTCTTTGGATAAATTTCTCAAATGGTCACTCAAGTTAAAGAAATTATGGAATAAAGATTAGATTCATCAGAAATCTTTGTTAGCATTTTAAATTCTAATTTATATTCCATGTTTGACCCAACTAGTAATCTACTGATGAAATTTACGGAACGGTTTACTTGAGATCATTTTCGGTCTCATGTATATTAAAAAGTGCTTGTCCATCGGGAAAGCTACTAATCGGGAAATCACAACTCAAAACACAACATTGTATTTTAAAACGTAATTAAGTTTTCCTCTTTTTCTATTTGACAATGCTGTAAAACGTTAGGAAATGTACGACGCCACTCATGTTATTTGAAAAAAAGACAAAAGATAGAAAATTTATGATGTAGAAATTCAATTTGGTGAGTTATTTGTTAAAATCGGACAAGGCACACCTTTAATTCTACTTTTTTAAAAATAAAAAATAAAAAAACATAAGTGACATCGTACAGTTTCTATCTTTTACGGAAGAAAAAATTGATTACGTTTTTAAACACAACTCTTTTTTTGAGTTGTAATTTTCTGATTAGTAACTTCTTCGGTAGATAAGCACTTTCTAATTTTGTTGAGATCGAAAATGACCCAAAGTAAATGTTTTCAGTAAATTGATTATTAGGCTACTAGTGGGATCCCGCATGAAATATAAATTAGAATTTAACATGCCAACAAGGATCTTTGGTGAATTCCATTTCATATTAGGAAAATAGTAATTTTGTAAAATATAAAACATAAATTGAGTGATTTTATTAATATAATATAAAGTGACTTTACTCGGTATTTTCTTAATTTGAGTGATCATTTGCGAAATCTACTCCTCAATCACTTCTATGATGGCCCACAAAAAATGTTGGCATTTGATAGAACTAATAAAGGGGCAAACTAATGATCATTTCTAGTGTATATGTTGCTTCCATGCTGCTATTTAACTAAACCCTACAACTAGCTTCTTCCCCTCTCCCTTGCCTCGTCTATTACCATAACTAGAAGACATAATATTTCTCCCTTTCTTTTTTTAACAAACAAATTTTTTTTGGGCCTAACTAGTCACTTTCTTTGTTCCTTTTAATAAATTCGCCAATCACTACTCTGTAGCTTCACTTCTTCTGATTCTTCCTCTGTTTATTCTACAAAATTCAGAATTCACAATTCCTGCATTTTCTTGTTCCTTAAAAATATACACTGAAAATCCTATAAAGGAGCTTTTTGACTTTTTGTAGTTCCAAATTTGAAGTTAGAAGCTTGGATCGTCACATAACTTTGGATAAGTGGCCTCCATAATCACTCAATTTTGCTTTATCTTCCAGAAGTCACTCCACTTTGCCTAGTTAGCTCTCATGATCATTTTAGCCGGAAATATAATTTTAAACTTATTTAATGATGTGACAGCTATAAATTTCTAGAAAAAAATTGTTAAAAATTAAAATTAATATTTAAATTTATTTAGGATCCAATTCATCATATTCAATGCATATAATACTTAATTTTAAAATATTGTTCATCATTAATACATTAAATATTGAACATATAAATATATACTTATATGAGATGTCTCAAGTAATATTGTAAGACATAAAGAAAAGAAATAATTTATTCTAAGAATATAAAATCTTATTAAATTAAACAACTGGCCAATAAACCAAAAATAAATTCAATTAGCTGGAGGTGTCAGCAATATTTTAGTGGAAGAAGTGAAGAATATCAAGTAGCTGCAAAATCTCCAATAAGCATTGAAACTCCAAACTTATAAATTTTTACAGTAATAGCAACTGGAAGTCTACCAACTTTTAGAGGTTAGGATTTATTTTGGGTTTATTGGCTCAGTTGTTTAATTTAATAGAATTTTATGTTATTCGAATAAATTCATTTATTATTTATGCCTTACAATATTACTTGAGATATCTCATATAAGTATATATTTATATGTTCATTATTTTTATGTACTAATGATGAACAGTATTTTAAAATTAGTGTTATATGCAATAATTATGATCAAATGGATGCTAATAAATTTGAATATTAATATTAGTGTTATAAATATTATTTATTATTATGGATGTCTATCTCTAAGAGAAATATTAGGGTTAGTGACTTTGGGATCAAGTCACTTTTTCTCTATAAATATAGAGGTTCTTCTCCATTGTAAATTAATCCCTTCGAGAGAAATAAGAACTCACTCTTTATAACAAATTCTACGATTATTCTTGTTCCTTGCTTTATTATTTTATAACACGTTATCGACACGAGATTCTACCATCTTGAGCAAATATTTTAAAAGATCGAAGAGGCAAGATAAGTATCTTACGCGATAGTTTATTATTATGTCAAAATTCAATTTTGTAATTATTTGTTTTATCTACACTTTCTCTATTATGAAGTGATTTTATTGAGTAGATTCAAGTTCTACCAAAAAGTTTCGGAGCTTGATACGGCGCACAGAATCTCTTTGCTACGTAATTAACCAAATTGGTTACCGCAGGTGGCAAAACAATGAGTTGAAGGTATGCCTTATTAATTAATAATGGAAGACAAAGAAAAGAAATTCTTGTATACGTAAGAACTGCTTCCAAGGAGTCTGGTTTGCACTTACATAAATTTAGATGCAATTAAAATTTGCTCCTACGAGCATTATCGTTAGATGTGGCAAAATTTCACAAGCTTTATTGTGGTTAAATTTATTTATGCCTCAAATTTGTTCAAAAAA
>NC_081352.1:53104157-53163648 GCF_029784015.1 Lycium ferocissimum
ATACCATATACCAATGCAACTCTATCCATGGGCGAAATGCGGCGGCATACATAGCCCAACTAAAGAGAGGATTCATAAAAGCACAAGTCATGCTTCATCAAAGTTGTTCTTCACACACGAGCTCCAGAAGAATGGTGATATCAACGTGCAAGAGATTTGTTCGAGCGTTAATATGACTAATTTATTCACCAAGTCTCTACAAACTACAACTTTCAAGAAGATGGTGCACAAGATTGGAATGCGAAGATTCAAGTTTTGGAGTAATGTACCCATCAGGGGGAGTTAATACGCGTTGTACTCTTTTTCCCTTAGCCAAGGTTTTGTCCCAATTGGGTTTTCCTGGTAAGGTTTTTAATGAGGCAACCAAATAGCGTATCATTAGAAATGTGTACTCTTTTTCCTTCACTAGATTTTTTCCCGCTGGGTTTTTTCTAGTAAGGTTTTAACGAGGCACATTATCTATCAAATAGACATCCAAGGGGGAGTGTTATAAATATTATTTATTATTATGGATGTCTATCTCTAAGAGAAATATTAGGGTTAGTGACTTTGGGATCAAGTCACTTTTTCTCTATAAATATAGAGGTTCTTCTCCATTGTAAATTAATCCCTTCAAGAGAAATAAGAACTCTCCCCTCTTCTCTCTTTCTCTACAATTATTCTTGTTCCTTGCTTTATTATTTTATAACAATTAGTTTTTTTAAAGAATTTTTTCTAAAGATTTATAGTTGCCGCGTCATTAAATGGGTAGCAGAAATTATATTTCTGGCAAAAATGACCATGAAAGCTAACCAGGCAAAGTTGAGTAATTTTTGGAAGACAAAACAAAACTGACTAGGAGGACCAACTACCCAAAGTTAAGTGACCATCTAAGCTTCTAACTCCCAAATTTGTTGTCGTCCAAATTGTTTGAGTTTCACTATGGGTGTGTTCTGTATGGAGGAAAATAATTTTCGGAATTTTTTTTTCCAATTTTCTCATGTTTGTTTGGCAAAAATTTATAGAAAACATTTTCTTTAAGAAAACAAGTTCCTTAAAAATAGGAAAAATGACTTTTCTAATTACAATAGGGAAAACAAGTCTACAAGTGGCATTTCACCAACCAACGCACCCTCCAACCACTTCCACAACCCCACGCACCCATCCCCTCCAAAATTCCCCCTTTTTTTTTTTTTTTTGCGTTTTCTACACCCACCCCCTCCAAAAAGTATTAGTATATTTTTTCTTAAAAAAAGTTTTAATTTTTTTTTTTTTGGTTTTTCACACCACCCACACCCCATCCTCCTCCAAAAAAATTAATTTTTTTTGGTTTTGGTTTTCTAAGACACCCCACCCCCGACCCATAGCCTCCCCCCCCCCCCCCCACACACACACACACACCACCGAATTTTATACTTCATAATTAATTTTACTTTTATAGAAAATTTTTAAAAATGAAAAGTTTGCGGGGTTAAATTTGGTGTGGGGTGGGTGAGAAACAATTCCCATTTTTTATAAAATTAAATAAACTATATGAAATAGAAAATTTGGGAGGGGTGGTTGGGTGGTTGGATGGAACGGTGGTGTGGGGTTGGGGTGGGTGGTGATGTGGGGTAGGGGTGGGTGAAGATGAAGTGCGTTCAAAGGTGGTGGTTGGGTGAAGGGTGGGATTTGGTTGGGTGTGTGCACTACTAAAAAAATAGGATTTCTCGACCTCCAAAAATGGCTATTTTCGACCTCACTAGGTCGGTTTTGGGCAAAAACCAACCTCAAAACCGATCTCAAGAGTAGGTCAGAAATATTACGGACCTCATGAGGTCGCAAAATATCAACCTCATGAGGTCAGTAATTTTTTTTTTAATTTGGCTATTAATTTGTTAAAGTACCGACCTCATGAAGTCAAAATAATAATATATTCTTTTTTTTTTTTACAAAATCATTACCGACCTCACTGGGCCGGTATATTAACTTATTTTTTATTTTATTTTTAAACTTTTCGCCTTCATGAGGTCGGTTTAGACGAAATAATTTTTTATTTATTTAATTATACCGACCTCATGTGATCGGTAAATCATATGAATAATATAATTATATGAGTTTACCGACCTCTTGAGGTCAGTGATTTGTATGAATATATAATATTATTTTAGATTACGCACCCCGCGAGGTTGGTAATTCGCAATTTTTGGAAATTGTTTGCAGAAAACCAACCTCATGAGGTCGGTATTTTGCAATTTCTGGATTTTTTTTTTTTGCCAAAACCGACCTCATGAGGTCGGTATTTTGTAATTTGTAAAAAAATTTGGCAGAAAACTGACTTCATGAGGTCGGTACTTTGCAATTTTACGGAATTTTTTTTGCATAAAACTGACCTTATGAAGTTGGTATTTTTCAATTTAAAAAAAAAAAAATTAGGCAGAAAACTGACTATATGAGGTCGGTATTTTACAATTTCTAGAAATTTTGTAGAATTGGGCCCTTATACCGTGTGTCTAATTGGTCTCTCATACTTTAGTCAAGCTACCCACGACTCCGCTCTCCTTTCCCTCACAGGAGCACAGCCGGGATAGATAGGCAGGCAATCTTTTTGCTCCCGTGGCCATAGCACTCACTCTATCGAACGACTCGGTATTGGAAGACTCTAGGCCTTCCAGGTTCGGCTGGTATGGACGAAATGCACGATGTGACATTCCGTAAGCTGTGCCAAACCTAGAGGGACCACTAACACTCCCAAGACACCTTTCATCCTTTTGTTCTTGTGTCAACTGTGTGTTGGGTGGCTGAGTTCGAAGAAACTCCGCCTTTGATTGTTGATATTGATTATGAAATTAGAAGGTAAAATTAGCAACCAACATAAATCTCGAATTCAACAGAAAAGACTATCAAACATTTAGTAAACAACAAAATAAAACATGGCTGGAATCAATACTACTAACAATTCAACTAAAACATGGTTGAAGTCAATACTACTAAAAGGAAAACAAATCAATACTACTAATAATTCAACAAATAGATATATGCCCCCCCCCCCCCCCCCTTCCCGACCCACCACCCCAAAAAAAAAAAAATACATTTGTTGAACAGAAACTATAAAGCTATTTATTATGATGCTTTTGGAATAGAAACATACCAAAATGAATATGATTTATCAGTATTAACAATAAAATTGAATAAGACATGACCACACGATCTTTGTGGTGAAAATATTGAAGTAAAAACTAGAATAAGACACACGTTTGACTCCTGAAAATGTAAATGTTTACAAAGGAATTACTTAACTAGTGACATGCCACTAGTTCCCTGTGAAAGTACTTGGTTACTCGTCCATCTTTAATTTTTTTTTCCTACTCTTTCATTGTATACCTCCAGCTATCTCAGAGAACTGAGAACATTCTGGAGGAAAAAAATGGATCAAATTCTCCTATGTATAGATTGATCGATTATGTATGTCTAAAATAGTGAACTTAATCTATTGGCACATAAATTTTGTGCTCTTAAGCAATTTACCCGAAAGTTTCGTAAACGCTAACCTCCAAAGAAATATCCAGTAAGAAAACACAAAGGCATAATGAATATTATCATGAAAGAGATATGGGTTGATTGGCTGTAATGGTAATTAGCAAAACTCAGAATCAATCCTGCATGGGCTAATCAATCAACTAAGCATTAATTCCCAAATTAGTTCACGTTAACTATATAAATCCTCTAAATCCATTATATAACCCTACAACAACAACAACAACAACAACATACCCAATGTAATCAAGAAAACAAATAGCAAATTCAGCATTAACAATAAAATTGAATCTTTATCACTATTTAACAGACTACCCATAAGTTTCTTTTTGCATCATACACTAACAAAGGGGCCAGCAAAAACTTGCACAAGCTCATCGATTCTAAATCCTATTACGAGCCACAGACAATGACTTTAGCATAAAATTGAGCTAAAATTTGAATTGCATAAATAAAATATCAAGAAAACCCCCTTTAAAGAAAAACATGAATAAATAAAAGAAATCAGAAAAAGGGCATACATGAATAAATGGTGACTGTATCTAACAAACAACTTAATCTAACAAACAAAATATGAAAAATAAAAGGAAGATTATGTAGGTCCGCTCAGCCCGTTCCTCACACCATTCGTCTGGATCGTCAGCGTTTATCTCCTTCTTCACGATCCTAAACGCCTCATCTTGAGGCACTAGCGTCCCCCATTTCAGTTCCTGCAAAAGAATTAATTGATAATAAATTAAAAAACAAAGTAAATTCATTATCCTACAATAGGATTTAAGGTAGACTTGCTAGCTTCCTCCTCACGGCCTCTCGGCTCATAGCCCCGCTAGTGTGTAGGGAGCCACCCTTCGTAGAATTTCTGGCATTCTTCCCTATTTCACTCAGTTGTAAGAATCTTTCATCAGTTGCCCAGTAATGCAGTAGCTTGTCATAGTTTTCAGGAAGGATCCACTTAGGCTTCTCCTCAGATTCACGAACCCTTCCTAACATGTAAAAATTTTGTATAATGAGGTCTGTTTATTTTTTAAAAAATTAAAAAATAAATATTATGCCTTGAGGTTAGTTTTTTTCCGACCTCAGTTTTTTGAGGTCGAGAAATCCTGTTTTTTTTAGTAGTGGTGGGGTTGGTGTGGTATGGGATGGTGGGGTTGGGTGGGGTTGTTGGAGCTTGAGTGGGTATTTTCCAAAAAATGCTTTCTACCAACCAACCAAACATGAGAAAATAATTAAGAAATTCACTTATTTTCAACTACCCAACCAAACATGAGAAAATAAGTAGAAATTTACTTATTTTTCAAGAACAAATTTTCCAAGAAAACATTGGCCTCCATGCTGAACACACCCTATATATATGCTCATTTTTTTCTTCTACTTTTCCATATTTCACCATTGCAAGAAAATGATCTCTAACTTTAATACTTGAAGATACTAATAATGGAGTTTGGTTTGATCACTGCTGCTCTTCTTGGAATTTTCCTCCTCCATGATTTTTGTTCTTTCGAAAAGGTAAAAAAATTACCCTTTAATTCTTTGTTTCTAGTTAATGTGAATTGAGTGTAAGTTATATACACCGATAATATTATTGTAAAAACAAAAAACATGTGGTATATACCAGTGTCAGTGTAAAAAAAATTTTGTTACTCTATTGGATTATCCAAAGATTTTCTACAAAAGTCTTTCTTATTTTGTAAAATTTACAGTACCTGCTATAATAAATAAATAAAAGGCGTACGTTGAAGGTGGATATAAGTAAACTCGTATAAAGTTGTGACCAAGTATGAAATTACACTTGTATTTAAGGATCTTAACTAATTATGTATAGTGATGTCACGCCCTATTTTTAACTGGTTAAAACTAGTTCACAACTTATAGGCTATGTTTCCTCTGGTTTTTGTAAATTCTTCAGAGTCGCCACCTAATTTTAGGAAAATATTAGGAAACCATTCGTAAAAATGTAAACTCCATTTTTAGTCTTTGAAACCTGTGAGATTCTAGGTAAGGGTTTTATTTACCCTAGGGAAGGTATTAGGCATCCTCGAGGCTTTTGTCCGGACGATCTTTAAACTTAGTTTAGTTAACACTAGAGGGGGATTATTTATTTTATTATCACCGATTTAAAGACTTGCGGAAAAGGAACTACTCTCTCGAAATTATTTGTATATATATATAAAAAGGGCTTTAAAGTAATTATGAATATGCGAGCGAATGTATATTTATAGAGGAAGTAGTTAATGCTAATGTGGGCGTGAGGAAAATATGTATGATAATTATTTTTATATAGGAACAGTACATATAGTATAGAAGCACATATATATATATATATATATATATTTCCTTATTATTATTATTATTATTATTATATATGTGTATATATATATATATATTTTTAAGAAAATAACGTATACGTGCGATATGTATATCATGGGCAACTAAAAGTAGTTATCGAAGACATGATAGTACTATATAGATGCCTATAATGTAAAGATAACCAAGGGAATTAACGGAGATAAAATAATATATGTGTTAAAATATAGTGTGTAGGCGTACTCATTGTGAAGGGAAGTAATTAATGCGAGTCGTAAAATTCTATGCACTAAGGATGTATATTATTTACAAAAAAAAAAAAAAAAAGCACATGTGTATTTTTTGAAGATTCAGGTGTAAATATGGTTATTGTATTTAAGGGCAAAATATATAACGTAGGGTATAAAAGTATCTATTATTTATAAGAAAATAGCATATACATGAAACATGTCTATCATATGTAAAATAGTATAAATAGGTATACTTTTAGAAATATCCATGAAAAATATAATAATATATATAAGTACCGTGATAGATATAGGTACACACATAGTGTAACGATGATTGGATGATTTAATAAAAGAGTAAGATTGTATACATACGTATATGAAAAATAGAGTATGTACTTTGTAGCTCTTGTAAAATAGCTTTGAGCCACTACACTCGGGCCCTAATATAATTTCCTCATTCAAACTTAATGAGCCTAACCTGTTCAATACTAGCATGAAATAGAAAATGATTACCCATAAAATATGCATTTTGTCCCCTTTAAACCCTTATTTAAATCACTCGTTTTGCTAAAATGGATTTAAAAAGGGAACGTTAATTAACTTAAAAAAAAAAAAAAAAAAAAATAAAAAAATTCAGCCTCCTCTATTAGCTAGAAAACGTTTAGAACCTGTGAGATACGCAAAGCTAAATGGAGACCCAGATTTAATTCTAAAGGAAAGTGACCAACGGCAAAGTTCGGCCATTTGCGAATTCACAGACAAGCAAGAAATAAAATCTTATCAATACAAACCCATAAAAAAAAAATGTTAGTCAAAGGGTGCAAATAACGCATAATAATACAAGAGATATAAAAATTTTAAGAGAGGAAGAGGGACGCTTGACACGAAAATAAGGGACGGCTATGCACGCGCTTAAATGCAGCTGCTACTGATTTCTTCTAATTCTGGGCTGAACTTGGAGTTGCCATAACTCCAATATTTTCCCAAGTGTGTTCATGAAAAAAAGAAAGAAAGAAAAAGATTAGATAACGGACTGCATTAATAAGTAACAACAAGCAAATTTGTTAATGAGAACAAAAGATGTTATCTATCACAAAGCAAGCGTTTTAACTAATTAGCATTAACAACAGAACAACCAGACCAGATTTTCCTTTAAGAGTGGAATTAACACATTCATTTGTTTATTGGACTAATGATGATTCTACTTTTTAAGGCGGATGCTAAACACATTTATGCAACCTTTCCTGACGGTAAAAGCTACCCCCAACAACCGTATCTGAACAAATCAATAATATTACTAGCTAGCAGCCATTAATCAAAGTACCACAAATTACACTAGCCTTTGCCAACGTTAAGAAATACTAAAGCATGTCAGATTAAAAAAAAAAAAAGAAAAAAAAAAAGGCATCTAGTTGAACCTTAAGATAAGCATATGGCCTCACGCTAAGAACAATATCCATGAATAAGATCCCGTTAATATCCACGCTAAGAACGTTGAAATAGCAGTGGGTTGGTTTGTTCTTAGTCACCGTTGGATTTGAACAAAAAACTGCATCAGTCTATATAAGTACCAATCATACTCCATTTTTGCAAAAGTTAAGACTCTAAGCGAAACATCACTTAGCCAGACTTATGAACCCAAGGCATTAGTCCAAACGAGGCGACAAACTCATCAGATGGTGTCTAAGAGTTTGCGTACATGCAAAAAGAAAAACGAGACTCAAACCTTATTCAGGGAACCAAAAACACAAAGCAGCCCTTAGTCCAATGTCTTTTTTAATAAATTTTGGATTTATACTAGGTCTCTTAACTTCATACAAGTGTGAGTATGCAAACCAAAATACAAACCCAAACAGCAAGTTGGACAAACCTTCCCGGCACATTAATCAAAACAACACAAAGGTAATATATTTCATGCTAATTCACTTTCTCATGCATAACTAAGGTACGGGGTAAATATCAATCAGTTTTGAATACTAAGGTAACACTAACCGTTTTCAATACTGGGACGTGTTATAGATACATAAATTTTGAGCCTTGAGCGAGTGCCAAAAAAGAATAAATGCAATATACATGATAGGTCACATGTTTGCTAAGTTGGTAGCCTAACAGTAAAAAAAAAAAGTACTCTTTTTTTTTTTTTTTTTTTTTAAAAGGGCAAGTTCAAGTTAACTGTTTTCCTCAACCATAACAATTTTGACTAATCCTTTGCTAAATGAAATGAGAAGGGGACAAGTAAATGTACCATGAACATGTCCTAAATAATTTTGAGTCCCTAAATCAGCTTGAATGAATTTCATAAGGGAAAAGAGTAAGTTGCGACTCCGCTTTAAACAGAATTTAGGCATGGTGCCCAACCATTTCAGGTTTTTTCTATTAAACAAAATAGAAGGCTCGACCAAACAGTAAACTCCAATATTTTATAAACACAGGAAAGGCGCCTTGGTGCTAGCCAAATACCTTAGTAAAAAAAAAATAATCATTCCCTACAGGTAGGATATCTAATCTTCACATGATATAGAATGGTTCCCAGGTATAAATAAGGCAATCAGAAAATTAGATCAACTTTTGATAAGGCAAATAAGAAGTTAACTGAGAAGTAGTATCCTCAAATGTTTTGCTGGCCTTCATATATTGATTTTAGCAAGTGAATAATCGAGATAACACATTCGACAAGATATCCTAAAAGGAATCTCGACGAGCAGCAGCAACATTCCCAACTACATTTTTATTTATGAACTGAAGTAAAAATGGAGACGAGAGCGATTTACTGATTGAATATCTTATTTACGATTAACTAAGGTAATAGGATATAGCAAGATAATTTAACCAACCCAAGTGTTCTAATATAATCCCCCTATAAAGGGAGTAAAATTTCAGCAATCCAACATAATTAGTATTCTACTTATCGAAATTCAGCAAAAACTAAGTACCCAAAATTAAGTACTCATTTTCATGTGCTTCATCAGACATACTTAAATAAGACACAAAGATACATGCAAGCGCAACCTCAATCTGTTTCAAGCAAACTTATTCTAGAACTGGAGAACTTATGTGAATGCCCTCTTGAACAAGGCAAACAGAGGGGAGCTAGGCTAAACCAGAAAGACACCCTGAGTTCATAAGAGTAAAAGTCACAACTTCGAAATAACTCAAGCTAAACTCTGCATTTTTACAAATAACTCCTGAAACAATAAGTCTAGCAACATATGCTTAACAACAAAGGATTTCAAATCAGGACCCCTACTTCCTAGTTTTATTTAGTTTAACAACGTCATAAAAATCCAAGAGCCCTGTTATCCTAGTATGAAAAGAGGACAGAGGAAGACGATAGATATTCGTATACACAAATAAGCAAATAGATTGGCCTCAAATTTTAACCAGTGGAAATAATTCAAAGTTCATAAAAAAAAACTTCTATTATTGAAACAGAAAAACCGATTTAAAGAAAACCTAGTCGTATATCAGCCATTTATTATTGAAACAGAAAACCCTCGCGACTTATGCATGCATAAAAGAGACTTTAACCATCCCATGTGTTTTTAACTGAACTAGTAGTATATCAGCCATTAGTTTTGCTAGCTTAACCTCATTTAGATTATAAAGGCAAATGGTAATTTTGATTTCTGATGTCCCCAAGATTTATGCCAAACACAAACAACCTAAACAATTTATCACCCCTATAGTCGAAGATGCCGAACTTCTTATTTGTAGGAGCTAATATTTTCCAACGAAGGGAAACCATAGGCAAAGCAGGTTAATTTAGAGATATTTGTAAACAATGTTTAGACAAGGAAAGAAATTAAACACATACTTGACAACCTACACTATGGCTTTTCTTGAGTGTGCGTTGAATCAATTTTACCCCGTCTTACAACAAATAGTAACAAACAGATTCCAGCGAGCAGAGCCAAGCAAATAAGGGAAATATTTAAACGACTACATTTTATTGTACGAACAAGAATGAGAATATACAAAGGCGAGTATGGTTACCTTCTCCGGGACAGCGAACTGAGGCTATTATCGTCGTCGAGTCTTCAAGTCCGCTCGGAGTAATCCTTGCTCAGCCGAGAACCAAAAGAGGGGATTTCGACAACCAAAAAAAAGAAACTTAAAGTTAAAAACAGACTTTTCTGCAGAATCCAAATTTTAATCAAAGGAATTTTATGAAGGGGAGGCTTGTGAGAAATAAAAGGGATTTTTTCTTTTTTTCAACTTCTTGAACTTAAGGAGGATTTTATTTTTTTAAAACTATCAAGAAACTTATAAAAATCCAGATTTTTCTCAAATTGTTGAACTTGTTCCAAACAGCTCACTAAGGGCTTCTATTTATAGGTAAAGCCGAGGGGCTTCAACCACTTGAATTCGAAGTTAAAAAAAAAATAATAATAATAAAGAAAAAGGGGGGGAAAATCTGGGAGACTTTTTTTCCAAGAGATAAGATGATGCAAAAATGGGTATGGGACTTACCCTAAAATCGGCTGAATTTGCACATGGAGCCTGCAAGTTTTCAGAGATGGAGTGTGAGAAAAGAGAAAGCAGCGGATTTCGTGGGATGTTGCTGTGGTGGTGGTGAAGTGATGGAAGTGACGGGGAGTGGGGCGGTGGTGACGTGACGGTGGCAGCTGGTTGAAGGGAGAGAGAGGGGTGGTGGTGACGTTGGGTTGGAGATGAAGTGGGAGTTTAGGGGTTTGGTTGGTTAGCTGATTAGTTTAGGGGGTTTTGGGCCGGTTCGGGTCGGGTTAGTGGGCTGGGGCGGGTCGGCGGGAATTGGGCTGGGGATTTGAGGTGTTGGGCCACAGATTTTGTAGAGAATGGGAATTGAATTTTGCCCAAATTTTAGGTAGATGAATTAATTTCTAATCCCCTCTATTTCAATCAATTAATTAAAATATGCTTCTTCGTCTTGATTAATTCCCACAAAATGTATACCTATATAAATTATGACACAAGTAATTTAATATACGCGTTTGGTTTTAAAAATAGTGTAAAAGATGATTAATACGGTAATAAGTAAGATTAAAGGAAAAATGCCAATACGAATATCAACATTACTATTATTGTTATTTTTTCCGAATGATTTTATATATAAAAAAAAATGCTTAGTCCTTTTTAATTATAAAATATGATGTTTGGTCATTTTTAAGAGACAATAAGAATGTTCTTAATTTTAGCGAAATATATCTCGAAAAATAGTGTAATAATTGGCAAAAATATTCCAAACTCATTTTCGGGGAATTTTCACGACTGAGAAGCATAGCGAAATTAATTAAATAAAAAGGAGGGCCAAAATTGGGTGTCAACAGTGATACTCTCTTATTGTAGTTACATAAATAATCTGTTTTATTTTCAGGTTATTTTATATTTCTTATGGATGATTACCTATAATTATCTTTGGATTTAAGTTATATATACCGGTGGTGCAAAAAATGATTTATATTATTAATGCAATTTAACTTGTATTAGCAAGTCAATTACCAATTAATTACACCTCCCATTTTAATTTATGTGTCTTAGTTTGACTTAACAAAGACTTAAGAAAATAACAGAGATTTTTAAATCTTGTGTTCTTAGATTAAAAAAGTGTATAACATATCAATCCCTTCGAAACTTGTGGTCTTAAACATCATGTGAGACGCAATTAAAAAGTTAATAAAAATAGAAAGTATTATTTTTATAGATAGACTAATAAAGTGTTATAAGAAATATTTATTCCTCCATTTCATTTTACTTGGCCCTTATACTAAAAATAAAATTTTCTTTTTACTTGTCCATTTTGGCAAATCAAGAGAAATCTATTATTTTCTTTCAATACTACTCTTATCACTAAATATCTACATAAAGTACTAGTAGACAAATTTAGATTTCGAAAGCATAATTCATAAGGTTAGTTTAATTAGTAAAATAAACACCTAATAAATACACCCCCTTGGTCCCAACTTATACGACACTTTCCGCTTTTCGAGAGTCAATTTGACTAAATTTTAATTTGAAGTTAAATTGGATTGCGTTAAATCAATATTTTAAGATTATATTTAAAATTACATGAAAAGTACTATAAGTTGCAACTTTTCCCATATCGATTTGGTTAAAAACTACACCTTAAAATGTTAATCAAAGTTCATGCAGTTTGAATCTTAGAAAGCAAAAAATGTCACATAAATTGGGACAAAAGAAAGTGCCAAATCAACATTGGCTATGTGAAATGAAATGGAGAGAGTGCATACCATTACCTTATAATTAAGTTCATCCTTATATTTACAACATAAAAATTAAATTCATTATAGTTTAGTTTAGAAATAAAAATTATTTTTACTAATATGTATATAGAAATTAAACTCTTATGTATGACTTAATTTTCAGCTCCGAACTACTCATTCATGTACCATGCAAAAACAGCACCTGAGATTTCACACAACGACTACATAATCATTGGCGGCGGCACCGCCGGCTGCCCATTAGCCGCCACACTTTTTCAGAACTACAACATTCTTTTACTCAAACGTGGCGTTCGTTTTACGAAAATCCAAACATTACATATTTATCAGCATTCGGATCAGCACTTTGCGATCTCTCACCGAATTCACCTTCTCAGCGATTCATTTCTGAAGACGGTATAATCAACACGTCTGGGCGGCGCTAGCTGCTTAAACGGGGGATTTTACACACTCGCGGGACAGAAGTACGTGCGGAGTGTGGGATGGGATGGGAAGCTGGTGAATGAATAGTATGTGTGGGTGGAAAATAAAGTGGGGCAATCCGCCGTGTGCAATGGTCTTGTGGAGTTCGGGGTGGTGCCGTACAATGGCTTTACCTATGATCATATAAATAGGACTAATAATGGTGGCACGATCTTCGATGCCGACCATCGGCGCCACACGGCTGTCGATCTTCTTGAGTATGCTAACCCTAGTGGAATCACTCTCCTATTGCATGTTTTCGTCCACAAAATCTTGTTCAAAACCAGAGGTACGTGTATTATCATGCCAAAAAAAAAAAAAAGAAGAAGAAGAAGAAGATTAGAGTTCTGTTTTATTTTATCTGACGGTGTCTGACTTTGCATTGAGTTTAAGAAGCAAAAAAAAAAAAAAGGAACAAAGAGTTGTGATCCCGTAAGGGTGAGCTAACCCTAAAATCCATCCTCAATTCAGGTTGAAGGTTGTAACTCGCCTGTATGAAGTTAGAATTGCTAGTAATCCCCGATCAGTTATACGGTGGTGAAATCGTTCCTAAAATTTATAAACACTGCATGGCGCACTATAGCTTATAGGAGCTAGACTATTGGAACATACCAAAAGTACTCTTAGAAATTGTAGTTCTAACATGATATGTCATTTCTATGACTATTAGAGAATTTATTAAAGGATAAAATAGAAAATTTGGTAGAGTTTCCAAATAAAAAAAGGGTAGTATGTACTGTCATTTTTAGTTTAACATACTAAAAATGAAAGAATGACATATAAAGTGAGACAGTAGAGTAAAAAAACAAAGCTGCATCTAGAAACTTCTTAAAGATCAATACAAGATTTTAAGTTAGTGATTCCAGAATATCACTGCACCTACTATTATCTCCCAATGAATGTGAACTTACTATAGATATATAATTTTTCAAGTTTTCAACAATATGATATAGTTCCAGTCAAAAGTGATATTCCCTCTGTCTCAATTTATGTTATACTTTTCACCTCTTGATATTCAAACTGCATAAATTTTGACCAACCTTTTAAGATGTATTTTTTTTTATCAAATTGATATGAGAAAGTTGCAACTTATAGTACTTTTTATGTAGTTATCAAATACATAAATTTTACTCTTAAAATATTAAATTAATCTGATATAATTTAGCTTCAAAATTAGTCGAGCTGACTTTCGAAAAGCAAAAAATATTACATAAATTGATACGGAGAGAGTACTAATGAACTTCATATATTAAGAAAGTAGTAAATAAAGTAACAATCTTGTGCAGGAGTATAAGGCCAGTAGCTTGTGGTGTGGTATTTAGGGATGCATGAGGGAAAAACACAAGGCATATTTGAGAAGAGGAGAAATGAATGAAGTAATAGTTTCAGCTGGGGCACTTGGAAGCTCACAGATGTTAATGTTGAGTGGGGTAGGCCCATCAAAACAATTAAAGGCCCATAACATTACAGTAGTATTAGACCAGCCCAATGTTGGTCAAGGGATGATGGACAACCCAATGAATACAATATTGAAAAATTGACTTGTTATGGCTACCTTTAAGATTTATTTATGAATAATAACTACTTTTTGTTTTATTTATTTTTTATAGCTAAAATATTTTCTTAAATTACACATCATAACTAGTGCTCTGTATTTCACAAGTTTCTCTTTTCAATTAATTTTCCCTCACCTTCTAGATCTATCTTCTCCCTCACCCCCTCTCTTTCTCTCTCTCCATTCCCTCTCATCACCCCAGATCTGTGAGGTCTTAGATGGCACGACAATAATAGGGTATTTGTACCTTTTCCTCAAAGTTTAGCATAGCAACCATCATCGTTCCAAGCTGTGTTAGTCAAGACAACTTATCTCGAATTGATACGTGCATGATGGAAAGGCTTTGTGCGAGCCCAAATTATCGCAAAATGACACCGTAGACTATTGTTGAGTAAAAAACAATGATGGGCCAATAGTCTTTCTTCAGCACTATTTGATGCGAAAACATCAAATTAAATGATCGAACCAAACGTCAAAACTATTTGAGGGAAAAACTCCATCTCATTTTTTAGATCTAGTCCTTTTCAAGCCGAAAATGGCAGCAATAATCCTCAACCATTGTCTTAGCCGCCGGATTGAAAAGGCTCTCTGCCGGAAATGGCCAGATCTACTCCCTCTTTGCTTCCACCATGGGGGCCCGTTATCTTCATCGCGCCTCCGCCGCCTCTTCCTCCATCACTGCTTTTCATCTCCATTTTTTAGTGTAAATACAGTGTATGTTGTATTTTGCCGGAGATACGATAAATTTTTTTAGTGTAAATATAGTGTATTTTGTATTTCGTCAGAGTTGTTGAAGATCTATATGAATACAGTGCATCTTAATTTCATTTGAGTAGATACAATGTATTTTTAAAAGGATTTGAATGTATTCTTCATTTTTTTAGTGTGAATGCAGTAGTATTTTGTATTTCGTCAGAGATCTGACCGGTGTTTTGTATTCTTCATTTTCGGCGTTTTTTGAGTGAAAATACATTCAAATACAATCGAATACATTCAACTGATGTGACATTGGGCGACGACTTTACTGATCTGAACTCGAATACATTTAAATACAACCAAAACAAAAAGATTATCAGTATATAAATAAAATGAAATACACAACTCCTTTGTGTATCTAAAGGATTTACTCCACTCTGTTTTTATGATACATGTATTTCGCTGTATTTAAAAACACGAAAATACAATCGAATCTCCTTCGGGTATTTAAAGGATTTACTCCACGTTGTGTTTATGATACATGTATTTCGTTGCATTTAATACACGGAAATACAGCCGAAATCACATAAAATGTAGCTACAGTTTATAAATTGCAAACGTATAGCTATATATTATTAGGAGCTTATAAAACGTAGCTTGTTTATGTAAATTTCCCTACAATATTTGTGCAATCACCTGTCCCTGTTGAAGTCTCTCTGAGTCAGATTGTGGGAATTACCCATCTTGGAAACTACATTGAAGCTTACTCTAGCAAGAACTTCTTCGGTCGCCATACTGCTGTTAGTGATTATGGAATGTTCTCTCCAAAGGTACTTTTCTCCTCATGTTAAATTTTATTATACTGCTTTGAATTGCTTGTCCTTATGCCGAGGGTCTATTAGAAACAATCACTCTACCTCTCGAGGTAAGGGTAAGGTTTACGTATACTCTACCTTCCCAAGACCCCACTTTGTGCGATTTTACTAGGTATGTTATTGTTGTTGTTGTTTAACTTTTATATACTAATGATGGTGTATAAATATTTTACACTATCGAATCACTTAATAAATGGAAAAGGATAAAAAATGTCCTTAAACTATACGAAATTGAACAAAAATGTCATCCGTTATGTAACGACCCTTTTGGTCGTTACGGCTAGTTTGACCCCACTGACCCTTTCCCAAGCTTTATTAGCCTATATTTGACCCGCAGGGATGGGTGGTACGATTTTTGAGGTCATTGAATGCGAAATAGGTTGGTTTTTGTGAAATTAGTCTTAAAATGAAAAATATTTGACTCGAAGTTAACTTTTGGGTAAACAGAACTTTAATGAAAATTCTTCAATTCTGAGAGGTCCGGGTGGTCATTTAGAATTTGTATGTATATTCGTCTCGGTTTCTAATACGCTCGGGTGCATTCTGGGACATGGGATGGAAAGTTAGTTTTGAGGTATCGGGGGTTCACTCGGTCAACGAGACCTCTGTTGGGAATTCCAAGGCCATGAGTGCGTTCGTAGTGTGTTTTTATGTATATCTGCATATCCGGGTTGTGTGTATAGGGCCTCGGGTGATAATCGGATTTCGGAATAAGTTTATGAAAGTTGAATTATTTTCTAGTTTCTGGTGTACCGCAATAGCGGCACCGCTATAGTGGTGGCCACGCCGTAAAAGCGGCTACGTTCATTTTCTGGGTAACCGCTGTAGCAATGGGGTGAGCACTGAAGCGGGACCGTTATATCGGTCCCGTGATTGCAGAAGCGGTTGACGGGCAGTGATATCATTTAATGACTTATTAAACCCCAAACCCTTATGTCATTATTCTATTCTCATAACCTTAAGCTTGGGAGGCGAATTTAGGAGTTTTGGGGCAGATTCTTCATTGAGGTAATTCTCTTGGCCTTAGATTTCATCAATTACTACTCCTAATCATGAATCTAATGCTTGAAATCTATAGAATCGAAGAGGGATTAAATGGGTTAAGTTAGTCATACAATCTGATGTATCTAATGTTGTTGAGCTTATATCTACCATTGTTAGAGATTAATTCTTGAATTGAAAAGCTAGAGTTTATACCCAAAATTGGGCTTTTTTGCTCCGAATTTGAGCAATCCATGAGTTCTTCTAGCTTATAATTGATGGGAATTGATCACGTAGAGTATTAATTTCACGTTGAGACTTATAAATTCCTAATTACCTCTTTTTAGTTCATAAACCCTATTTCATGAGTTAGGAATTGGGTCTTGAATAGAAGTAAGGTTTGAATAATAATTCTTCTTGATTCTAATTTCCTAATTTAGATATGATTAGACTTTCATTATCACGAGACACAAAGGAAGAACAGACTAAGGTTTGACTGTTGGAGATTTGTTGTTTGGCTTTCCAGGTAGGTTACAATTTACCTATAGTGCGACTTCTATTAGCAAAGCGTATGTTTAGATGATATTGTCAGGGAATGCATGTAAACCTTCGAATATGAAGTTTGGGATGGATATTGCCTTAGGTTGGGCCTTGTTGTATGATTTGGGGGCTAGCCACCCCGTTGCGTTGTTGACTTATCTGTTCTATGTACTTGTTGGCTCGTCGCCACGTTGAGATATAGGATATTGGTGGTTAGTTATATATCATGATTATGATATTGTGGTACCTTACTTTGTCGATATTGAGATAAGAACTATGAATCTGTTGTGGCTTATTGTGTAGCTTTATTGATAATATTACTGTGTGCCCGTGTGTGGTACTATTTGGGATTGATTTGGTTTATTGATATTACACTTGCATTGTATTTATACTCATTTTCATGATATATTGATATTGCCTTGATATAGTAATCGCGATGATGGGAAATGAGAAGGAAATACGTATTTATCGAGACATATTGATACGAGTCACCTGGTCGGCAAGTGCGGAGTGACCGATTCTTCCGAGCCATATTGGATATTAAGTCATCTCTAGACTGTGTGCGGAGTGACTGGTATTGGATGTTGAGTCATCTCTGGGTTGTGTGCGGAGTGACTGGTATTGGATATTGAGTCATCTGGGCTGTGTGCGGAGTGGCTGGTATTGCATGTTGAGTCATCTCTGGGCTGTGTGCGGAGTGACTAGTATTGCACATTGAGTCATCTCTGGGCTGTGTGCGGAGTGACTAGCACATGGACTTTGCAGGTCCCCCATGGGTTGTGCTGCCGAGACCTGATGTTCCGTCGTTGGAGTACATGTGTACGAGTATAAGCATTGCATACATATTATATACATATTGCATTGCATCTTATCATCTCTCTTGGTTGATTATGATATGGACTTGTGATTGAAATCTCCGAGACTTAGCACAATTGGGTTTGGATGCGTGATATGGTTGTGATTGATGAATTCGGAGTTGATATACTGAGACTTGGCATATATTTCAATGGCATTTTGTTGTCTCTCTTATGTGCTGAGCGTGATTTGGATTGTTGTTGGATTGGATATGGGCAGTGTTGGGATCCTTGTGTGTGACTAAATAGGGATGGGATACTGTAGTCATAGTTTGGTCTTGGTGATTATTCTAAAGCTTGGAACATTTGGGCTTAGATGCTAGAACATAGTTTGTGATTGGCATTGAGGATACTTGTCTAGTAATGACTTGTACTTTACTGTTTACGTGTTATTCTTACTTTATTGTCTTCATATACATTAGCTAGTCTTAGTCGGCCTATGGTGCCTATTAGCACTTGTTGTTTGTACTGACCTACACTTGCTGTATTCTTTTATGGATATAGAGGACTTGCCAGGTTTCACTTCATCTCCTCGTGGTTAATTTCCGAGTTTGCTGTTGAGTCCATTCAGGGTGAGCATGATGACGTTCGTTGCCCGAAGACTCCTCTTTATTGCTTTGTCTCACTTCCTATTCCGGACATGAATTGAGACTTTCATGTGTTATTCAGACTTATAGTTTTGTAGAGCTCTTGTATGACCAGACCATGACACTGGGATTGTATTTCACTACTTTCCGCACTTTATATTATTATTCTAAGAATTACATTATTTCTAGTTTCTTCCGCTTTACTTATGTTTATGATTGTTGGGATAAGGGTTCGCCTACCGAGGTGGGAAAAGTATGTGCCCGCACGACTTAGTGAAATTGGATCGTGACACGTTAATAGGTTGGTCTAAAGATGCCCCTAAACTTACTTTATTGGATCAAAAATACCCATATTGTTACTTTATTGGATCAAAAATGCCCTTTTCCTCACAAATGTATTGTTTCTTCTTTTTTTCTTTTTTAGACACATTCTTTTCCTAATAAAAATAATATTTTTAAAGAACTCTTATTTCTTTTCTTTTAAAATCCCTTTAGCTAATAAGAAAAACGGTAAGTAATCGTTTTTCCTTCTTAATCTCGTTTTATCAGTTAAAATAGAATAAACACTTGTACTTTTCAACTACTTCGAGCAGCCAGAGGACTTAGAAAGATGTGTTAATGGACTCAAAGTTATAGAAAATATAATTGAGTCCAAATCTTTTTCAATCAGATATGACACACTTTCATTGCAAGCATTACTCATTTTAACAACAAGTGCCTCAATGAATTTGTTGCCAAGACATGACAGTGTTTCAGTGTCATTACAGCAATTTTGTAAGGACATTGTGATGACTGTTTGGCATTATCATGAAGGGTGTCAAGTTGGTAATATGGTTGATCAAGATTATAAGGTTCTTGGGGTTGATAATTTAAGGGTAATTGATGCTTCAACTTTTAATTACTCTCCTGGAGCTAATCCTCAAGCCACTGTCATGATGCTTGGAAGGTTAGTAGTACTAATTTATACTTTTACTATCTCAATGTGTTTTATTTTGGCATAATACATAAACAAGTCCTCAAACTTGGCCTCAGCTGGTAAATATGCCCTCCAACTTTAGATGTGCATAAGTAGGCGCCTCAACTTGTCTCCACTTTGTTAGGTGAACACTCCAACTTATAAAATGATCATCTAGACACCTCCAAAATTTATGTGCCACATCAGTGCCACGTCAGCATTTGTGTTTGCTTGTTTAACTTTATACAAGTTGAGGTGCCTACTTGTGCACACCCAAAGTTGGAGGGCATACTTGCCAGGTGAGGCCAAGTTTGAGGGTCTGTTTATGTATTATGCCTTTTCTTTTTTACAATGTTAAAAAAAGGAATGACACACTTGAAGGGGAGTCTTGGAGCTCAGGGGCGGATCTACACACAAGTGAGGGTGTTCACTCGAACACCCTCGGCAAAAAATTATACTGTATATATAACGTATTTTTGTATTTTTTATGTACATATATAGATTTTGAACACCCTGAACACAAGAGTAAGGGTTGGTTCAGTGGTTTTCGAACCCCCTCAATGAAATTTCTAAATCCGCCATTGTTGGAGCTACATTAAAGTTGTCTCCGTATGATTTATAGATAATGGTTTTGAACCGTGGAATTAGCCATTAATGCATGCGTCAAGATAAACTCCCAACATTACACCCCTATGGGGTGCAACCCTTTCCGAACACACCCCACATGAAAGTGGAATGCTACATGCACCGGACTGCCCTTGTTTTAAATAAGAAGAAGAAGGCGCTTTTACATTTACTCTCTAACTTTTTATTTACAATTAGTGAGATGATTTATAGTCACAGAAATTTCTATGAATAGTCACAAAAATTTCTATGACTTATTTTAGACCACAATATATTTTTTAAACGTGTTCTTTTCTTAAATTTAGTGCTAGTCAAGGTGAGGAAAGGTTTCTTTCATTCTACTAGGGGCCTTAAACAAGGAGACCCTTTATCTCCCTCTCTTTTTGTTCTTGGGGCAGAAGTGCTCTCTATCATGCTCAATTAATTGCCCCATATTGATCAGTATAGGGGGTTCACCATGCCTCCTAATGCCCCCCAAATTACTCACCTTGCGTATGCAAATGGTGTAATTATTTTTACTTCTGGTGGAAAGAGATCCTTAAAGTTGGTGATGCATCAACTTGAGAATTATCAAAATGTTCTGGACAAAGGATCAACATCAACAAGAGTTGCTTCTTTTGTACAGCCCAAAGCCACCGGCAACATCATTCAAAGGATCAAAGAGGTAACTGGCTATAAACATTCTGAATTTCCTATTACTTACCTGGGTTGTCCTTTGTATGTAGGGAGACAGAAAATTGCCTTCTTCAGTGATATGATCTCCAAATTGGTGAAAAAGGCTACTGGATGGCAAGGTAAGCTGTTATCTATTGGGAGAAAAGCTACTTTAATCAGGTACGTCTTACAATCTCAACCCATTTACCTGTTTTCTACTGTAGAACCTTCAAAGGATGTTTTATATCAACTTGAGAGTTACATGAACAATTTTTTTTAGGGTTCTAATGAGGGCAAGAATAAATACCATTGGAGTTCTTGGCCCAAAATGTGTTTTCCTAAAGAGGAAGGAGGTTTGGGTTTTAGAAGTATTTTTGATGTTAGTAAAAGTTTAGCTATGAAAAGATGGTGGAGACTAAGAACTTGTAGATCTCTTTGGAGTACTTTCCTGTTGGCTAAATATTGTGATAATCATCCTGTCAACTCCTATATTCAACCTACTCAATCTCTTGCTTGGAAACATTTGATTAAAATCAGAGATCTAGTTGAGGAAAATTTACTATGGAAAATCAACAAAGGAAATAGCAACCTTTGGTGGGATAATTGGTGTGAAATGGGAGCTGTTTCTCACATTATTCATAGACCTTATATTAACCACTCTCAACTTGTCAATGATGTTATTATCAATGGGAACTGGGAGGTTGATCATTTATTTCTGCCTGAATTTCTTGTTGAGCACATTAATTCCATTGCTATAGGAAACCAAAACATCAATGACACTCCTATCTGGATGCCTAATAGCAATGGCAATTTCATTACTGCTTCTGCCTAGAGGCAAATTAGAAAGAAGAAAGAATCTTCTCATTTCTTGAAGAACATATGGCATAAACACTTGCCTTTCAAAATGTCCTTTTTAGTATGGAGAATTTTAAAAAGAAACTTGCCCTTTGACGATACCATTCATGATAGGTTTGGGCGTGATGTTGTTTCTAATTGTTTTTGTTGTCCTAATCGTCTTGGAGATACCATTCATCATACTTTCATCGGTGGTACTATTGCTAAATATATTTGGATTTTTTTTGGGAATCCCCTTGGAATTTCCTGGGAGGATATTCCCATCAGAAGTATTGTTTCAAATATGGTGGACTATCAGGCCAAAAAACTTTCTTCATCATACTATTTTACAAATTACTCCTATAGTAATTTGTTGGGAGATATGGAAAGTCAGGTGCTCAGTTATTTATGGAGGCAAGAAATGTTATGCTAAAGGTGTTGTTTTCCAGATTCTTAATCACTTGAAATGAGTAATTTCCAAAGCCAAAACAAAGAGGAACTGGGATATCAAATGGGAAGAGATCTGTCAACAAATCATGCTTCTAATCCCCAAGATTGAATGTACTATTGTTAAATGGTACAAGCCTCCTGAGAATTATTTGAAAATCAACACTGATGGTCGCAGGGACTCTAATGGAAGGGCTGGAACTGAGGCATATGCAGAGATCACAAAGGCAATTTAGTTATGGCTTTTGCTTCTACTTTTGGTCACAATTCAAGTAATATGACTGAAGCCATAGCAGCCTTGATTGGACCGGAATGGTGTTTTCTTAATGGGCACGATAATATTATTCTTGAATGTGACTCTATGATTGTGATAGAAATGATAAAAGACATTTATAATATTCCTTGGCAGATGAAAGATATCATTTTGCAAATTCAAAACATTACAAGGAACATTAGTTGTGAAGTTCAACATTGCTATAGGGAAGCTAATCAAGTCGCAGATGCACTAGCCAAATGGAGCATTATTAATGAAGAGCTGTTGATTTACTCGCACACTAATCTCCCCTCCATAGCTATTGGGCCTTATAAATTGGACCTCATTCAGATGGCATCACTAAGGCATAAACAAAGGAGGAATATTTTTGTATAAATTGGGTCCAGTTGATTCTCGAAGCTTGTTTTTTTTTTTGCCTTAACACACTGGACCCTTTGTATATGTTGTGCAGAACTTGTAAAGTTGTGATTTAGATAGTTTATTCTCTAGCTTGTTCTGTAATTTAGGGTTGGACTCATCCCCCTACTCTTTGTAATCCCTTATCGGTGTTATAAAATGTTGCACCACCATACGACGGAAAATTAAAAAAAAGAAGAAGTGTTGGTCAAGACTCTACATAAATTGTGACGGAGGAAATAAAAAAAAATACTTATACTATATAATCATTAATGTCTTGGTTCCTGAAATTAAGATGTGATGATTACAAAAGTTTTTTTTTTTTTTTTTTTTTGGGGGGGGGGGGGGGGAATGTGCAGGTATATGGGAGTAAGGATACTGAATGAGAGAGTTGCTAAAGAGAATTAAGAGTCAAGTTGATTGATGATAAATTCGCTTCTTCTTTGGTTACCTTTTGTTGAATGAGTGTGGAATAATTAAGACCATATGATATCACTATGACCGTATTAGCTGTAATAATCCCCCATAATTTTAGTAATATGTTTCAGAAGCCAGTCAAAGGTTTTAAGTTCAACTAGTATAGTACCCGCGCATAGTGTTAGAAAAAAATATTGCTAAGAAATCATTATCTTATTTTCTTGATCAAATTTAAAAATTTATTATTTTATACATTGTAAAGTTAAAAATATTTGATCCATGACCATTGATTATAAATAATTTTTGTCTAATATTAATTTTTTTTAATTATAATTTTTGATACGCAGAGAATATTAACTATTTTTATACTGAATTTACACACACACGCGCACACTTAAGTCTTATTCCTTGTATTTCTATGCTAATGTTTTAATTTTTTTTTAATTCTTTGTTCCTTGTATATCGTTATTGTATTATATTTATTACTTTGTATCGTTACATTGCCAAATAATTGTGCATAAGCTTGCCACCTGATTTAATTGTCATTCATTACTTTCCTTTTCATAATATATAGATATACATATAGGATATTTTTCTTAATCCTGATTTCTTTATTTGGACACTTTTTTTTTTTTAATTTCTCGGTATTCTATTTAATTTTATCAATAAAAATAATTTTGAGTATTTTTACCTTATTTTTTTTCATTTAAATTACATCAAATTATAAATATGCTCACATTTTCTTTAATCCATCTTATACGTTTTTTTTTTTTTCATAAATTGATGCTTTCCCCATTTAGTTTAAAGTGAAAGATCTTTGTTATTTCATATACTTTTATAGATATTTTAAATAACTGTTAGTTTGAGTAATATATGAAGTAAGAAATTACTGAGATTGCCTACCTAAAAATCTTAATTGTAGTTAATAATTTTATTTTGATGCTTGAAATTCATTCATTGATATCTTATTTTTGACTTTATTTGTTATAGTTTCAGTTACGTGATTTTATGCATAATATTTATAACTTTTCTCATGATAAGTCAAATGTTTTTTTCATATCATATTAGAATAAGTCTAAACTATAAGAAATTACTTCTAGAAAATTTCCTCTTTTTTTAATGATTTTTATCTATTCGTCTTTAATTAAATTCATAATTTTTTAAATTCAATTATATCAGCCCCGAATATTTTTGGAATAATATATCTTGTAAACTATAGTCCAATTTAACTCCAATAATTAAAATTTACGTTTCTACACATATTTCATTTTCAAATTTAAAATTCTTTTTTACAAATTTTCAGAGGTATCATTCAGCTTAAGCCTTTCAATATAAATTTATATTAACGTTTAGAATTCTATTTAAAAGTTGTTATTTATGTAGTCTTTGTAAAAACTATAAATAAATAGATTAACTTTAAAATATCCAACGTAATTGCAAAAATCTTATGCACACCTCCATTTCTTCACAAAAGTATAATTTATAGTAACTTTAAAGATAGATGTTAGTATAGTACTCGCGCGATGCACAAAAAATATTAGAGAAAGAAATTATAAAAGATCAATTCAGATTTTCAAAATTCACGTATATATGTGACATACATGTTTTTAAAAGTAAAAATAAAATTTCAGCGGATACACTAAAATAAAAAAATCCGAAAAGAATAGCAAATATACAAATATACCATACTTCTGAATTTCCTCTCATCATGGCATAACGAACTAAGAAATACCGTTATCTCCATTTTTAGAAAGATTTTTACTTTATCATATAAATAGTTTCTTTATTTGAAACTGAAATAAGATATTTCATAGATTCAGAAACTAAGTCAATTACAATGCATAATTAAAAGATACCCACTAACCCAAATGTAAAACTTAACACCAAAATCCATAGAGACCTGCTTTGTCTCTTCAAAGCATAGGAATATCCATAGCAATAACAAAAATCTAAAAAGTTAAAAAGTATTGTTAAACACAAAGGCAGAGATTGAGTCAATTATATGATTAGGTAGTATCTTTAGATACCAGCTTCGTAAAACGCACGGATGCTTTTCACTCCGCCTCTTCTTGCCAACCTCAGACAGGCTTTTGATGCACTGAATATTGTCACGAAACACCTTATATTGCGGTATCATTTTGCACCGCTCTTCCTAATTAATCTCTTGCCTTCCATTCCACAGCAACTGGGAAAATTGGGCTGTGAGATAAAAGAGAATATCTATAGAGTTTTGATTGAGAGTGATTTGCAGTTGAATTAAATTATTCATGAGTACGTAGAAGATGGAGGCAGTTGTTGTCCTCCGCTTTCCAATTTCAGATTAACACCATGAATCATTAACCTGAAGCAACAAAAGATCAACTCAAGAATTCAACAAAAACAGGGGTAACAAAAGATCAACGACATGCTGGCATCCCCGCTTCTAAATCATCTCAAGTCTTTCATCATCCTCACCATTATACATATTGATATTATTCCTGCAAAACATAATACTTATCAAAATCGTCAAAAGGACATGAAACTAAAGTAAGACATGAAACTAAAGTAAGTAACGAATGGCAACAAAATTAAATAGCAAGTAAATTGTTTCTTTTTCTTCAGAATTTCGCAATCAAATTAAGTACCGAATTCAAAAATAAGTAAACTGTGCAAAAAATGAAAAATGATCTGTAGAAGTGAAAGAAAAAGATATATAAATGTGGATTAGTGTTTGGTACAGTTAAATTTTGAATTTAAGTTGGAATAAAACTGTGCACGTGGATTAGTAAGTTAGTGGGGGTAATGTGGGGTGGGACGTGTAGGTTAATTTATTTTGTTTCTTTTTTTTTTTTCATCTTTTTTATTTGTTTCAGAATTTTTTGGGCTGATTTCCTTCTCAGTTAAAATTAAAGTAACTATCAAATTTTGACATTTAAAAATAAAAACTGCAAAAGTTAAAGATTTACAGATTGTCCTATTTCAGTAGATTTCCCAATTTTTAACAATTAATAAATAAATGTTAACCTTATTTTTTTAATAAATTGTGTTGAATACTTATACTTGATTATCAGTTTCAACGTTTCAAGGAAGAGTTATTGAAACAGAAGATTATTCATTTTGTTCTCTAAAGTTTTAAGCTTAATCCGCCAAAGTTTATTCATTTTGTTCCCTAAAATGTTAAGTCCTTTTATTTAAAAGTATTTTTCAGAAACTCTCTTGTGGAGAAACTGCACCCAGAAACCGCTGATTCAAATTTTAAAATATTTTCCAGCTTTTCTTTTTATAAACTTCTAATAGTTAATTAGTTATTAGTTAATAGTTAATTAGTTACTAACTACATGTGGCTTTTTTCTAGACTGCCACTTGGCTTAATGTGGTGCTTTTTTTCTTGGCTTTTAATAATATGTAGATATAGATATAGATTATTCTGGAGAATAAAATGGATATATTCTGGACTGTTATTTTTATTTTCTCTCAGTGTTTTTCTCCTACTGTTGGATTCCATAAATATGTATGAAGAGGCCGAAACATTTTGTGAATTCAACTGAATTTATTCTTATCAAATTATGTATAGTGTATGTATATGTGGAAAAGATTAAATTACATACATATAATTAATAGTAAAAATTGATTTTAAACTGACTAACTCTAAATCTTAAATTCTTCTACATGAGTCGCGATCTTATGACAAAGTTGGTTTTTGAATGTTCGCTTTTTATTTACTGAGAAAGATGGAATATAAGTAGGTGCGGATATACCGGGTGTGTGGAGAAATGAGTAGAAGTATATTACACAACAGTGGTTAATTTACAATTATTCAGATAACCAAACCCCCCCCAAATATCAAGAGAGGGAAAAGTCTTGTAATTAGATTTAAAGAAATTACAGGATCATGCTACCTGGAATCAAATTTACCATTGCGGATATATAGAAGAAGATCATGATCAACACGCAGCTTTTGCATCGAATGCCAAAAGTAGGAGGCATCATAAGAATATATCCTTCATTCCTTTGGCATAATTTAATGGCCTACGCTATTTCATTATTTCAGTTGAATCCTCTATTGTCTCTATAAATTCAGCTGTCCAGTGTCTGATTTCCTTGAGGAGGTTGAAGAAAACATTCAGATCATTCCAAAACTAATATGTATACAACCTATCATGCATATTAAGTAATTGATTCAAAAAAAAAAAAAAAAAAACTATCATATTAAGTGAACCAGTTGTAGGGCAGCTCTCCGTTTGGCAGATAATTATGAATATATACTACATTTTGTGATGTCACACTATTCACTTAATATCTGCCAAAAGAGAGTTGCCGTATGATAGCTTCTGCTTAAGTTATTAATATATGAGATCTACAACTTTGATGGTATCATCGAGCGATATAAGACTTGCTTGGTTATATTAGGAAATGAGCAGGAGGAGGAATCAACTACGATGAGACTTTTGCTTCGGTTGCTAAGTGACAGTTTGAGCATTTTTTATAGTTGCGACTGCTTTCGGAACTGGAAATTGCATTAGATGGATGTCCATAAAGCCTTCTTGCACAGATATATCAAGGAGGAGGTGTATATGAAATTGCTGCCAGGTTTTGAATTTCCAGTCAGTGGAAGATCTTTGTACGGATTAAAACAAGCTCCACGGTGTTGGTTTGCGAAGTTGTCAAGCGCTCTGACGAAGTATGGGTGCAGGCAATCGTACTCGGATTATTCTCTCTTTACCATGCATCGGGAAAGTGTGCAGCTCAGTGTTCTAGTTTATGTGAATGATTTGATCATTTTCGGAAATGAGCACGAGCTATTGAATAGTTCAAAGACTATCTTCGCAAGTGCTTCCGCATGAAGGATTTGAGATCTTTGAAGTATTTTTTGGGAGTTGAGGTTGACAATACCAGCATATTTCCGTGTCAACGAAAGTATGCTTGGACATAATCTCTAAGACTGGCTTATTGGGAGCCAAGCATATCACCATTCCTGTGGAAGTGAATCACCGGTTAGCACTAGCTAATGGATCAAATCTGGTAGATTTTAAATCATACCATCAACTAGTCAGTCGACTCATATATCTTTGTTTCACCCGATCAGAGTTGTCATATTGCGTCCATGTACTATCTCAGTTCCTGCAGCAATCGAAGGAGGCGCCTAGGGACACGGCTCTTCGGGTACTTGAAGAAGAACTTGAGACAAGAAATAAGGAAGAGGAAGGATTCTGACCTCTGTTTGTACAAATGGTGTGATTCAGACGGGACAAGATGCCCGCTAACCCAGAGATAGCTTACCAGGTGGTTTTTCTCTCTCGGAAATTTGCCAATATCTTGGAAGACCAAGAACCAACATATTTTCTCCCGCTTTTCAGCAGAGGCGGAATATCGATCATTGGCGATGATGGTCTGTGATTAAAATGATTGAAAGGAATCTTACATGGTTTGGGAGTAGAACAAGAGTATCCGGTTAAGGTGTATTGTGATAGTCAAGCAGCATTGTATATTGTCCGAAAGTCGGTCTTTCATGAACGGACCAAACATATTGATGTAAATTGTCACTATGTCCGGGATGAGCTGCAGTCCAGTAGTGTATTCACAGCTATGTCCCAACCGGCAAGAAGTTGGCTGATATTTTTACGAAGGCATTGAGAAAGTCATGGTATGAACATTTACTTCACAAGTTGGGCATTTGGAATCCTCACAAGTTGGGCATTTGGAATCCTCACGCTCCAACTTGAGGGGGCGGGGGTATTGAATGTAAAATATGGTAATTGTGATATTATAGGAATTGTAGTCTTATAATTAGGGTAAGAGAATATTGTAGTCCTATTAGAATAGGGTTAGGTTAGGCAGTTTATAACTTGTATATAAGGAGGTCACATTGTGAATATAAAAGCAGAGAAAACCCTCACGAAAACATTTTTCTCTTTACCCTTTTTTGTTCCCTTTCGTCCTTAGCATATATTCATGAAATATTTACAATATACTTGGAACATACTATCCTTGAGGATTTAAATATTCAAACATAAAAAAGAATCATAAACCAACAAAATTATCATAAATTAACAAAATCTGTACATGTTAAAGTAATAACATGTGTATTATTATCTTAAAAGGGAAGAAAAGGAATGGAATCGAGTTAGGGGGTGAAGATATTGTGTTTAGAATTCATGATTCTTTGGGAGACAACGGGGTTTCAGTTTTGTGTAGACTTTGCTATTGAAGGGAATTTTGTTTGGCAACTATTGATATACTAGTTTAAACACTGTATAGTTGTGTAAAATTCTCCTTGTTTTTACCTGAAGGGCCTTAATCTGCAAATATATATGTGATGGGCCCCTTGTATAGCAGCTTGGGGATGTAGCTCAAATGGTAGAGCGCTCGCTTTGCATGCGAGAGGCACGGGGTTCGATCCCCCGCATCTCCACTATTGTATTATAAAATTAACATGCTTTTTATAATTATATATCATGTACCTTCGCTTATGTGCGCCAAACTTAACTCTTTACAATAATTTTGGTGGGTGATAAGTTCATCCTTAATTAAGCTTTGGGAATGCAGCCCTCTTTTTTTTTTTTTTTCAGCAGTGTGTTTAATTTCTCAAATTTGACAATTTTTAATGTGTACTCGAATTGGTCTGACTCTGAATTGGATATCAGACACGGAGTAAGAAAAAAATAACATGCTTTTTATAATTATATATCATGTGTCAGCTTCGCTTATGTACGCCAAACTTAACTCTTTACCATAATTTTAGTGGGTGATAAGTCCATCCTTAATTAAGCTTTGGGAATGAAGTCCTCTTTTTTTTTTTTTTTTTTTTTTTTTTTAATTGTTTAATTTCTCAAATTTGACAATTTTGAATTTGTATACGAATTAGTCTGACTCTAAATTGGATATCATACACGGAGTAAGAAAAAAAAATTAACTACCCCTTTAGAATTAAAGGATACAAGTTTGAGTCTTGGAAATGGAATGGTAAGAAACGTTTTACCTCCAAAGTAAAATTTTACACAAACATCGAGACACCTAGTTAAAAAAAAAAGGAAAAAGATTAAGCTCTTGCCCACCCCACCGTCTAATATTAGAACGGTATTTCTCATTTTTTTTTTCTTTATACAGTTCACTTTCCATTAAATGCAACAACTGGAAAGAAGGTCGGTATTCCCAAATTGCATGCAAATAACAAACAGCCTTTTCAAGTCTTTTTCTCAAATGAGAATAATGGTCATGTGTGTTGTAGGACAGGTTTGTCAAAAGACTAGGTTGGACCGCTCACGAAAAGTTGTCCTCTCAATTTAAGGTACTTGACTACTTGTCCGCTAATTCTAGCACTATGTTGGGTTGGTGAAATAAAAACTAATGAGTCGAGTAAACATTAAGACTTTTTTTAGGGGCACCAAATTCTATAACACTATCAAGTTTTCATTTGCTTTTGTCACAAGAAATTTGAGAAAATGAGTCTTTCGTAGCTGCTACAAGGTAATGTCAACATTAAACGATCGAAAACTCATATTTCATCTTGTGTTCATTTCCCCAAATATGATCATTTTTAAATTCACTTAACTATATCTCAAGTAACCAGCTACTTTCAGTCAATATGTAGATTTAAATATCTGATATGGGCTTTAGAAATGCTCTCTGATCTTCTTGCGTTTTTACTTCGCCCATCGCTGTATGTGAGATGGACATTACAATGATATTCCTTTTTTATTAAACGAAAACAAATATCTACTAGAGGTGTTATGGATGACATTTAGATAATTATGCTCACTATAACTATTAAAAATAGACGTTTTTATGACTATAAATCATCTCATTTAAAAGTAACGTAGATATTTTAAAGTTAAATAGTTTCTAAATATGAAAATGACACTTAAGGAGCGCGTACAAAGATAATATATTATAAGATGTTGCAACAAGTTATTTAATTTGACTAGAAAAACAAAAAAGTAAAAGCATTTGGGAAGAGGGAATACCAAAAAATTGCCGTAAAATAATTATAAAAACGATTAAGAAAATAACAAAAACATATGTTCATTTTCATTTAGGATTTGAGTTGCACGCTAACTAGTAAAGTAGGTCGGCATTCCCGTATTGCAATTTGCGTGCACTATCAAAAGCCATTTTCGAGTAAATTTTCTCGAAGCAAAACAGAGAAAAAAGGTATGCAGTTGGGCCCATCCGCAGAAAAAGTTGTACTATCAAATTGAGGCGCTTGTTCCCACTAGTGTGTTTGGTTGGTTGAAAAAGAAGTTTCTTTGATATAGTACTAGTAGTTTAGAGAGGCACCAACTTACGTAACATTACTAAGTCTTCAATTGCTTTCTTCACCAGCAATTTGAGTAAAAAGTCTACAAAGATATGGTCGAATTGAGGAGTTGCATGTCTTGTGGCTGCTAATTAATTCAAAGTAATGTCATAATAAAAAATGATGGAACACCATCTTTCCACCTTGTGTTCATCTTCCTAATTATTGGTAAATTAACTCGAGTATATATCTCTCAGGTAATCAAAAGTTTCAGAAGTCTATATGCATTGTAATATGTGAGGTGGACGCTAAATCTATACTTTTTAAATAGCTAAATTTTTAGTACGACCGAGCTAAATTAAATGGTCTATAGACTTAGTTGCCTGTTAAATGCGGAATTTGAACGATTATTGAAAAAAACTAACTAGGATTTCGAGAGAAAATAAGAAGAGAGAGTGAGAGAGATATTTTATTTTTGAGAGTAAAAAAATGAATTGTTGTGTTCTAGAAGGACCCACCGGTCCTTATAACCCACCGGTCCTTATATACAATGGGCCTCATATCAGGATACAAATTATAAAGAATGGGCTAATTAATATAATGTAATACATACATACATACATACATACATACATACATACACATATGTATATATATATATATATAAAGTACAAAAATTGGCTTCAAGTGGGATCCACCACTACTGACTGTGTATTTGGAATGCCATGTGCGTTATGAACTCCAACACCACCCGCCCCCCTCCCCCGCCACAAGTTGGAGGGGCCTTGAACACCCAACTTGAGCAATATGGAATGATGAGCAAGGCCAGTCAAGGGCTTGGTAAACACATCTGCCAACTGAGAAGAAGTAGGAAGATGGAGAAGCTCAATCAAACCATCAGCAAGTTTGGTACGGATGAAATGGCAATCCACTTCAATATGCTCGGTCCTCGTGAAAAATAGGATTTTTTGCAATATGGATGGCAGCTTGATTTTCATATATTAAAAAAGAGGAAATGGAGTAGAAATAGACACACCAAAATCGTAAAGCAAACGCTGCAACAAGACCACTTCAGCAACAACCTTACTCACTGATCTATACTTAGCTTCAGCAGATGATAAGGAAAGAACAAGCTGCTTCTTGGCCTTCCATGAAATCAAAGAACCACCCAACAATGCACAAAAACTAGTGACAGATCTACGAGTGTCAGGGCAAGTAGCCTAGTCACTATCACAATAAGTAGAAATAGAGAAAGCAGGGTCATTGGAGAAGAAGACACCAACATCAGAAGTGCCCTTCAAGTACCTAAGAAGATGAAGTGCAACATTCATATGAGAATGTATGGTTTTCTGCAAGTATTGACTCAAATGTTGGACAGCAAAGGCCAAGTCAAGTCTGGTGTGTATCAAAAAATTTAGTTTCCCCACCAAACTCCTATAGGAGAATCAAGAGGATCACCCACATCAGCTTTCAACTCGATGGATAAGTCAAAAGGACAAGTAACAGGACTGGCTATATCACAGTTGTACTCTTGAAAAAAGATCCTTGATAATTTTTTTTTGGGGCAATAGTAAACCAGAAGCAGTATAACATAATTCAATCCCCAAAAAATAGTTGAGAGTGCCCAAATCATTGATTTTAAACTGAGAGTCCAAAAAGGACTTTAATGCAGATAACTCATGTAAGTCATCACCAGAGAGGATGTTATCATCCACATATACAGCAAGCTAAACAATTGAGGAAGGAGACTACTTGATGAAAAGAGAGTGACCATTAGGGGAATGTGAATAGCCCCTAGTGTGAAGGGCCTGAGACAGCTTGGCATACCATTGCCTAGAAGCTTGTCTAAGACCATATAAAGACTTTTGAAGATGACATACTAAAGGTGGAGAACAACTGGAAGGGCGGTCAGCAATTAAGCTTGGAGGCAATTTCATATAACCCTCTTCATCCAAGTCACCATGTAAGAATGCATTGTTGATATCAAGTTGGAAGAGAGGCCAACCTTTTTTGATGGCTACAACAACCAAACACTTGACAGTAGTAAATTTGATGATAGGAGAGAAGGTTTCATTGACATAACTCCTTCAACCTGAATATCTCATCTAACAACTAACCTAGCCTTATATCTCTAAACTGAACCACCAACTTTGTACTTGATTTTATAGACCCACTTACAACCAATGAGCTCCTTCTTAGCAGGCAAAGGGACTATGAACCAAGCGTTATTGGCTTGTAAAGCCTTAAACTCAGCCTGCATAGCATGTTGCCAAGCTGGAATTAAAGCTGCCTATTTGTAAGAATAAGGTTCCAAAACACCGGGAACATCTAAGTGACTAGGGCAAATAGAACTAGAACTAGAACCACAAAGAGAAGGAGGAAGATCACAATGAAAATCGATAAGATGAGAAGGTAAAGTGTGAGACCTGCCAGATCTCCTCAAATGAGAAGGGTTGACAGGAGGTTGAGTAGTAGTAGTAGTAGGAGGAGGAGGAGGAGGAGAAGAAACAGGAGATGAGATAGGTAGATCAGAAGAGCAATTAGGTGGAAATGGAACAGAAAGAGGGTTGAAAGTGGTAGGAGGAGAACCAAAAGGAAAAGAGGACTCGGGAAAAACCACACCTCTGTAAATCAAAGTAAGCTTATGTTACACCTCATGTTACGGTTCACATTGCACGGGCGGGGTTACGCTGAAAAACTACTAAGAACTTATTGGTGGTCTTTCAGACTTGTTTTGAAAAAGAGCCGCCACCTAATTTTTAGGAAATTAGGAAAATCAGGTTGAAGAGTTTATTCAAATGCAGTGAAAAAACTTTTGTAATTCAAAGTTCTAGGTAAGAGTTCTGGTGATCCCCTAGGGAAAGTGTTAGGCACCCTAGTATTAAGAATTTGTACTATACGATTGACCTTCAAATTCTAGTGTGTGATTATTTTCTTAAACTATTTACTTAGTGTTTATTTTTCGCATTTATAAAAGGTTGTCATTGTTCGCATATCATTTAATTTTTGAGAAAAACTGAATATATTCCCTTTACATATAGGATACTTTAGATTTGGATTTAGGATATCCGGATAATAATAGCCCCCTCTTATATACAAGGATAGTATATTTTTATTTGCAAAAAGTATATATATAAACTTGTTTTTGGATTTTGGAATATATATATATATATATATATATATATATATATATATATATATATATATATGGTTTAACTCTTTATTATCCGTGTATATGAATGAGAAAGATTCTGATTAGCCTTTGTGCTATTGAGCTTTAAAACAACAACTTTAAATTAAAGATGTTCCAATGGGCTTTGGCCCAAGACTTTTAATTTTCCCTTTTCTAAAACCAGGTGGACCTCGGCCCAAAATGTTCATCTTTTTTCTATCGGACCTGGTCCTAGAATCATTTAGCTTCATTTCAGTTATACTTAGAACTTGCTTCATTTTGTAAAATATAATCCTTTGTTTCAAAAACGGATTAGGTTTAGAGAGAATGTCATAGTACTTGTGACTTTGAAATCTTTTTAGGTTTTCCATTCAAACTTACACCCAAATCGTTTTGTTATTCTTTTAAAATCTTGAAATCATTATACTTAAGCCGGTTTTTTTGAAAAACGTTTGGGGACTTAAAGTCTACTAAACGGCATGTGTACCGTTGTCCTAAGATGATTAGTTCTAAAATAAAGATTCCAATACAATGTGAATGTTTACAAGTTTACATAAATATAATACAATAGCTTAAAACATTAAGAGGATATAATAAATAAAAGAGAAGGGGTAGGCTAGTGTAACGACCCGTTTGGTCGTTTTAGCACTTTTGGACTCTTTTTCGCTAAAATACCCTTTCTGTAGCTTTAAATGGTATTCTTGACTTGCGGGAATTGGTCTCCAGGTGATTCAATTGACGGGTAATTTTAGAAATGTTTATTTAGTGTGTGCATATATTTATTAATGGGAATATTATTTGCACATATATATAAGGGATGAGGTGAGAGTATTTTTTTTTTTTGGCCGAATATGCTAATGGATTGGTGAACTAAAGTGCAATTGTTTGGTTATTAAATGGTAAAAGAAGTGGGTCAAGCCCACCATCCTTCAGGTCATTGGTCTTAGGGGTATTGGGAATAACTGAACCTATTTTTTTTATACCTAGTATACGAATCAAAACTAAAACGCTACATACATCCGGCTAGGTAAGGGAGAATAGTACTTAGGAAAAGAGGCAACTGGAAGCAATTTCTGTGGAAGACATTTGAGGCGGAATTAGGTATGCTTCATTTATATTAGTTAGCATAATAATGAACTGATGATTAAGCAGTAATGATTAACTAATCATTCTGGGAAGTATTGATAGAATTAATGTGGTCCATGTTCCCAGTACGTTGCTTCCATTATTTAGATGTAGAGTCACTGTTTTCGTATGTTTGTTTATGATGTTCGAAATTGTCTTTTGATTGCTGTGTTTGAATTTCAACTTTTGTATATAATGGATTTATGGGATTGTACTTTAGGTGTATTGGGTCATATGTACAACATAAAATTCATGGTATTTGAAATGCGGGAAGCTAGATTTTAATCCTAAGTAAAGATTTTGAGGTAATTGAAAGTTTTGAGCCCTAGTCTTAAGAAATGGGAATTTATGATTTGAGAATGGACTGAATTGACTAATTTTCTGAATATACGACTCTTAGGTTACGGGTGAAATGATTTTTAAAGAAAATTCCAGTTTTACCCTTATGGGCCCATGGTCATTTTTTAAGGTCGTTTTTGGGTTTCGAATATAAGTATAGCAATATGGGTGTCTTTAGACTCGTATTCTAACGTAGATCGCATATTTGATAGATTTTGATCGTTCAGAGGCTCTACACAAAGGGAAGGCATTGGTTTAATTGTTCGTGGCACCCGCTCGACATTGAGGTAGGTTACAGTCTACTTTAGTTAGACTCTGATTAGTGAATCATATGTAGTTGTAGAAAGTGACGGGGATAGCATAATAGGCATTCGAGCATGAAGTGGAGGTGGATTCCAATTAGGTTAGCTCTGTCAGCTGTTATGTGGGCTTGTCGCCATATGTGTTATTTTCTATGATTATCACCTGTTTGTATCTCTGTCACATACTAGCTCACTCATCACATGAAAAGGAATGGTAATATTGATTATTGAATAGTGGACAGTAATATGACTTGTACTTGCTAATTGCATATTGGTGATATTGTTGAGACTGATATCATGCATGACATTCTTTTCATATTATTCTTGTGATGATGGTGAGGTGAGTGATTGAGAGACTCCGAGGTTTTTACCGGAGATTGAGAGTGACAGAGAGACTCCGAGGTCTTTGCCGGAGATTGAGAGTGACAGAGAGACTCCGAGGTCTTTGCCGAAGATTGAGAGTAGTTGATAGACTCCGAGGTTTCTACCGGAGTGCACGAGTGGTACATGGACTTCACGGGTCCCCCATGGGTCATGGCTTTGAGGCACTGCCCTTGGCATGTATGTACGAGAGTGAAGTGAGAGGGGTGACTGTTGTATTGCATTGCATTCATCCACTCATACATTTGACTGATCACTTAGTGAACTATATGTATGTCTTGATTGATTTCATGATTCCTTTACACTTTACATGTATATGATCGGGACCATACCTGTTTGCTCTATGTGCTAGTTGTTAATTTCCACTTCTTCATGCGTTATCTAATTATTGTCGGCCTATGATACTTACCGGTACTAATGTTGTACTGATACTACTGTTGCTGCACTTTTTGTTGAGTACAGAGTGCAATTCAGGCTCCGGTTCTATGTCTCGTGGCTGATACGCGGGGATGACATCATTCGGTCATTCTGGGTGAGCTACTTAGTCATCTGTGGCCCCTGAAAAACCTTCTTTATTTATTTATGTTTTGTATTCGACAGATAATATGTAGCCTTCGGGTATTTTCAGACTTTTATTCCAGACTATGTTTAGCGCTCTGGTACCCTTTGACCAGATTTTGGGGATGTCGTGACATTTCTAGTTATGAGAAGTATTTAAGACTTGGTAACTTCTTCTTATTTAATTTTTCGCTTATTTAACTTGTTATTAGGAATGTGGTTCGCCTACTTGGGGGGATAGCGTAGGTGCCACCACGACTCGTGAATTGGGTCGTGACAAGTTGGTATCAGAGCTTCTAGGTTAATTGGTCTAATGAGTACAAGAGCAATGTCTAGTAGAATATCGCGGATTGATACGTAGACGTCCGTACCCATCCTCGAGAGGTTATAGGACATTTAGGAAACACTTCACTTCTTTTTCTCTTTTCGTGCTAGTTCAATCCGATTGGTATCTGGTTCATTCTTTTCGTGCGGGATTATTCAAATTGGTATCTTAACCTTGTTTTTCTGTTATCTCACAGATGGTGAGGACGCGATCGACCACTATAGGAGGCTAATAGCCTGCACCTGCACCAGCACCCGCATCCATACCCGTTGCACGAGCACCTCTCCGTGGGCCAGGCAGGGGACGTGGCAGAGGTCGTGGTAGGGGTAGAGGCCGTGCGGTACATTCCAGATAGGGACCAAGCACCAGCACCTGCTCAGGTCCCTGATAGAGAGTTGGCTCCGGAGCTTGAGGACATTCCGGAGGATGAGATTGGGGCTGCTGAGGCACAGCCTGGGGTCACTGCTACTCCTGATTTTCGGGAGGCTGTGTTTCGAGTGTTAAGGTACTTTGATAGTTTGGCTCAGGCGGGCATGACTCCAGTTACTCCAGATGACTCGCAGACTAGAGTGGGAGGTCAGACTCCTGATGCTAGGGTTGCTCCAGGATTTTGGACATCGAGGGTATTACCGGTAGCAGCAGTGGTTCCCCGTATTCATGCTACTCTAGCACCTAATTTTGCTCTAAGGCCTATGGATAGGCCGGTGTTGACTAGTGAGGAGCGAAAATTGTTCGAGGGGTTCACCAAAATGTCCCCTCCTTGGTTCTATGGTACTCTCGGGGAGGATGCCTATGAGTTTATTGTTAGCTGTCATGAGATGCTTCATAAGTTGGGTGTAGTGGAGTCTCACGGGGTCGATTATGTTTCTTTTCAGTTAGTTGGGGATGCCAAGCAATGGTGGAGATCGTACATGGAGTGTCGACCGAGGCGGTCGCCACCTTTGACACAGACCCGGTTACTGGGTGTTCCTGGAAAAGTATGTCCCTCGTACTCTGAGAGACAACAAGAAGGATGAGTTTTCGACATTGGAGCAGTGGGGTAGGTCGGTTGTGGAGTATGAGACCAGATTCCTCGCTTTATCTCGTTATGCGACGGCATTACTTCCCACAGAGGCTGAGAGAGTGAGGAGATTTGTGAAGGGTTTGGACCTTCCGCTTCGGCTGGCGACCTTACAGTTGGAGGCTTCTGGGGCCTCATTTCAGTCAGTAGTAGAGCATGCCAGGAGGGTCGAGTCAGAGATGGGTCGGGCACATAGTGGGGGTGGCGACAAGAAAGCTCGCAGATTTGACAGTTTCAGAGGTCCTATTAGAGGTGGGGGACACCATGACAGGGGTCGTCATCATCCCTACAGCCGCCCCATCCAGTCATCACTACAGGCTTTAGCAGGTGGTTCTTCAGGTTATAGCGGGCACAGTTCTGAGCAGACTTCCCGAGGTTCTTACTCTCGACCTTCAGACCGCGGAGGGTATTCTGGTTCTTCTATGACAGTTCAGCAGCCTATGGCCAGAGGGGCATGTTTTGAGTGTGGTGAGACAGGGCATTACGCGAGAGAGTGTCCTAGATCCAGGCAGGGTTCCAGAGTTCAGACATCTAGGCCTCCAGCACCGCCAGCTAGAGGAGGATATACTGGTAGAGGGGGTTCGCAGTCTGGCAGGGGTGGCCATCAGCCTAGCAGAGGTGGTCATCAGTCTGGTAGGGGCAGCGCTCAGTCAGTGAGAGGAGGATCTCAGGCAGGTCATTGGGTCATGGAGGCACACAGTCAGAGGGTGGACGTGCCCATTTCTATGCTTTTCCGGGTAGATCAGAGGCTGAGGCTTCTGATGCGGTCATCACAGGTATTATTTCGGTTTGTCAGCGATCGGCTTCTGTCTTATTTAATCCGGGTTCTACTTTCTCTTATGTGTCCACTTACTTCTCTATGGGTTTGGATATGCTTGATGTGCCTATTCGTGTCTCTACTCCTGTCGGAGATTCTGTGATAGTAGATCGGGTCTATAGATCTTGTGTGGTCACATTTATGGGGTACGACACTTGGGTAGACTTGGTTATTTTGGATATGGTGGACTTTGATATTATTCTTGGTATGGACTGGTTATCTCCCTATCATGCTATTTTAGACTGTCACGCCAAAACTGTCACGTTGGCCATGCCGGGTATTCCGCGGTTAGAGAGGAAGGGTACTCCTAGTCCAGCACCTAAGAAGATCATATCATTTCTTCGGGTAAAGAAGTTAGTGGATAAGGGATGTTTAGTATATTTGGCTCATATTCGGGATACTAGTGTGGTTACTCCTTCCCTGGAGTGGGTACCAGTTGTTTGTGAATTCTCAAAGGTTTTCCCCACAGATTTGTCTGGTATGCCTCCAGATCGCGATATTGACTTTTGCATTGACTTAGAGCCAGGCACCCCACCTATTTCTATTCCACCCTATCGAATGGCTCCGGCAGAGTTGAGAGAGTTGAAGGAGCAATTGCAGTTGTAGTTGTTGAGCAAAGGATTCATTAGACCTAGTGGTTCTCCTTGGGGTACTCCCGTTCTATTCGTGAAGAAGAAGGATGGTACCATGCGGATGTGTATTGATTATCGGCAATTGAACAAGGTTACAATCAGGAATAAGTATCCAATACCCCGCATTGATGACTTATTTGACCAGCTTCAGGGTGTGTCGATTGTTATACCCCATTTAAACGGGTTAAATTAGGTACAACATATTGGAGATTCCTATTTTGCTTATTTTAAAGGAGTCGCCACCTAATTGATTTTAAGGTGAATTAGGGCACCTAATTATTAACTAAGGTAAAGCTAAGTGCACCTCCGTTAATAGTCTGCTTAAATTTTGATTCTAGGTAAGGGTTCTAGATTATCCTAAAGGGAAGGGTGTCACACCCCGATCTTACTAGGGTGCGATGGGCACCCGACCCTTACTTAGGGCCGAGCGAACCCTCTGACTGTCATAGTACTCGTAGTCATAATGGGCCCTTAACCAGATCATGAATGCATAATGAAAATTTTTCAAAAAACGAACATACTTTATATCTTTCAAATCAACACAACTTGCGACCGTACAAAATCTGTAATATCATGTATAGCAATACGACGGCTTATAAAGCCGCTCACAACGGACATCTTATATATATGACTCTGTCTGCAAAGTCTCTAACATAATCAGATACCATAACACACGTATACACTGACTCGGCGCAAAGATCCGGAGAAAATGGAGCTCGCCAATCCCGCCGGAACACCTTCGCTAATGTCTCAACACAGGGTGTACTCACACGGCATGGGCAACGTTGCCCGAAGAAAGGGGTCGATGCGAATATGTACTGAGTATGTAAGGTACAGAAAGCAGCATAATGAGCAGCATAAAACATGAATATAAACATCATGGGATCATAGAACGGATAATGAGGTAAGAGAGTAACCCGTACTTGTGAATGCCCTTTTGGCCGGATACACACATACTGTTTTTTTTTTTTTTCTTTTTAAAAAAAACATTTATTTTTCGTAGGCATAGAGAATGGAACTCATATCATGTCGTGTCTTGTCATAACATATCATATCGTATCATATCATATCATATCATGTCATATCATAGCGTATCATACCATATCATGTCATATCATAGCATATCATATCATGTCATATCATAGCATATCATATCATATCATATCATGTCATAGCATATCATATCATGTCATAGCATAGTATATCATATCATATCATGTCATATCATAGCATATCATATCATGTCATAGCATAGTATATCATATCATATCATGTCATATCATAGCATATCATATCATATCATATCATATCATATCATGTCATATCATATCATATCATATCATATCATATCATATCATATCATATCATATCATATCATATCATATCATATCATATCATATCATATCATATCATATCATATCATATCATATCATATCATATCATATCATATCATGTCATAGCATAACATATCATATCATATCATGTCATAGCGCGAACGACGTCATCGCCCACATAAGCCGAAAATACTCTCGCCCATAAATCCCGCGTCCGGGCATCCCGCGTCCAGGATGATAAGCCAGCTGACCAGGTGGCAATGAAACATGTTTCCCTTCCCATTCCCCACATATACATGTATCCCTTCCCCCCACCCCATGTGCATATACATATCCTTGACGTACTCGTCATAGACATTTTCTCATATCTGGCATCATCCTTGTCATCATAGGATCATGTTCATCGTTTTAGTCATAAAAGCTTTCAAAATCATCAAACTTGGTTTTTGGAGAAAAATGAATATTTGGAAAACATTTGCAAACTTTTAAAAAATAAAATCATGCCTTAGAACCATTACTCCTAACGTTTGAAAATGAGAACGTTATGGAAGCCTTTAACACGTCTCACGTTATTACATTCGTGGTAGAAACGTATACGTTCGACATATTCGTCATAGGCATTTCTTCATATTTGACGTCATTGCTATCATTATAAGCCATATTCATCGTTTCAGGCATAAAGGCTTTCAACCTCTTAAAATTTGTCTTTGCAACATATGGACATCCCGGAGAACATTTACGAATTTACGGAAGGAATACTTGCCTTAGAATCCTAGGCTTAATAAAGTTACCTAGCAAGGTTTTGGGACATTCGATTGCCGTCGGTGAAAGTTGCATATTTCAAGCTACTTTTTCACTTAAGCCTAGAGTTTCTAATTCAATTCTATTGAATGAATAGTGGTCGAATTCAACCTCGGATTTCTAAAAACAGAGTAGTCCCCGAGGCTCATATCCAAACTTATTATGTCTAGGGCATGCCAAAGAAGGAAGAGTAAAGCCTTACATACCTTTTCCGCCTTTTCCGCTACTCCAAACTCGAACTCTAAATTCACCAGAATCTACAATTTGGTCACATTTACCAAACAGTAATTAGCATTATAGAAGTTGAGTTTTGAAGTAACACTTGTACCAAGTTTCAAGCTATACTATTTTATATTCTGTCGAAAATCGGGCAGCATTTCCCCTGTTTATATGCCTAGCCCGAATTCTCAATTCAACAACCAACAATAACAACAACGATACCAACAACAAAAACATCATTTCCCATATCAACGTATTCCATAGAAACGACCCATATGGTGTTCGTCCCATATTTCCATCACATAGCCATTTTGTAATGATTTTACGCCCCTTCTCCGTAAATAAATCGATATTAACACAAATAGAAAGAGATTCATACCTTTCCCTTGATGATAATGCTATATCTTCACTCCTTCACTTTGAATCCAAGCCAATTCCACCGCAAAACAATACTACAATCGCAACTGCACGTTACCCCGGACCTTGATTAATACTTCGTTACTTGAAATTGCTCAAAATCCTTACTTTTGTGATGTATTTTTACTCTCTCTTTGTTCTGAAATTTACGGAACATTTGGGGGAATTTTAGTGCAGAAAAATGGGGTTTCGCCCCTTATATAGGTGCCAAAGTCGGCATCAGCTTAGCCTTTAGCACCGTAGCAATCTTGTGTATCTTTTGTTCATCCGCGGAAATTATTTCAAGACCTAAAACTTTTATACGTCGATCTCTTTATTTACATACTTGGATATGTCCAAAACTCCATACGGTCACATAACTTATTCAACATCCTAAACTTAGCAAAACTTATTTTATTTTTTTTTTCCCGATTCGTTTAACCTCCCACCTTCGCGCACTTACTCATCACTTGTTGAACATAACATAAACACTTATAACTTCAAACATAACCCTGTCCTTTGAGCTTATGAGACTAACCTATGATGCAATTCAACGCACGAGAATACGGGGTGTAACAAAGGGGTTAGGCATCCTTTAGAATCCGTTAACTACGGTTTACCGGCCAAACTTAGGTTAATTAATTAAAGTTAAAGATGCAGTGTTTACATTTTAATAAAAACGACTAAGAAATATTGCTAAGATTTTAAAGAAAAATGTAATAACATTGTTTAAAATAAAATTTACAGAAAAATAATAATTTGCATAAAAAATAACTTTAAATGCTATTTTAGAAGAAAATTTATAAAAGCTGCTTAGACTTTAAATGAAAGCAATAATGATACTATTTAGGATAATGCTTATAAAAATATAGTAACTTGCATAAAAGAAGATTTTAAATGCTATTTAAAATAAAGCTTATAAATGTTGCTAATGCTTCAAATGCAAGTATGCTAATGTTATTCAAAAATAAGATTTGCAAAAATATGATAATTTGCATATAAGCAGAAGAAAATGCAAGTTTATGCAACATTATAACAAATATTTGAAACAACCCGAATGATGAGATATTAATTGATTTTGCAGTTTAGGAATATAGACAAGATGGAGTTTTCTTTCTCCTTTTTATTACCTTTTATTAACTATGCTTAATTAAGAAAATGCCTGATTAATTCGAACTTGAAGAGTTATTTATAAAATATACTAGAGTTTATGTTTGCGTATTAGTGACATTCCTTAAAGCAATATTCTAAGGTAGCAAAACATGATTCCTTTTTACTCAAAATATGCTATCAAAAATCAACTGTTCTAACAAAAATGAATATTATAGATACTTTGAATTAACTACCCGTCCCATTAAACCAACCCACTAATTCTGCTAGGGTTTATCTAAATTAACAAAACAAGCAAAGGGTTAGTCGCATAATACAAATTAAAATGCGCAAAGATAAAATAAAAGAGCTAATAAATCAAATGGGCTCAGCCCATTTTTAGGGACTGCTGCTGCATTCCATTTGTTATTGGGTTCAGACCCAGAATTCGTTACTCCTTGTTTGTTTCATATGCCGCGGATGGGCTGAATGAGGGATGACTCAAGAAGATTATTTCGTTGGGCTTTAGCCCAACACCGAACACGGAGGGGACGAGTCACTTGGACTCGTATGCGAGGTTCATGCAAAAGAGAAGAAAAATGAAAGGAAAAGGATTAGTATGGGTCCGGATAGATAATAATGCAAAGTTCATAACTTAGAGAAAGAATTTTCGGAATCTTTGTCACATAACAATAAGGAAATTAAATTCACTTGAGCTAAGATGAATAGCTCACGGCACATAAGAACACATAAGAAAATTAAATTCATTTGAGTTAAGACCGAATATCAAGAACAACACATGCACAAGAAAACAATCAAACTAATGCTCCTAAAGAAAATGACATTGCCTAATAAGTAAGACCAGAGGGGAAGTGGAAAAGCAATGTCAAATGACAAAACACTACTGGAAATCTTAGAAGAATTTCGTAATTCATTTCCAAGATTTTAAGCGCAATTCATGAAACCATTGGCCTACCGCGATCGCACATAATTTGATTATTTACTATTTTCTGTCAACTAAATGTGTAACCAACTAATGTGCCATTCACATAATGAAGAAGCCTCCTCTGGCACCAGTTGACATATGCATTCATTACTGGGATAAAACTACTTGTTATTAAAATGGTGGCGTCGCTTGAGAGATAGTACACAGTTGCTTCTAACGCCAAATTCAGAATGCTTAGATCCCATCCAACCACTTTGAAACACATCTAAAGTCTTGTTCAATCTAAACTCTTCAGGCTGAAATTAAAGGTGACTAGGAAAGGAAATCTAAACTGGGCACTAGTAAGGCATTCATTTTAAATCCTTTAAATATACTGTTAAAAACATATCATTCTTCAAGCAGTAGGCCGCTTTGGTCAAATTTACAGGCAACGAAATGGATCTAAAAATCTGGTCATTTAGCATGGAACTTATGTTGTTCAACATGGAACAAAAAATCTGGTCATTCCACTAAGTAAATATAGCACACTGTGGCTAAGTAATCTGATTTCAGCACACATTCATCTGGAACAACAACTAGGCTAGATTGAACCAGGTTAACACCTCACTGATTCAAACAAATTCCAACCAAAATGCGAGATTTGTTATCATTTTGATTGACTAGAGCTTATAACAAAGATTAGGTTAAACTATGATATACCAAGGGTCAATATAGCACATATTCAAGAGGAAAGCGTTTAGTTTATACTAAACCAAACGAACGTAGTAAAACATGATAACGGCAATGTCAACTAATCAAATTAATTTAACAAATCACTTAGAACATATTGTATATACTACTGACTTGGGTACTTTAACAACATGTCATCAAATTAAGATCATATTTGATCCAACAGAAGAAATCGTAATTCAAGTAAATATTTCTACTACTTATTTAAGATAAATAAACATGCTTATACAGGCTAAAGGCTAAATTAAGCTAAATTTTGAACTAAGCTAACAACTAAACGGTACAAACTACCAGGACTAATCGCAAACAAAGCTAACGACAAATCAATATATAGCTAGATCAGACTAAACTAATATGAACACATAACCTATATAGATTACTAAACTGAGTTTGAGCTAATTAAGGAAAGGTTGTTTACACACTTAAATAAACTAAACTAAATTATCATACATAAACATGCTTAACCACATAGATAGACTAACACGAAACACGCAAACGAAATGGAGAATTACCGTCGGGTGCGGCAAGTGAGGCTTCGGGTTTCCAATCTACCTCGAAACACTATCAAGAATCTAAGCTAGTATCTCTTCGAACCCAAACAGAATCAGATGCGGAAATAAAAGAAATGATTTAGATTTTCAATTTTGAGGGGAATTTCTCGGCTAAGCAGAATTCTTAATTTCTAGGAGGGTTTTACGCGGCTCCAAAAACTTGTTCCAATGAATTAACGAAAACCGTTATTTATAGGGGGATTCTAGGGTTTCGCAGTTCAAAGATTTGAAATTTTTGGGCGGGTTTTTTAGTCAACAACCCCCACCTCAGACACAACGTTCGGATTCTGTCCATTTTCAGAAGTTTGATCAGAAAAAAAAGAAGTGGACAAAAACTCTTAAAAATTTCGTACCCGAAAAATAAGAAAAAGAATTCATAAAAGATTTTGGGTTCATAAACAGACAAAATCCATTAAAATTGCCTCAGATTGAGAACAGTGGGGAGGGGAAGAAGAAACAAAATCTCATCTCTTTCATCGGTTGAAATCTGGATGGGGGAAGGACGAACCATTAATGCTCTTCCCCGAAATGACCATGCAGGGTCTGATAGAGGAGAAAGGCGACTGCTGTTTTGCTCATTGTGTTGAAGACGACAGGAAGAGGAAGAGAGAAGGGAAAGGGAAGAGAGAGAGATGAGGAAAGATAAAGGGAGGCGGAAAGAGAAAGTGAGAAAGGAACCCTAATGGTTCCTTGTTAAATGAAAGGTGGGCCGGGTCGGTTCATGGGCTTGGGTGGACTGGGTATTGAAATATTGGGCTGGGCATTAAAACGTGGGCTGGTCTGAAAATCGGGTTGGGGTGAATTAAAATGGTTGGGATGATGAATTAAAATGTAGGCTTCCAAATTTAAGTAAAAGACCCATTTTGACTAATTATATGCCAACATGTGCTAAAATATTATCTTATATAAAAGTATGTATTTATTAGTACTCAGATAAAAATAAAGTGGCGTCGCAATAGCCGTGCGATAATATATTGAAAATCAATAGTAAATAAACGCTATTACTTAATTATGCGAAGATAATTGCGATGCGTGTGTGCATAAGATAGCAAAAATGTCAAATGATAAAAATGCGAATAATAATAATACTGGTAGTAAATAATAATAACAAAATAATAATAATAATAATAATAATAATAATAATAATAATAATAATAATAATAATAATAATAATAATAATAATAATAATAACAATGATAGTGATAATAGTGGTAACGGTAATAAAATAACCGTATAATAGCAATACGACTACAACGGGACAATAAAATGCCGTATTAGTAAAAGTCCATAATTATAATGAAAGTATAAATAATCATTTCTTGAATTGCCGAATTACTATAAATTTAAATAAATATTTAGGGAAGGCGTGACAAAATTGGGTGTCAACAACTTGTCCCTCTTTTGCCGGTGATGATGAAAGAATTTTCGGGCAAAGACGTTGACTCAAATAGCCTATTTTGTCCCGGCTAAAGGATTTTGGAGGACTAAGGGTAAGAGATGTGAAAGGATTGCGAAGGTTATGTGTCACGACCCAGCCCCGTGGGCCGTGACTGGCGCCCTATTTGGACACCCAACCGGATATTCATATCAAATCATTATAATTCATCATAACTCCGATATTATATTCATTAATTTAAACGGATATAAGATACCATACCAAGATCAGAAAGGCGGCGGAATATACATCGCCGAACACATATATATACATAAGCAGACATATGGGCCGCTATGGCCCCCAGACCAAACGGGACCGCATAAAGGTACAAATCACAACAAACAAACATACGTAGGACCCTCGACCCACATAGATGACTACAGGCCTCTACAGACTCCGAACAGAAACATATGACGGGACAGGGCCCCGTCGTACCCAAATAGTCCAAATGTACAGAAGCATATACATAACAGAAGCATATATACCAACAAACAGGCTCCCGGATCAAAAGGAGCAATCCAAGACAGCAGAATGTGTAGCCTACACTGGCGGGTCTCCCGGACGTATATCAGTACCTGCGGGCATGAAACGCAGCCCCCGAAGAAAGGGGGTCAGTACGAAAGAGGTACTGAGTATGTAAGGCATAGAGTACAGAAATCCAAACTGCAGGTGAAATATGAGTACAAAGAAGAAATACCAAATCAAGTATCAAACCTGTGCGGAAACATATACAAATAATGCAAATCAAAATCGTGCATAACGCTCAGGAACGTGGCTACCACCCGACACTGGTGCCACAACACAACATACTCCAGAAGGTTTCAAATCTCCGTACAAACCCCAAATATATCATATCACGCACATATCATATCGCGACGTCTCGCGTCAGCAAAACAAATCATATCATTAGCCATATCACAAAGATAACTCCATATACGGTAACCGGCCCTATGGCGAGGTCTCGGAAATCGAACCACAACATACTGCCGAATTTATCATAAGGCGCACGATTACAAAGCCGGCCCGGGTACCGGCGAACGAAATCATAGTCATCGGCACGAGCAGAGTAGTGCAGAAATCGTAATGCATAACAAAATAAATTTCCAGAACTCAACACATAGTTTCATGTACATGTATCTATATTAATAGTAGATAACTCAAAATAAGTATCAAGTCAACCGGGATTCATACTTAAAAGTCGCGGGCTCTTAAGTTATCAATTTTCGAAAAATACATCGTAGGTCGTTCTCGGAAAATCTAGTATCATACTTAGTGAAAAACGTTTAATTAATATCATAGGATGTTTCAAACGAACCTTAGAGTCATAGTAAATGTTTCCTTTTCATATCATACGAAAATAAGACAAATAAACCAATTAAGGGAATCTCTCAGGACCTGCGGGCCACCTCGGGTCAAAGCGAGGCGGCGAACATAAATTACAACCATTAGGCTCCCTAAGGTCCTTCATAAGAGTTTTGGAGCGAATCGAATGCGTTCGCGAAGGTTACAAAGGTTTGCGCATTTCTTTAGCCAATTATAAGGTTTATAGTTCAATGGTCTTTGAATGAATAGTACTCAAAACCAAACTCGGATTTCAAAGAGCGAGAACTATTCCCGAGGTTCCGATCTTAACCTAGTATGACTAGGACATGCCAAAAGAAGGAAAGGTAGGCTTTACATACCTTACGTGCGTCCTACGCTCGCTTAAACTCGATTCCCGTTTCGCCCAAAATCTACAAATGGTCAAGATTACCAAAAGTAAGTTATGGATTCTAAGTATTCCACTTAAGGTCATGTTGGTCTACCGAAATTTCGGCAGCACTTCCCCTATATATATGACATCCCCGAGAATCATCTCGGATCAAAATATCAACAACAACAACCCAACAACATCAACAATCATCATAAACTACATTATGGCACAAATAGTCTTCTTTCTACATAGTTCAACAAGCTTTCCATCCAAACTTCACATTATCAAACTAATATCAACATTTTCCATATTCATTAACTAATCCGATATTATTCAAACATATTCCAATAACGTTCCATACATTATTCATGAATTCATGTATTTCCACCAATTCCATATTCCATCCAACTCTTCCACAAACACAACAAAACTTCCAAATCACATTGTCTCTCCTACAAACTTAATAACAACAATCATAATTAACATTTAGAACTTTCATTCCACACTTTATGTAAAAATCACATAAATTCACATAATTTCTCATAACTACATACAAGCGATTCCAATGCCAATTCAAGTCATTAAACCTTTATTTGCATTACTAAGATCACAACAACACAAGTAATAAACTAATTGAACTTGAATTCATTTCTCTTCCATGTCAACATGGCTCACGGCCAACATGCTTTTCACACACACACACGCCATGCACACACACACCACACTTTCATAATTCTCGTCTAATTCTAATCATTATAACATATAAACTCATTCCATAACTTCAAACATAAAATTCATACCTTTTTCTTCAAATTTCAACTTCCCGCAAACGTCGCTCTTTCACTCAACTAATTATACCACGTTGAAGAGCGTCTTGAGCTTGTTAAGAATTCAAGAAGAACAAGATTTTTGAATCAAAGTAGAAGGCTAGGAATTTTTTTTTTTCCTCTTTTTCTCTATTCGGCCGAATGGCCTCTTCAAGTCTTGCTCTCAATTTTTTTTGTGTTGTATGATTTTTCTTGAATGTTCCATACTTAGCAACATATATATATATTACTCCCTTCATTAAGTTGTCACATGATACTCACATGACAACTTAATATGGGTTTGGGCCAATAGATATGGCCGGCCACCCCTATGGTTGGGCCTCAATTTTTCTCTTGTATTAATTGAGCCCAATTCATTAGAATTCTCGTGTTGTAGTTTCCGAGGCTAATTTCCGGAATTCCAAATTTTGCCCTTGGCCTTCTCCGATGTCTTGCACCAATAGTTTTTTTTTTTCCATAAACAACATAAACATATTAACTAAAATCAAAATATTGACTCATAACATACAAGTCACAACTATTTCAAAATTTTCCGAATATGCGAAAACACGGGATATAACATCCTCCCCCCCTTTATAACATTCGTCCTCGAATGTTAGACTAGCTTTACGAGGTCTTTAAGCATAATGGGGGAGTTTCTTTTTATAGATAGCACACATATAATTCATGTATTCCTTAATGCAATAAATTTAAGAACTTAAGTTACCTGTAGGTGCAAGGAACAAGTGAGGATATTTCTTTTTCATTTCATTCTCCGCCTCCCAGGTCACTTCTTCGCGGTTATTATTCCGCCATAGGACTTTTACAGAAGGCACATCCTTAGTGCGCAGTCTCCTTATCTGTCGATCCTGGATAGCTACAGGTTGTTCTTCATAAGACAAATCCTCCGTCACCTGAATATCATCGGCTGGAAATATTCTGGAGGGATCACCAACACATTTACGGAGCATGGATACATGAAATACCGGGTGTACTGCCTCCAGATCGGATGGTAGATCTAGCTCATAGGCGACCTGGCCTATCCTTCGAATAATCTGGTACGGCCCGATATACCGCGGGCTAAGCTTACCCTTTTTACCGAATCTCATCACGCCTTTCATAGGCGACACCTTCAGAAATACCCAGTCGCCAATTTCAAATTCTAACGGTCGGCGTCGTTTATCAGCATAAGATTTTTGTCGACTCGGGCGCCACTAGCCTCTCGGATAAGTTTCACCTTATCAACGACTTGTCGAATTACATCCGGCCCAATTAATTTAGTTTCGCCCACGTCAAACCAACCAATTGGAGATCTGCACTTTCTGTCGTATAGAGCTTCATATGGTGCCATCTGAATGCTAGAATGATAACTATTATTATAAGCAAATTCAATAAGCGGTAAGTGGTCATCCCAGCTACCTTTGAAATCAATAACGCAGCCCGCAACATATCTTCCAATGTCTGAATAGTGCGCTCGGCCTGTCCGTCGGACTGAGGATGAAATGCTTTGTACTAAGACTCACCGAGTCCCCAATCCCTCTCGGGAACGACCTCCGAGAGTTAGCCGTAAACTGGGCACCTCTGTCGGTTATAATAGATATGGGAACTCCGTGAAGCCTTACTATTTCTTTAATATACAGTCTGGCATAATCCTCAGCCGAATATGTAGTCCTGACCGGAAGAAAATGGGCTGATTTCGTCAACCTGTCAACAATAACCCAAATAGAGTCATACCTGCGTGGAGTGCGCGGTAAACCTATGACGAAATCCATATTGATCATCTCCCACTTCCAGGCTGGAATTTGCATCTCCTGTAACAGCCCGCCGGGCTTTTGATGCTCAATCTTGACTTGCTGGCAATTTGGACACTGACCGACAAATTCCGCAATGTCTCTTTTCATGCCGTCCCACCAATATAAACATTTAAGATCATGATACATTTTAGTGGAGCCAGGATGAATAGAGTACCGTGCATTATGTGCTTCACCCAAAATTTGCCGCCGTAGACCAGCAACATCGGGTACACATACTCTGCCTTCATATAATAATACTCCGTCCGGAGAAATTCCAAACTGGGTCTTTTCTTTGCTGAGGGCCACATCTCTATACTGAACCAGAATGGGATCTTCGAACTGGCGCCGTTTCACTTCCTCCATAATGGATGATTCGGCGATTTCCCGAACAGAAACCCCGATTTCCGGAGACGAACGAACTCCAAGGCCGGCTAACGATGAACTTCACGAATCAATTCTTTCTTGTCAAGCCGCACATCACCAACGCCCATGGACTTACGGCTAAGTGCATCGGCTACAACGTTGGCTTTTCCTCCAACATCGTAGTCTTTTAACAGCTCAAGCCACCTCCGTTGCCGTAGATTCAACTCCTTTTGTTTAAAAATATACTGTAGGCTCTTATGATCAGTATAAATGTCAACATGAACCCCATATAAATAATGCCGCCATATTTTCAAGGCATGAATTACCGCGGCTAATTCCGTGTGTCGTGAGTGGGATAATTTCTCTCGTGCGGTCCGAGTTGCCGGGAAGCATAGGCTATGACTCGACCGTGCCGCATCAAAACATAACCTATCCCGGTGCACTTTCGAGGGCATCACAAAACAACGTCCTTCCGGAAGGGCTAAGACATTAATTTCTCCTTCAACGTCCGAAAGCCGCTCGGGGCATGAAATTTTGCTGCTTTCCGAGTCGGCTTCGTTAGTGGTGCCGCAATAGAAGCAAAATTCTCCACAAATCTTCCGTAATATCCGGCTAACCCGAAAACTGCGTACTTACATCGGTGTAGTACACATTAACCAGCCTCGATCTTACATCGATAATACCATCTCGCTCCGACAATATGCCCCAAGAATGCCACTGAGGTCAACCAGAATTCACATTTGGAAAATTTAGCATATAGTTTATGTTGTGCCTAGGACTGTTCTTAAGTGATCCGAATGCTCCTCCGCCGATCGTGAATAAACCAAAATATCGTCGATAAACACAATCACGAACATATCAAGGAATGGCCGGAATATCCGATTCATTAAATCCATAAATACCGCGGGAGCATTTGTTAGCCCAAAAGACATTACCCTGAATTCATAATGCCGTCTGCCGGGTCCGGAAAAGCGATCTTTGGAATGTCGATTCTCGCACCCGTACCGATGATAACCGGAGCGCGGATCTATCTTCGAAAAGTGTTTGGCACCCCCGCAACGGTCAAATAAATCATCAATCCGAGGAGGGGATATTTATTCTTAATAGTCACCTTATTCGGTACCGCCTGTAGTCGATACACATTCGCAGCGAACCATCTTTCTTCCTTACAAATAATACCGGCGCTCCCCAGGGCGATGTACTGGGTCTGATAAAGCCTTTGTCCAATAAATCCTTTAGCTGCTCTTTCAATTCTTTCAGCTCTGCCGGTGCCATTCTGTATGGAGGAATAGATATGGGCTGCGTGCACGGCAAAATCGGATCTATAGTAAAATCTATCTCCCGTTCAGGGGGAAGACCTGGAAGGTCGTCTGGGAATACATCAGGGAATTCATTTACAACCGGAACTGACTGGAGAGAGGGCGTCTCTGCTTTAGTATCGTGCACACGAACCAAATGATAAATATAGCCTTTCTGGATCATCTTTCTGGCCTTAAGATACGAAATAAATTTACCCTTTGGCGACGCGGTATTACCTGCCCATTCTATGACTGGTTCTCCTGGGAACTGAAAACGAACTACCTTTTTCTGGCAGTCAACATTGGCATAACAGGAAGCTAACCAGTCCATACCCATAATGACATCAAATTCGATCATATTTAATTCTACCAGATCAGCTTTGGTGCAACGATCACATATAATCACAGAACAATTTTTATATACATGTCTGGCTATAATAGAATCACCAACCGGTGTAGCTACTTCAAATGGCTCAATAGGTTCAGAAATTATTCCAATTTTATTAGCAACGAGCGGGGAGATATATGATAAAGTAGAACCAGGATCAATTAAAGCATACACAGATCGAGAGAAAACCAGCAGTGTACCTGTAACAACATTCGGTGAAGCCTCCTGGTCCTGGCGGGTAGCCAATGCATATATGCGGTTCGAAGGACCGCTAGAATCTGAAACCCCGCCACGGCCTCGACCGCGGCCCGCCGGTGGCGGCGCACCTCGTCCCGGAGGACGTGTAACTGAAGGAGTAGAGGATGAACCTCACAGGGCCGATCCCGTCGGTCGAGCCGTACTACCGTAACCACCCGCCATCGGACAATCACGCATAATATGGCCCTGACGGCCACAAGAAAAACATGCTCCGGTGGCTCGGTAGCACTCCCCTGGATGCGATCTCCCACAATAAGAACAACGGGGCACGGGTGGTCTGGACTGGCTGGAACCTCCAGTCATCTGTGAACCCTGCGCTCTGGAACTCTGGCCGGCTCCAGATGGCCCTGCACCATCAAATCGCCTACCGGTGGACTGTGTACCCCGGCCTGACGGAGGAGGATATCGGTCTGACCGCAGTGACTGGGACTGTCCGCCTCTAATCTCCAGAATAGCCCGCAAATCTGGCCCTCTTGGGCGGCCTCCTGTCACGATCTCTAATAGACTGATCTGCTCGATGTCGGTCCTCTACCCCCTGGGCATAAGCCTGTAACCGGGCGATGTCCATATCAGTCTGGGACGCCATCGCCATGCAGCAGTCAACTAAATAGCGGTCCAACCCCGATGCATATCGGTGCATCCGATCGGCCATGTCCGCCACTAGCCGGGTGCATATCGAGCCGAGAATTAAACTCCATATTATACTCACGAACACTCCGACCCCTCTGTCGTATATGCAAAAATCTGTCAACCCTCGCTCTCCGCAACTCTGGGGGCAAAAAGTGACGAAGAAAAGCAGCTGTGAACTCGTCCCACGTGGCTGGGGGAGCACCCTCACCCCTGGATAGTCCCCAAGACTCATACCAATTGAGAGCGACATCCCGTAGTCTATGTGCAGCTAGCTCGACAGACTCGGTCTCTGAAGCCCTGACCAACCTCAACGAGCGCTGCATCTGCTGGAGAAAGTCATGGGGGTCCTCCTCGGCTTGGACCCGAAAAACTCTGGGGGACTGCATGTCAGGAAGTCGCGGACTCTCAGACTATCACGTCTGTCATCATCATCACCCCTCGGCCCGCGTCCACGAACTCCGTCCCGCTACCAAAGTCGTCAACAACCGCACCGCCTCCCTCAACGTCCTATCCTGCCGCCTCGGGCCGGGGAGCCGGAGGCGCGGGTGCTTTGGAACCGCCGAGGGCCCTCGCTCTCGGCCGCCCCCGGTGGTGGGTGGCCGACCCTCCGACCGGAGCACACACGGTGTGTAGTCTGAGCACGAGCCCGTGTAACTCTCGGTGCCCGACTAGACTCTCCTGCCCTCTCCTTGCCCTTCTGGGCGGCCGTTGCCTTCTTCGGAGGCATCTCTGAAAAATATAGCAGTCGGTCAGAAAGGAGTCATCCTAATAGCACAGTTCTATCGCACGATCTAAGATTCAAAGAAAAGTAACACCCTAAATGTCCTGTAGCCTCCCGCTTATAGATGTGGTGCACAACACACCGATAAACGAGACTCTACGAGACACGGCCTGTAGACATTCCGAGGACAAACCGCTCTGATACCACTTTTGTCACGACCCAGCCCCGTGGGCCGTGACTGGCGCCCTATTTGGACACCCAAACGGATATTCATATCAAATCATTATAATTCATCATAACTCCGATATTATATTCATTAATTTAAACGGATATAAGATATCATACCAAGATCAGAAAGGCGGCGGAATATACATCGCCGAACACATATATACACATAAGCAGACATATGGGCCGCTATGGCCCCCAGACCAAACGGGACCGCATAAAGGTACAAATCACAACAAACAAACATACGTAGGACCCTCGACCCACATAGATGACTACAGGCCTCTACAGACTCCGAACAAAACATATGACGGGACAGGGCCCCGTCGTACCCAAATAGTCCAAATGTACGAGAAGCATATACATAACGAAGCATATATACCAACAAACAGGCTCCCGGATCAAAAGGAGCAATCCAAGACAGCAGAATGTGTAGCCTACACTGGCGGGTCTCCCGGACGTATATCAGTACCTGCGGGCATGAAACGCAGCCCCCGAAGAAAGGGGGTCAGTACGAAAGAGGTACTGAGTATGTAAAGCATAGAGTACATAAATCCAAACTGCAGGTGAAATATGAGTACAAAGAAGAAATACCAAATCAAGTATCAAACCTGTGCGGAAACATATACAAATAATGCAAATCAAAATCGTGCATAACGCTCAGGAACGTGGCTACCACCCGACACTGGTGCCACAACACAACATACTCCAGAAGGTTTCAAATCTCCGTACAAACCCCAAATATATCATATCACGCACATATCATATCGCGACGTCTCGCGTCAGCAAAACAAATCATATCATTAGCCATATCACAGCGATAACTCCATATACGGTAACCGGCCCTATGGCGAGGTCTCGAAAACCGAACCACAACATACTGCCGAATTTATCATAAGGCGCACGATTACAAAGCCGGCCCGGGTACCGGCGAACGAAATCATAGTCATCGGCACGAGCAGAGTAGTGCAGAAATCGTAATGCATAACAAAATAAATTTCCAGAACTCAACACATAGTTTCATGTACATGTATCTATATTAATAGTAGATAACTCAAAATAAGTATCAAGTCAACCGGGATTCATACTTAAAAGTCGTGGCTCTTAAGTTATCAATTTTCGAAAAATACATCGTAGGTCGTTCTCGGAAAATCTAGTATCATACTTAGTGAAAAACGTTTAATTAATATCATAGGATGTTTCAAACGAACCTTAGAGTCATAGTAAATGTTTCCTTTTCATATCATACGAAAATAAGACAAATAAACCAATTAAGGGAATCTCTCAGGACCTGCGGGCCACCTCGGGTCAAACTGAGGCGGCGAACATAAATTACAAACATTAGGCTCCCTAAGGTCCTTCATAAGAGTTTTGGAGCGAATCGAATGCGTTCGCGAAGGTTACAAAGGTTTGCGCATTTCTTTAGCCAATTATAAGGTTTATAGTTCAATGGTCTTTGAATGAATAGTACTCAAAACCAAACTCGGATTTCAAAGAGCGCGAACTATTCCCGAGGTTCCGATCTTAACCTAGTATGACTAGGACATTCCAAAAGAAGGAAAGGTAGGCTTTACATACCTTACGTGCGTCCTACGCTCACTTAAACTCGATTCCCGTTTCGCCCAAAATCTACAAATGGTCAAGATTACCAAAAGTAAGTTATGGATTCTAAGTATTCCACTTAAGGTCATGTTGGTCTACCGAAATTTCGGCAGCACTTCCCCTATATATATGACATCCCCGAGGATCATCTCGGCTCAAAATATCAACAACAACAACCCAACAACATCAACAATCATCATAAACTACATTATGGCACAAATAGTCTTCTTTCTACATAGTTCAACAGTTTCCATCCAAACTTCACATTATCAAACTAATATCAACATTTTCCATATTCATTAACTAATCCGATATTATTCAAACATATTCCAATAACGTTCCATACATTATTCATGAATTCATGTATTTCCACCAATTCCATATTCCATCCAACTCTTCCACAAACACAACAAAACTTCCAAATCACATTGTCTCTCCTACAAACTTAATAACAACAATCATAATTAACATTTAGAACTTTCATTCCACACTTTATGTAAAAATCACATAAATTCACATAATTTCTCATAACTACATACAAGCGATTCCAATGCCAATTCAAGTCATTAAACCTTTATTTGCATTACTAAGATCACAACAACACAAGTAATAAACTAATTGAACTTGAATTCATTTCTCTTCCATGTCAAGATGGCTCACGGCCAACATGCTCTTCACACACTCACATACACGCCATGCACACACACACACACACTTTCATAATTCTCGTCTAATCCTAACCATTATAATATATAAACTCATTCCATAACTTCAAACATGAAATTCATACCTTTTCCTTCAAATTTCAACTTCCCGCAAACGTCGCTCTTTCGCTCAACTAATTATACCACGTTGAAGAGCGTCTTGAGCTTGTTAAGAATTCAAGAAGAACAAGATTTTTGAATCAAAGTAGAAGGCTAGGAATTTTTTTTTTCCTCTTTTTCTCTATTCGGCCGAATGGCCTCTTCAAGTCTTGCTCTCAATTTTTTTTTTTTTGTGTTGTATGATTTTTCTTGAATGTTCCATACTTAGCAACATATATATATATATTACTCCCTTCATTAAGTTGTCACATGATACTCACATGACAACTTAATATGGGTTTGGGCCAATAGATATGGCCGGCCACCCCTATGGTTGGGCCTCAATTTTTCTCTTGTATTAATTGAGCCCAATTCATTAGAATTCTCGTGTTGTAGTTTCCGAGGCTAATTTTCGGAATTCCAAATTTTGCCCTTGGCCTTCTCCGATGTCTTGCACCAATAGTTTTTTTTTCCATAAACAACATAAACATATTAACTAAAATCAAAATATTGACTCATAACATACAAGTCACAACTATTTCAAAATTTCACTCCGGTCTTCGTAGCTACCTTGTTCGAGATAACCGTGTAGTTCGAGATATCGACACCTATGAAAGACGAATCCCGACTAGTGTGAATCTTCGCAAAATATTCTCCCAGTGTCGAATTATGAAGACGCTGGGTATTATGGTAGAGACTTGAAATTAGGCTTGGATATCTTTGAATGCGGGCGGAATAGTTGGAGACGAGTGTTCGAGTGAATCTTCGACCCTTGTGAGGAAGTTTGATTTTTCTTTCCAAAATATTGCCCAGTTATTTACTTGAAGAAATAGTTCACGTTGCGCTAAAACTCTGCGAAACTTCAAACTAGATGAAAATAATTAATTAAAATAATCGTAAATCAATAAAGCGATGTAAAATAAATCCATGACAGAGCGGCATTGATTAAAATGACAGCCTTTGGGGGGTGCGAATAGGGTTGGGGAAAGGTTTTTGAAATGATCCCTTTTGGGGATGATTAATAAAAAAAGAGGCCCAAAAACCCTATTGGGGAAAGAGGGGTATTTAAAAAAAAATGATTTATGAA
>NC_081352.1:53163748-53177034 GCF_029784015.1 Lycium ferocissimum
TTCCCTGGAAAAGTATGTCCCCGTACTCGAGAGACAACAAGAAGGATGATTTTTCGACATTGGAGCATGGGGTAGGTCGGTTGGGGAAAGTATAAACCCCAGTTCCTCGCTTTATCTCGTTTGCGGCGGCTTACTTCCCCGGGTGAGAGAGTGAGGAGATTTGTAAAGGGGTTTGGACCTTCCGTTTTGGCGACCTTACAATTGGAGGTTTTAAAGGACTCTTTAGGGGGGGTAGTAGAGCATGCCGGGAGGGTCGAGTCGGGGAGATGGGGGGGGCACGTAGTGGGGGGGGCCGGAAAAGTAAGCTCGCAGATTTGACATTTCAGGGGGCCCTTTAGAGGTGGGGGACCCCCGGCGGGGTCGTCTTCCCCCTCAGCCGTCCCCCCAATCATCCTACAGGCTTTAGCAGGTGGTTCTTCAGGTTATTTGGCCCCGTTCGGCCCAGACTTTCGGGGTTCCAACTCTCGACCCGGCCCGCGGAGGGGCCCGGCCCCGGCGGTTCCGGCTTTGGCCGGAGGGGCTGTTTTGAGTGTGGCGAGACGGGGGCATTACGCGGGGTGCCCTAGATCCAGGAGGGTTCCGGTTCGGACATCAACCCCCCGGCCACCGCCGGCTAAAGGAGGATACGGTGGGGGGTTCCCCGGCCCGGCAGGGGTGGTCTCGGCTAGCGGGTGGTCTCGGTCGGGTGGGGGCACGCTCGGTCGGTGAGAAGAGGATCTCGGGCAGGTCATTGGGTCTGGGGGGCACACGGTCAGAGGGGGGGCCGTCCCCCTTTCTATGCTTTTGGGTAGATCAGAGGTGAGGCTTCGATGCGGTCATCCGGTATTATTTCGGTTTGTCGGCGATCCGGCCTTTTATTTAACCCGGGTTCTACTTTCTCTTATGTGTCCACTTACTTTCATGGGTTTGGATATGCTTGATGTGCCTATTCGTGTTTTACCCCCGTCGGGGGTTCCTTGATAGTAGATCGGGTCTATAGATCTTGTGTGGTCACTTATGGGGGACGACACTTGGGTAGACTTGGTTATTTTTTGGGTATGGTGGACTTTGATATTATTCTTGGTATGGATGGTTATCTCCCTTTTACTGTTTTTGGGGGGCCGCCAAAAAAGTCACGTTGGCCATGCCGGGGATTCCCCGGTTAGAGAGGAAAGGGGACTCCTAGTCCGGGGCCCCCCGAAGATCATTCTTTCTTCGGGTAAAGAAATTAGTGGATAAGGGATGTTTAGATATTTGGCTCATATTCGGGATACTAGTGTGGTTACTCCCCCCTGGAGTGGGTCCCAGTTGTTTTAATTCTAAAAGGGTTTTTACAGATTTTCGGTATGCCCCCGGATCGCGATATTGACTTTTGCATTGACTTGGCCCGGGCCCCCCTATTTCTTTTCCCCCCTATCGAATGGCTCCGGGGGTTGAGAGGTTGAAAGCAATTCGGTTTAGTTGTTGAGCAAAGATTTTTAGACCTAGGGGTTCCCTTGGGGTACTCTTCTATTCGTGGAAGAAGGATGGTACCTGGGATTGTTTTATTTTGGGAATTGAAAAGGTTCAATCGGAATAAGTATCCAATACCCGCATTGATGACTTATTTGACCAGGGGTGTGTCGTTGTTATCCCCTTTTTTAAAAGGGTTAAATTGGGTCACTTTTGGAATTCTATTTTGCTTATTTTAAAGGAGCCCACCAATTGTTTTTAAGGTGAATTAGGGACCAATTATTAACAAGGAAAAGCTAGACCTCGTTTATCCTTAAATTTTTGATTCTAGGAAAGGGGTTTCAATTTCCAAAAGGGGAAGGGGTGTCACCCCATCTTACTAGGGGGGAGGGGCCCCCGACCCTTATTTGGGGCCCGGCGAACCTGGTCATTCCTAGCTAAGGGCCCAACCCGGATCTGAACATAAAAAAAATTTTTCAAAAAACAACATCTTTATTTTTTCAAATCCAAATAAGTACAAAATCGAATTTTGTATGAATACGGGCTTAAAAACGCTCAAAAGGACACTTATATATATACTCGCCCCAAAGTCTCAACATAATGGGATACCAAAACCCACGTATGCTCCGCCAAAAGGAAAATGGGCTGCCAACCCCCCGGGAAACCCTTTTACCACGGTGACCCGGAGGACGGAAAGGGGCAGCAATATTGGATATGAAAAGGGGCAATTGACAGCTAAAGCAGAATATAAACTCTGGGATCATAAAACGGATAATGGGGTAAAGCCCTACTTGTGAATGCCCTTTTGCGGGATACACCACTTTTTTTTTTTTTTTTTTTTAAAAAAAACATTTTTTTTCGTAGGCAAGAAAAGGGAAACTCATCAGCGTTCTTGTCAAATTTTGTATTTTAAAACTTTGTAACCATCATATCCTATCATTTTCGTATCTTAGCTATCATACCAAATTATCTTTATGTATCCTTTGTATAATATATATCATTCATATCATGCATACCCATATCATTTTTCCCAAATTTTTTCATATCATATCATGTCAAAAAGCATATCATATCATTCATACATATATATATTTATCATATCATTCATATCATACATATCATATCATTCATACTATATATCATATCATATCATTCATATCATACTATCATATCATTTTCATATCATTCATACATATCATATCATATCTGTCATAGCATGTATATCATATCATATCATGTCTAGCCGGACGGGCCGCCCCTTAAATCCCTCGGCCCCCCTAAACCCGCCCCGGCTCCCGTGGGATGATAACCGCGACAGTGTGTGCCTTTCTTCCCCACATAATTTTCCCCCCCCCCCCTGTGCTATACATATCCTTGCGCTGTCTGCTTTTCTCTATCGGCTCATCCTTGTCATCATAGGATCATGTTCATCGTTTAGTCATAAAAGCTTTCAAAATCATCAAACTTGGTTTTTGGAGAAAAATGAATATTTGGAAAACATTTCAACTTTTTAAAAAAAAAAAATCATCCGAAACCTTACTCCCCAAAGTTTAAAAGAACGTTATAAGCCTTTAACAAATCTCACGTTATTACATTTGGGAGAACGTACTGGACATTTTCTGGCATTTCTTCCTATTTTCGTTTCTATCATTATAAAATATTTCGTTTGGCATAAAGGGCCCAACCCCACATTGTTTAAAATAAAATTTACGAAAAAATAATAATTTGCATAAAAAATAACTTTAAATGCTATTTTAGAAGAAAATTTATAAAAGCCGCTTTTGTAGACTTTAAATGAAAGCAATAATGATACTATTTAGGATAATGCTTATAAAAATATAGTAACTTGCATAAAAGAAGATTTTAAATGCTATTTAAAATAAAGCTTATAAATGTTGCTAATGCTTCAAATGCAAGTATGCTAATGTTATTCAAAAATAAGATTTGCAAAAATATGATAATTTGTATATAGCGAGAAGAAAATGCAAGTTTATGCAACATTATAACAAATATTTGAAACAACCCGAATGATGAGATATTAATTGATTTTGCGAGTTTAGGAATATAGACAAGATGGAGTTTTCTTTCTCCTTTTTATTACCTTTTATTAACTATGCTTAATTAAGAAAATGCACGATTAATTCGAACTTGAAGAGTTATTTATAAAATATACTAGAGTTTATGTTTGCGTATTAGTGACATTCCTTAAAGCAATATTCTAAGGTAGCAAAACATGATTCCTTTTTACTCAAAATATGCTATCAAAAATCAACCTTCTAACAAAAATGAATATTATAGATACTTTGAATTAACTACCCGTCCCATTAAACCAACCCACTAATTACGCTAGGGTTTATCTAAATTAACAAAACAAGCAAAGGGTTAGTCGCATAATACAAATTAAAATGCGCAAAGATAAAATAAAAGAGCTAATAAATCAAATGGGCTCAGCCCATTTTTAGGGACTGCTGCTGCATTCCATTTGTTATTGGGTTCAGACCCGGCATTCGTTACTCCTTGTTTGTTTCATATGCCGCGGATGGGCCGAATGAGGGATGACTCAAGAAGATTATTTCGTTGGGCTTTAGCCCAACACCGAACACGGAGGGAGACGAGTCACTTGGACTCGTATGCGAGGTTCATGCAAAAGAGAAGAAAAATGAAAGGAAAAGGATTAGTATGGGTCGGATAGATAATAATGCAAAGTTCATAACTTAGAGAAAGAATTTTCGATCTTTGTCACATAACAATAAGGAAATTAAATTCACTTGAGCTAAGATGAATAGCTCACGGCACATTTACATAAGAACACATAAGAAAATTAAATTCATTTGAGTTAAGACCGAATATCAAGAACAAGACATGCACAAGAAAACAATCAAACTAATGCTCCTAAAGAAAATGACATTGCCTAATAAGTAAGACCGGAGGAAGTGGAAAAGCAATGTCAAATGACAAAACACTACTTGAAATCTTAGAAGAATTTCGTAATTCATTTCCAAAGATTTTAACCGCAATTCATGAAACCATTGGCCTACCGCGACTGTACATAATTTGATTATTTACTATTTATTTCGTCAACTAAATGTGTAACCAACTAATGTGCCATTCACATAATGAAGAAGCCTCTCTCGGCACCGATTGACATATGCATTCATTATTAGGATAAAACTACTTGTTATTAAAATGGTGGCGTCGCTGAGAGCTAGTACACGATTTTCTAACGCCAAATTCAGAATGCTTAGATCCCATCCAACCACTTTGAAACACATCTAAAGTCTTGTTCAATCTAAACTCTTCAGGCTGAAATTAAAGGTGACTAGGAAAGGAAATCTAAACTGGGCACTAGGGCAGATTCATTTTAAATCCTTTAAATATACTGTTAAAAACATATCATTCTTCAAGCAGTAGGCCGCTTTGGTCAAATTTACAGGCAACGAAATGGATCTAAAAATCGGTCATTTAGCATGGAACTTATGTTGTTCAACATGGAACAAAAAATCTGGTCATTCCACTAAGTAAATATAGCACACTTTGTGGCTAAGTAATCGATTTCGAAGACACATTCATCTGGAACAACAACTAGGCTAGATTGAACCGGGTTAACACCTCGGCTTGATTCAAACAAATTCCAACCAAAATGTGAGATTTGTTATCATTTTGATTGACTAGAGCTTATAACAATGATTAGGTTAAACTATGATATACCAAGGGTCAATATAGCACATATTCAAGAGAAAGCGTTTAGTTTATACTAAACCAAACGAACGTAGTAAAACATGATAACGTGTCAACTAATCAAATTAATTTAACAAATCACTTAGAACATATTGTATATACTACTGACTTGGGTACTTTAACAACATGTCATCAAATTAAGATCATATTTGATCCAACAGAAGAAATCGTAATTCAAGTAAATATTTCTACTACTTATTTAAGATAAATAAACATGCTTATACAGGCTAAAGGCTAAATTAAGCTAAATTTTGAACTAAGCTAACAACTAAACAGGTACAAACTACCAGACTAACTGCAAACAGGCTAACGACAAATCAATATATAGCTAGATCAGACTAAACTAATATGAACACATAACCTATATAGATTACTAAAGCGAGTTTGAGCTAATTAAGGAAAGGTTGTTTACACACTTAAATAAACTAAACTAAATTATCATACATAAACATGCTTAACCACATAGATAGACTAACACGAAACACGCAAACGAAATGGAGAATTACCCGCCGGGTGCGGCGAAGTGAGGCTTCGGGTTTCCAATCTACCTCGAAACACTATCAAGAATCTAAGCTAGTATCTCTTCGAACCCAAACAGAATCAGATGCGGAAATAAAAGAAATGATTTAGATTTTCAATTTTGAGGGGAATTTCTCGGCTAAGCAGAATTCTTAATTTCTAGGAGGGTTTTACGCGGCTCCAAAAACTTGTTCCAACGAATTAACAGAAACCATTATTTATAGGGGGATTCTAGGGTTTTCGGAGTTCAAAGATTTGAAATTTTTGGGCGGGTTTTTTTAGTCAACAACCCCCACCTCAGACACAACGTTCGGATTCTGTCCATTTTCAGAAGTTTGATCAGAAAAAAAAAAAAGAAGTGGACAAAAACTCTTAAAAATTTCGTACCCGAAAAATAAGAAAAAGAATTCATAAAAGATTTTGGGTTCATAAACGGACAAAATCCATTAAAATTGCCTCGCATTGAGAACGATTAGGGGGGGGAAGAAGAAACAAATCTCATCTCTTTCATCGGTTGAAATACTGGATGGGGAAGGACGAACCATTAATGCTCTTCCCCGAAATGACCATGCGAGGGTCGATAGAGGAGAAAGGCGGCTGTTTTGCTCATTGTGTTGAAGACGACAGGAAGAGGAAGAGAGAAGGGAAAGGGAAGAGAGAGAGAGAGATGAGGAAAGATAAAGGGAGGCGGAAAGAGAAAGTGAGAAAGGAACCCTAATGGTTCCTTGTTAAATGAAAGGTGGGCCGGGTCGGTTCATGGGCTTGGGTGGACTGGTATTGAAATATTGGGGCAGGGCATTAAAACGTGGGCGGTACGAAAATCGGGTTGGGGTGAATTAAAATGGTTGGGATGATGAATTAAAATGTAGGCTTCCAAATTTAAGTAAAAGACCCATTTTGACTAATTATATGCCAACATGTGCTAAAATATTATCTTATATAAAAGTATGTATTTATTAGTACTCAGATAAAAATAAAGTGGCGTCGCAATAGCGGGTGCGATAATATATTGAAAATCAATAGTAAATAAACGCTATTACTTAATTATGCGAAGATAATTGCGATGCGTGTGCATAAGATGGCAAAAATGCTGAAATGATAAAAATGCGAATAATAATAATACTGGTAGTAAATAATAATAACAAAATAATAATAATAATAATAATAATAATAATAATAATAATAATAATAATAATGATAGTGATAATAGTGGTAACGGTAATAAAATAGCAGATAATAGCAATACTGACTACAACAGGACAATAAAATGCCAGTATTAGTAAAAGTCCATAATTATAATGAAAGTATAAATAATCATTTCTTAAATTGCCAGAATTACTATAAATTTAAATAAATATTTAGGGAAGGCGGGACAAAATTGGGTGTCAACATCGATCTTTTCTAAGATTGATTTGAGGTCAGGCTATCATCAGTTGAAGATTCGAGCGGAGGATGTTCCGAAGACCGCTTTCAGGACCCGTTATAGTCACTATGAGTTCTTGGTGATGTCTTTCGGGCTTACTAATGCCCCCACAGCGTTCATGGATTTGATGAATGGGATCTTCAAGCCTTACTTGGATTGGTTTGTGATCATGTTTATTGATGACATCTTGGTGTACTCTTGAAGTAAGGAAGATCATGAGAAGCATATGAGGATCGTGCTTGGCTTATTGAAAGAGAAGAAGTTTTATGCCAAGTTTTTCATGTGTGAGTTCTGGCTCAGTTCCGTGACATTTTTGGGACATGTTGTGTCAAAAGATGGGATTATGGTTGATCCCAAGAAGATCGAGGTGGTTAGAGATTGGGCTAGGCCTACTTCGGTGAGGCGAGATTTGGAGCTTCGTGGAACTTGCTAGTTATTATCGCCGATTTGTGAAGGGGTTTTCATCTATTACTTCCCATTTGACTAGGTTGACTCAGAAGAATGTGCCTTTCCAGTGGTCTGATGAGTGTGAGGAGAGCTTCAAAAAGCTCAAGTCTTTATTGACTTCAGCCCCGATTTTGGCTTTACCTGTGGAGGGAAAGGACTTTACTATTTATTGTGATGCTTCACGTATTGGCTTGGGTTGTGTGTTGATGCAAGAGGGTAAGGTGATTGCCTATGCTTCGAGGCAGTTGAAAGTTCATGAGAAGAACTACCCCACTCATGACTTAGAGTTGGCAGCGGTGGTCTTTGCTTTGAAAATTTGGAGGCATTACTTGTACGGAGTCCACTGTGAGGTCTTCATAGATCATCGTAGTCTTCAGCATGTGTTTAGTTCGAGGGATCTGAACTCGAGGCAGCATAGATGGATGGAGTTGCTCAAGGATTATGATATCACTATTCTTTATCACCTGGAAAAAGCTAATGTGGTAGCTGATGCGTTGAGCCGAAAGGCAATGAGTATGGGAAGCTTGGCACGTTTTATTATGGTAGAGCGTCCTTTAGCTATGGAGGTTCAGTGTTTGGCTAATAGTATGGCGAGACTCGATATTTCAAAACCTGGTAAGGTTCTAGCTTGTGTGGAGGTGAGGTCGTCTCTTTTGGAGCAGATTAGGGCCCAGCAGTTTGAAGATGTGAAATTGTGCAAGATTCAGGATAAGGTGCTAAGTGGAGAAGCCAAGGAGGCTATTGTTGATGATGAGGGTGTTTTGAGGATTAAGGGGCGTATTTGCGTTCCTAGAGTTAGTGAGTTGATTCCGTTGATCTTGAAAGAGGCTCATAGTTCTAGGTATTCCATTCATCCGGGTGCAACAAAGATGTATCGTGATTTGAGATAGCACTACTGGTGGGGTAGGATGAAGAGGGACATTGTTGAGCTTGTTGCCCAGTGTTCGAATTGCCAGCAGGTTAAGTATGAACACCAGAGACCAGGTAGTGTGCTTCAGAGGATGCCCATTCGTGAGTGAAAGTGGGAGAGGATTGCTATGGATTTTGTAGTTGGTCTTCCGAAGACTTTGGACAAGTTTGATCGGATTTGAGTTATTGTGGATAGGTTGACTACATCTGCGCACTTCATTAGGTTCGGATTACTTATAATACGAGAGAAGTTGGCCAGGATTTACATCCGAGAGATAGTGCGATTGCATGGGGTTCCTATTTCTATCATTTCCGACAGAGGCACTTAGTTTACTTCCCATTTCAGGGAGACTTTACAGAAGGAATTGGAAACTCAGTTAGATCTTAGAACCGCGTTCCACCCGCAGCCAGATAGTCAGTCCGAGAGGACTATTCAGGTGCTTGAAGATATATTGAGGGCTTGTGTTATTGATTTTGGTGGTCATTGGGAAAAATTCTTACCCTTGGCAGAGTTCGCTTACAATAATAACTACCATTCCAGTATTGATATGGCACCATGCGAGGCTTTATATGGTAGGAGGTGTCGTTCTCCTATTGGATGGTTTGATGCTTTTGAGGTTCGACCTTGGGTTACAGATTTGCTGAGGGAGTCTTTAGACAAGGTAAAGCTTATTCAAGAAAAGCTTCTGGCAGCTCAGAGTAGGCAGAAGGAGTATGTGGACCGGAAGGTTCGTGATATGGAGTTCATGGTTGGTAAACAGGTCCTATTGAAGGTTTCACCCATGAAGGGTGTGATGCGATTTAAGTTGAGGCCGAGGTTTATTAGCCCTTTTGAGATTCTTCGTCGTGTTGGCGAGGTGGCTTATGAGTTGGCTTTGCCACCAGGTTTGGCAGGTGTTCATCCGGTATTCCATGTTTCCATGTACGAAGAAGTACCATTCAGACGGGTCTTATAGCATTCAGTGGGATTCGGTACTATTTGATCAGAATCTATCCTTTGAAGAAGAGCCTATAGCAATCCTAGATAGGCAAGTGAGGAAGTTAAGGTCCAAGGATATTGCTTCAGTCAAGGTGCAGTAGAAGCACCGTCCGGTTGAGGAGGCCACTTGGGAGACCGAGGCGGATATGCGAAGTAGATATCCTCACTTGTTCGACAGTTCAGGTACCCTTTTTCTCCCTCATTTCCCTTGTTGCTTAAGGATAAGCGATTATTTGATTGGTATCTGATGTAATGACCCGTTTGGTCGTTTTAGCACTTTTGGACTCTTTTTTGATAAAATACCCTTTCCGTAGCTTTAAATGGTATTCTTGACTTGCAGGAATTGGTCGCAAGGTGATTCAATTGGCTGGTAATTTTGGAAATGTTTTTTAATGTGTGCATATATTTATTAATGGGAATATTATTTGCACATGTATATAAGGGATGAGGTGAGAGTATTTTTTTTTTTTTTGGCCGAATAAGCTAATGGATTAGTGAACTAAAGTGCAATTGTTTGGTTATTAAATGGTAAAAGAAATGGGTCAAGCCCACCATCCTTCACGTCATTGGTCTTAGGGGTATTGGGAATTACTGAACCTATTTTTTTTATACCTAGTATACGAATCAAAAATAAAACGCTACATATATTCGGCTAGGTAAGGGAGAATAGTACTTAGGAAAAGAGGCAACTGGAAGCAATTTCTGTGGAAGACATTTGAGGCGGAATTAGGTATGCTTCATTTATATTAGTTAGCATAATAATGAATTGATGATTGAGGAGTAATGATTAACTAATCATTCTGGGAAGTATTGATAGAATTAATGTGGTCCATGTTCCCTGTACGTTGCTTCCATTATTTAGATGTAGAGTCACTGGTTCGTATGTTTGTTTATGATGTTCGAATTTGTCTTTTGATTGCTGTGTTTCAATTTCAACTTTTGTATATAATGGATTTATGGTATTGTACTTTAGGTGTATTGGGTCATATGTACAACATAAAATTCATGGTATTTGAAATGCGGGAAGCTATATTTTAATCCTAAGTTAAGATTTTGAGGTAATTGAAAGTTTTGAGCCCTAGTCTTAAGAAATGGGAATTTATGACTTGAGAATGGACTAAATTGACTAATTTTCTAAATATACGACTCTTAGGTCACGGGTGAAATGATTTTTTTAAAAAAATCCAGTTTTACCCTTGTGGGCCCATGGTCATTTTTTAAGGTCGTTTTTGGGTTTCGAATATAAGTATAGCAATATAGGTGTCTTTAGACTCGTATTCTAACGTAGATCGCATATTTGATAGATTTTGATCATTCAGAGGCTCTAGGCAAAGGGACGGCATTGGTTTGATTGTTCATGGCACCCGCTCGACATTGAGGTAGGTTACGGTCTACTTTAGTTAGACTCTGATTAGAGAATCGTATGTGGTTGTATAAAGTGACGAGGATAGCATGATAGGCCTTCGGGCATGAAGTGGAGGTGAATTCCAATTAGGTTAGCTCTGTCAGCTGTTATGTGGGATTGTCGCCATGTGTTATTTTCTGTGATTATCACCTGTTTGTATCTCTGTCACATACTAGCTCACTCATCACATGAAAAGGAATGGTAATATTGATAATTGAATAGTGGACAGTAATATGACTTGTACTTGTTGATTGTATATTGGTGATATTGTTGAGACTGATATCATGCATCACATGCTTTCTATATTATTCTTGTGATGATGGTGAGGTGAGTGATTGAGAGACTGCGAGGTTTTTGCGGAGATTGAGAGTGACAGACAGACTCTGAGGTCTTTGCCGGAGATTGAGAGTGACAGAGAGACTCTGAGGTCTTTGCCGGAGATTGAGAGTAGTTGATAGACTCCGAGGTTTCTGCCGGAGTGCACGAGTGGTACATGGACTTCGCAGGTCCCCCATAGGTCATGGCTTTCAAGCACTGCCCTTAGCATGTGTGTACGAGAGTGGAGTGAGAGGGGTGACTGTTGTATTGCATTGCATTCATCCACTCATATATTTGACTGATCACTTGGTGAACTATATCTATCTTGGTTGATTTCATGATTCCTTTACACTTTACTTGTGTATGATCGGGGCCATACCTGTTTGCTCTATGTGCTAGTTGTTAGTTTCCACTTCTTCATGCGTTATCTAATCATTGTCGGCCTATGATACTTACCGGTACTAGTGTTGTACTGATACTACTCTTGCTGCACTTTTTGTTGAGTGCAGAGTACAATCCAGGCTCCAGTTCTACGCCCCGCGGCTGATACGCGAGGGTGACATCATTCGGTCATTCAGGGTGAGCTACTTGGTCATCCGTGGCCCCTGAAGGACCCTTTTTATTTATTTTTGTTTTGTATTCGACAGACAATATGTAGCCTTCGGGTATTTTCAGACTTTTATTCCAGACTATGTTTAGCGCTCTTGTACCCTTTAACCAGATTTTGGGGATGTCGTGACATTTCTAGTTATGATAAGTTTTTAAGACTTGATAACTTCTTCTTATTTAATTTTTCGCTTATTTAACTTGTTATTGGGAATGTGGTTCGCCTACTCGGGGGGATCGTGTAGGTGCCACCACGACTCATGAATTGGGTCGTGACAGCTAGGGGAGTACCAAGCCCCTAGTTGGCCATTTTTACCCATGGTTGGGCCTTCATGCGCATCCACAATATTTGCTTCCCTTTCTCTTCATTGGCCTCGTCTATATTATGAAAGAATTAGTCTGTTGGGCCTTAGCCCAACGGCCTTGTTTTGACCTGGTCCAAGTGGCCCGTAGTGAAGAGGAAAAAAAAAGGAACCGATTAGAAATTATACTACCGAACTTATCACAAATAAATATATATATATATATATATATATATATATATATATATATATATATATATATATATATATATATATATATATATATATATGGACACACCAAACACATACATACACATTCAGTTTAGATTAGTGGGCACAAGGCCTATTAGCTCACTCCCAAGATTCTGCCATGTCCCATTTTGACTTAGTTAAATTATAGGCTACCTTAGTATTTAACTGAAATGGGTCAGGCCCATATGCTTCCTAAATTTGAATTTAGACTGAATATTCAAGCCTAAGCATAGCCTATCCTTTGGTTCGTTAATATACACCACATATGCAGCTAAATTGTTCATATATACACATGAAATACCAATGATATACACATTTAATATGTATATCAGGCGTACTCCTTATGTATGCTCCCTCTTTCTTTGGCCAATTCATATACATTTCAAGTATAGCTACTCCACAAACTTAAACCTTGAACTCATTGGTCTATTAACATACTTAATTATTTTAACCAACCTAGACTAAGGCCACTATTTAACTCAACTTAGGCAGATACCCCCCCCCCCAACCTCTATGTAAGCAGTTCACACTAATTCCACTCCTAGTCTCAAATGATCAGTAATTCTCATAGCACCTATATATTTCATGTCTCACAAAGGATCAGACAACATTAGAATACAACAAGAGCCTATAGGTTAAAGATCAAGCACATTGCAATTATAATCATAGAAGGGTTTGGGAACAAGGAAATCAAAGCACAAAATAGCTTTAAACTTAAACAACTTGAATGAACAAGAATAGCATAAGAGAGGCAGAGTTTAACAAATTTAGGCAAGTAAAATAGCACAAGAAGAATTCATAGCTTGACAGATTTAGGCAGACTTGACCAAAACATAAAAGACCATTTGCACCTTTTGCTTAACTCAATCCCGGCGAATACATTAGGAAGGTACAAGAACTTTTTAGAAAAGGTTTCCTAGTTTCACTATCTTGACACCCACTATTAGGGACAAAGAT
>NC_081352.1:53177134-53320001 GCF_029784015.1 Lycium ferocissimum
GTCATACATCAACATTACCACCTTTCCGAACCTGCGCTCTTTAGCACGAGATTTTGAGTCTCGCGTGTCTACTATTCACCAGAGGCATCTTAAAGTGAATCGTATTCCATGAATATGATATCTATCTAGTGTGATGTATGGAATATATGACAAATGTGGATCTATTGATCGGTCATGTCATATAGGCCCGAGTTGGACATCAAATTCTTCGATTTGAATTATCCGGAGAATGCAATGCAGTATATATCAAAAAGATGGACAATCAAACCTATTTCTCGATTCACTCGAAAGGGTGAATAGGGCCCCGATAGAGATATGTAAAAAAATGGGTCCGATTACACGTATTCCTAATCCTAAATGGAATGTAACGATGTAGGGATCATATATAAACATAGTATCTATTTAGATAGGCCGAATGACCCGGCTTCTCATAATGAGAATGTATATAATCCTATTTTGCACAGTCGGTATCGAATGAACTTATAATCATGGAATCGACTCGATCATCAGATTATAAGTTCATAACTAACTTTTCCCATTTTAGGCGGAACGGATACTACTAATTCTTTGATTCAGATTAGTAGAGGGATCTTGAACTAAGAAATAGACCAGAAGCTAAAAGGTTATCACGGCAATTGCAATAATCGGGTTCATTTATATTCACAGTACAATAGATGCTATCACACATACAATCATACTCAATTCGATGGAATGTATGATCTTAAAGGGGATCTTTTATAATTTCGCATGAGGGTTATTTCTTGGTTTCGTCCGATATTAATAACTTGATTATTTTTAGATAATAGTAGATACCTACTAGTGGAGGAAGACCTCCTAGGGATAAGAGACATAGGGCTAAAGAGAAAGCCAAAAAAGGATCTTTTGTGTATAATCCTGCATAATCTCAAATGTTATCAGTTCCAGTACAATAGTTACTATTGACAGATTTCACTGCCATAAAGACGTATCAATAGTTTTCTATTCTAAATAGAAAGAAAATCAAATTTGTCTAAACACTAGACATAAGGAAGCGGGGGATAAATGCGGGGAACAAAAAAATTCTAGGAGGGATTATTTGTCTTCCTAGTCTTCGACACAAGAAAGGGGTGTAGAAAAATCCTTTTTTCTTGTGTCGAAACGAAAGAGTAATGATTCTTGATCCTGTTTGTTAAAAATTCCTAGTCTTGGTTTCTATTTTTCCAGATGTATCAGAAACCCTTTACCTTACCCCTTACGTATAATATACGACGTGGTGGACAAACAAAAAAGAGAGGAAATTTTATTAATTAAATAAAACTTCTTCAATCAACTTATCTTATACAAAAATTGATGATGAAATATGAAAACAATAAAAAATAAATAGAGTAATGTAATAGAGAGAGTAAGGTTCTACATTAGATTAGTATAGAAAGGATTTGCACGATATTTAATATATTCTAGCATAGCAGCCAAGAAATTGAGTGATTCCTTCTTTCTTCCAACTTTGAAAGTACCGATAGATACTATCATAGAAAAAGAAGAGGTGGTCTGAATAAATCAATGAAGTGAATTTTTTCAAAAACATGATCAGAAAAATGAGAAAAATGGAGTTTTTGAAAAGAAAAAGAAATCCATTTTATCATACTCTATAAAAATTAATTGAGCACTCATAACTTTTAATATTTCGTACTCGCTTTCACTCATCATGAAATGTCAACTTAAAATTTTTTCAAAGCTAAATAGGATTAGATTACTAAGTTTAGTTATCTTTTACATAATTAAGAACTATAAAAAAGATATATTATAGTAGGACTTAGCTCCCCTCTAGTAGGGGATCCTTCCAGTTCCTCCATTACCCCCTTAAAATTATGACATGTGTCCTTATATTAATCTAATGGTTCAGATTAGTTTGGTTGATTAAAAGAGCTTAACCATCGTAAACCTTCTCTCTCTTCTTTTCTAGGCCTTTGATGAATTATCCTTTTCTTCTCTACATAGTTTTTCTAGCTTGAAGTAAAATATCTTCTCACTTTTTTCAGAGATTAATCTCACCATTACAGAAAGAAGTCTTTTCAAATTCATTTTTGCAGGACTACGGACTTTTGGATTTTCGTCGGTGGTGTTGATATTTGGGACTTCAAATTCTTATAACTACATGAGAGGCTTCTTTCTTGTGTTGGGTCTATTTTCTAATTGATGTTTTTACCTTTTCTCTCAGAAATTTTAGTTTGAATTTTCTATACGAGGTGTTTTTTCAAAAAAAAAAATTCTTTCTCTGTCACTTTTATGGATGATTTGGGTAATTAAATTTCTTTATATCAATTTTCTTCAGCCCTGGGTGTCTCCCAAATCTGGCTTCTTTCAAAGCCCTCATTCATAGCAACCTTTCTTTCATCTATATTGCTGGATTATTCAAGATTTGTATATTAACATTTTCTATGTCTATTTGCGATGTAAAACTAAGTTAAAGAGAAGGAATATGCGGAAGTGGAAAAATATGATGAAGAGAAGGATCAGAAGGCATTCTTGAAGAACGAAAGGCGCAACAATGAGGAAAGTAGAGAAATGAAGAATGAAAGATTTCTTCAGGTTGCTGATTATTCTGGAAATATATGGGAGAAAAGAAAGTATTTATAAAAGCAACGTGAGGAGAGAAAGGTTTATCATGGTTAAAATCTTTTAATCGACCAAACTAATATGAACCATTAGATTAATAAAAGGAAACATGTCATAATTTAAGGGGGTAATGGAGGAACTAGGGGGATTCCTTACTGGAGAGGAGCCAGGTCCGATATAGTGTTGATGGCTAGTAGCACATCAGAGGCTAGCCACAGTGGATCGACTAGAAAAAGGGGGTATAGAAGTGCCACAGGATTGTGTGTTAAGGTGTAATACAGGAGTACTGGAATCATTTTCACATCTATTATTTGACTGTCACTATACTAGAACTATATGGAAGACTCTACTAAACTGGTTTGGTGTACATAGGCAGATCTTAACATGGAATGAAGAGGTACAGTGGTTATCCAAGTTAAGAAAAGGAAAGCTGAATCATAAATTGTAATGACCCAACTCGCCATGACTGGCACCCACACTAACTTCTAGTGGGCGAACCAATACGTTTAACCATCTACTCATTCAATTACATTTTCACTTAGTCAATTCATTCAGTTCACAATAAATTAAATGCAAGATTAAGTCAAAAGTGGTCATGCCACAAAACAATAATGTAAATGCGGAAGTTCTAACTATTACAACCCCAAAATCCAAAAGTCACTGTACAAGGACTCTAATCCAAAACACGTCTAAGGAATCCATACAGTCTGAAATAAATAAACATCAATGTCTGGAATGGAAATAGATATTAAATAAAGGAAGATCTTCGGGCGGGCACGGATGAAGCTCACCCTCAATCCCAATATCGCAAATGGCCTCAGGCTAAATATGAGGTCGAGTAGCAGTCTCTGGATCACAATCTGCACTCACAAAGAATGTTGTAGCGGGTCGTATTTTTTCCGATTCGTATTTGCACTTGCCTCATTTAAAAAAGATAGTGTCCCGGGGAAGTACGGTTGTCAATCGTACCGGGAAAAAGAAAAAAATATACTTCTACGTGGATAGTGCTCTAAATGAACTTTATTTTAGAGTCACCACCTAATTTTTAGAAAATTAGGAAAACCAGTTCGAAAAGGGTTCATTCAAAACGGTTAAATTTTAAAAGAATCCTAATCTAACCAAAGTTTTGGTAACGGTTTTGGTGATCCCCCGGGGAAGGTGTTAGGCACCCTGGTATTAAGAATCCGTAAAATACGGTTGACCTGCGGATTCTAATAGTATGCCTTTGCAGATATAAATTGTTTGTGATAAAAAACTGCTCTTGTTTATATTTTCGCAAATCAAGATGTGTCATTTATGCAAAAATACTCACTTTTCAAGAAATGAAAATGGTAGAGTTTTGCCCAAAATTGGGCGTTTTGTGTTTCGCACCAGAACAACTAGGTTAAAACTCGAAACCGTTAACCTAAGTAGAACACTACGTAAGCCCACCTGAGTTTAGAAAAAGGTTTTTTAGTTTTAAGTTTTATAAAAAAAAAAAATCATTGTTTGGCATACTACTATTATCCATATTTTAACCATATTTTATATTTTTTGGATTTTTATCCTTTTAGTCCAAGTTAATCCAAAAAATAGTTTAAGTCCAATTTTGTCCAAAATGTCCATATGCACGGTCCACAATCATTTTTGTCTCTAGTTCCGCAAAATTGATCAAATCTATTATTTTGTCCCAAAAATCATTTTTATATGCTAATAATTGTAAACATCAATTTTATATTTAGAAAATGATTTTTTTGGCAACTCTAATACATGACAATTTTTAAGGGTTCCAATAAATCATTTAATCAATTTTGATAAATAAATAGTAAAGAGATAGGGAGTTGGGCCGACCAAACCCAACAGAAAAATGCATAAGTAAATATTTCCGCTCCAAATTATGCTCCAATGCCTTAGTCCTTCCATGATAGGAGTTGACTCGATCTAAAAATGTTAGTGGGCCTCGAAAGACCCACCAACAAATTTGGAAGATCGCAAAAGATAGGTGTACAAAACATTAGTAATAGGCCAAGGTCAAGTATCTACTTTACAAAGCCAAAATGAATTACAATGCTTTTAACCACCCCATAATTATCATATTTATAAATAAAAGGACAATTTATGCAAAAGGCTCAATAGTTGCTATAAATTAGTAACAAACTCACAAGAACTAAGTTTTTTTTTTTTTTTTTTTTTTTTTTTTTTTTTTTTTTGAGTAAGTTTCATAACTAGAAAATGTTAAATTTGACATTACATAATTTTAGCACAAAATTAAACATATCAGTTTCAGCCAAATAATATCTGACCCCGCAAAAAAAAAAAAAAAAAAGCTTAACCCGTGTCTTGGCACAATTAATGTAACTTAACAGATTTAAGGATTTATTCCATAATTAAAACAACTTATTACATTCCATTTAATAAGGACACTAATTAATAATCCCTATAAATAAGAAAAAAGACAAATGCAGAGAGGATAACTTCCTTATATAGTTCATCAAAAAAACTTCCTATATATATACACACACACAAGTATACAAACAATCTATGTTCAGAAAAACAATGTACGCATCTTTTTTTAAAATATAAAAAATATATATATTAGATGTATGTTAAATTAGTAACCGTAAATTTTATGTATATATATCTAGAAAATATATGACATGTTCTTTATATCCCAAGTATATATTGTTGTAATTAAATTTTAAGTGGTGAATATATCACAAATATGTTACATATGAGCATATAATTGTTTTTTAAGCTTTTCATAATTATGACATATTTTCTGGTACAAATGTTTAATATCATAAACATACAGGAATATACCATAAATGTTTTCAATAATTTGTGTATTAATTAAGCATAATCATGCATATTCTCAAAGATCTTACTCATATTATACTTATACCATCAAAATAAAATAAAAACATGCTTTTTATGATGTTTATTCATCCAACCCCTAATTTAGTGGTATTAGCATTTGTGGGAAATAGGGAAGAGAAAGAGAAAATATTATTCTAGCATTTAATCCGAATTTAGTTGGAAAAAGAGAGTAAAATTCATCCTTTCATTTGGGACATTACTTATGTTTAATTATTGGTTAAATCTGTTATATAATATTTTAGTTTTGAAATATTTAAAAGTTCTAATATTAATGCAAATAACTTTTATAAAATGAATTGCAACGTAAAATTCTCTTCTTCTTTTTTTTATATATATCAAAAGCTGACAATATTAAATAAATCATACTAAACCTACCAACACAATGTCAAAATTCTAACTTAAGCTATTTTTTTTTTTATCAATTTAACTAACCTAAAATCACTTAACATTGTCTAAATCAAATTTCTAATTTATTTTCATTTTTTAAATAGTAATAAAACCATAGGATACTCACTTAATCATGTAAATAAAGTTAAGCTAGCACATAATCCTTTTCAACTACAGAAGCATCATAAATAACATATAATCATAACTAAAAATTAAATAAAGGATAGAAGAAGAGGTTACCTTTTGATGGGGCAACCTAAAGATCAAAAGGAGGGATTGAGTCCACCAAATTCAAGCACCAACACTTCACAAATCTTTGAAAACCCCTTTATCTTTTTTAATTTTTTTTTGGATGATATCTGTATTCTTTTATGTATATATATTTATTGTATTTATATTTTGTGTATTTTTAGTAAGAGTGTGTATCGGCTACTAAGTTTTTGAATATATAAATCAAACCTTAGCTTCTTTTTTTTTTTTTAAATATTTGCTAATTTTCGAACTCCATTTTTTTTTTCTTTCTTCCTCTCTTGTGTGTGGTTTCAATAATAGGTTTTTGGGTGGTGAAAATGGTGAAGGTAAACAATGGAGTGAAAGAAGGTCGTGATATGTTTTTTTTATTGCTATGGGTCCCTCTTTTTTATTTTTTTTCCCTCATCCGTGATCATTTTCTAGGAAGATGATGATGGATATTTTTTGTTTTTATTGTGTGGTCCCCATCCCCCAAAATAGAAAGATAAAATTTCCCCCTTTTTTCTCTCTCAAAAAGCGTGACCTCCCCCATTTTTAATGTCCGTCCCTTCTATTTGTAGGCAAGCCAATTTAGAAAGATAAAATTCCCCCCTTTTTTCTCTCTCAAAAAGTGTGACCTCCCCCATTTTTAATGTCCATCCCTTCTATTTGTAGGCAAGCCAATTTAGAATTCTATGGAAAAAAATATGTCATGTGGCCATAGTTTTTCCCCCCAAAATCCTTAAACAAATTTTCAAAAACCATCCAACTAAGCATTTAGAATTCTATGGACAAAAATAGTAAAGCCGTACTTCCCCCCCCCCCCCCCAAAAAGACCTTATCCAAATAGTACCAATAAAGGTACAAATGGATAAAATCCCCTCCTTATTTTATATAGTTTTAGATTAATTAGTCTAATATGCCCCTCGTAAAATAATATTTCAACGAAAAAAAATCATAGTACTTTGTTTTAAAACACGAGCTTCAAAACGAGCCCAATATTGATATACTTTCAAGTAATATTTAAAAATGTGAAAAATGTGGTAAAAAATGAGCCGTAATTCATACGTTATTTTAATTAACAATTTTTCCGAGTTAAACGGAGCGTGATATGCATCTTCTTTTCAAATCATATTTGTGAAAGTAAATAACTCGTAATTTCTTGTAATCGTTAATTTTTATGGAATAATAATTATACGTCAACTTTTGTAATTTTCTCGGGATTTTTTAATTTTTTTTTTAAGGGCATCCTTACTCCATCTTGTACTCGAAAAATTTGAAAATTAAAATAAGTGTTTTATGAGATGAAAATTAGGTGTCAACAAATGCAGCAAGGTAGTATCAGTATAAACACTATGTACCGGTAGATATCGTAGGCCGACTAAGATTAGTATCATGCATGAATCATAAAATCAATAAAATAGACAGACCAGACAACAACACATAATCAAATAGCCAACACCAAGTCAACTAATGATATTAACAAATCAAGTCCACCACTGAAACTAACAATTAAGTCCACCAAGGATATTAACAATCAAGTCAACGGAAGCAAGAAATGGAATAAACCTCACAACAACATTCTCACTTACTCAGTCGTCGATTACTCGTGTACATACATGCTAATTGGTGTCTTTGCCCAATAGCTACAACCTGCAGGGGACCCATGTACCCTCGCTCCGGAATCTTACCTCGGATCACGAGCCTCTAATTTAGGCCACATCCTTACCCCCTGCCAAATGTGCCCAAAATCTAGGTCACATCCTTACCCCCTTTCAAATGCGCCTTTATATATATATATATATATATATATATATATATATATATATATATATATATATATATATATATATATATATATTGTCACATCACTTTTAATGAGCGATTATCAAGTAGTATATCATTTTCATCAAGAAGATCATATTAACTTCTCACCACAATTGTCATCAAATTATAGATCACCACACATCGAATAATGGCATTTAGCCCACATTATCACTCAATCAATAGCATATAGGAATCTCAATCACACATTATTCCTGAAGACTAGACATGTTTTCATTATTCCTGAAGACTAGACATGTTTTTTCCTATCAATCTCATAACACATACAATCAACTAATCAAAGTCTAACTCAAGTAAACCGTAACCTACCTCAACTGCAGAGCTGGAACAATGCGAATCACTCCGTTATAGCCTTTCCTTTCCGTAATGCCTCGGAACGCTCAAAGTCTAGCAATTAAGATGCTTCATAAGTTACAACACTCCAGTCAATAATATCAAATCAATGATCACTCTTCCACTTTACCCTTTTATAATGGGTGAATGCTTACTAGGTGTAAATCATCCTAACATTGGCCTTAGCTGTCACACCCCCAACGAGGAGTATGACAAATTGGTATCAGAGCAGTTCAGTCCTAAGATGTCTATGAGCCGCGTCCAGTAGAGTCTTGGTTATCGATATGTCGTGCACCATATCTATAGCCAGGAGGCTACAGGGCATTTAGGATGACACTTTTCTTCATGATCTAGATCGTGCGATAGAGCCAAGCTAAGAATGCAACTATCTAATCTTTCCGTGTTTAATTTTCAGCGATGCCTCCGAGGAAGAAGAAAGTCAGCAGAATACTGGGCACTGCTGGGGAAGGCCCGAGCCGAGTACCGCCAGCTGAGTTAGGGCATAGCGAGGCTCAGAGCGCTACCCCCTCGCATGCTACCTCTACTCCATCAGTTGCAGAAGAGCAGGATAGGGCTCCAGTCCCTCCGGCTCCTCAGCCTCCAGCTCCTCCCTCCGCTGCTACAGAGTAGGACTTGCGAGATGCAGTCTAGTTATTGACTAGATTGGTGGCTACTCAAACTCAGTGGCAGGCTGGCCTTCCGGATAGGGCTGTTAGTTCCCGCGTATGTGACTTTTATACTTTGGACCTCACGGTCACGGGGACAAACCCAAAGGATGACCCTCGAAATTTTATAGATCGAATGGGCCGCGCTTTGAGGGTAATGTATGCTTCTGATACAGAATCAGTGGAGCTAGCTTCTTATAGACTATGGGATATGGTCACGGTATGGTATGAGTCCTGGTAGCAGTCGAGAGGGTCGAACGCACCTCCAGTAGTATGGTCGAAATTCACTAGAGCCTTTCTGGATCATTATCTGCCTACTGAGGTTCGCAGAGCTAGAGCTGATGAATTTCTATTGATTCGTCATAATAATATAAGCGTTCGGGAATATAGTTTGAAGTTTAACTCCTTAGCTAGATACGCCCGGTGATGGTAGCTGAAATGGAAGATTGGGTACATCGTTTTGTGATGGGACTTGGGGCTCACTTGATTAAAGATTGTATGACAGCCTCGCTACAGAGCGGCATAGATATTGCTCGTATTCAGGCATATGCTCAAAATTTGAAGGACCTTAAATGTCAGCAGCGGATAAGCAAGACCCGAATAGAGGCCGTAATAAGCGGGCCGGATCCGCAGGTTATTCAGGTGCTTATCAGGAAGGTTATAGGCCCTATTCTTTTAAAAGATCAGCTCCTTCAGTAATGAGTGCACCTTCCCGATTTCAGAGGCAGCGTTATGATCGACCTATTTATTCAGGACCGGGTCAGAATTCGAGAGTACCAACTCCTTCTTATAGGGGAGAGTCTAGCCAGGCAAGGCCTCCCTTGCCCCGTTGTGACCAGTGCGGTAAAGGCCACTCTAGCCAGTGCAGCCAAGGTATGGGGGTGTGTTATTACTGTGGACAGCCAGGTCATGTTATAGGAAATTGTCCATCCCGTGGCAGAGGAGGCCCGGCTCAGCCGACAAGTTCGATCGCAGGTTCTTCATCTTCTGTTCGCCCTCCTGGACAATTTTCTTCTCCAGCCTCAGCAGGTAGAGGTAGGGGAAGAGGTCAGGTGTCTGGTTTCGGCAGCAACCAGAATCGTATTTATGCACTTACATGACGGCAAGATCTTGAGTCGTCTCCAGATGTTGTGATAGGTATTTTATCCATTTGTGCTTATGATGTCTATGTATTGATCGATCCGGGTTCCACACTATCTTATATCACACCTTATATTGCTGATAAGTTTGGTATGAAGCCCGAATCTTTGTCTAAGCCTTTCTTAGTGGAGTTAGAAATGGTGGACTTTGATATGTGGTCTTGAAACTGTTGCTGATTTAGTGGAGTTAGAAATGGTGGACTTTGACGCTATCATGGGTTTGGATTGGCTATCCTCTTGCTATGCCAATGTGGAATGTTGGTCCAAAACTGTGAAATTTCAATTTCCGGGTGAACCAGTTCTTAAATGGATGGGCAATACCCCAGCACCAAAGGGTAGGTTTATTTCCTACCTTAAGGCGCGAAAAATGATTTCCAAAGGTTATATTTATCATTTGGTTCGAGTTGGAGCACTGAAGCCAAACCGCCAACTTTGCAATCCGTTCCTATAGTTAATGAATTTCAGGATGTATTCCCCGATGAATTACCAGGCCTCCCTCTCGAAAGGGAAATTGAATTTGCGATTGATGTGTATCCAAACACTCAACCCATCTCTATTCCCCCTTATCATATGTTCCCCGCCGAGTTGCGGGAATTGAAGGTGTAATTGCAGGACTTGTTACACAAGGGCTTCATTAGGCCCAGTACTTCTCCTTGGGGAGCACCGGTATTATTTGTGCGCAAGAAGGATGGCTCACTAAGAATGTGTATTGACTACCGGCAATTGAATAAGGTGACTATCAAAAACAAATATCTATTGTCTAGAATTGATGATTTGTTTGACCAATACGTGGTGCTAAATGCTTCTCGAGATTGACTTAAGGTCGTGGTATCACATTACGTGTAAAGGGGAAGACATTCCGAAGATAGCTTTCCAAACGAGATATGGGCATTTTGAATTCTTAGTTATGTCTTTCGGATTGACAAATGCTCCTGCAACATTTATGGCGCTAATGAACACCGTATTCCGACCCTTTTTAGATGTTTTTGTTATTGTATTCATTGATGATATCTTGGTATATTCTCATTCGGAGAAGGAACGTGCTGATCACCTCCGAAAGGTGTTGCAAACATTGCGAGATCAAAGGTTGTATGCCAAATTTTACAAATGTGAATTTTGGCTAACTTCAGTGGCTTTTCTGGGCCATATTGTATCTGATGAAGGTATTAAAGTTGATGACCGAAAGATCGAAGCCGTTAAGAACTGGCCCCGACCAACAACCGCTTCTGAAGTCCGAAGTTTGTTAGGTCTTGCTGGATATTATCGAAGATTTGTAGAGGGATTTTCTTCTAGAGCAGCTCCCCTTACAAAATTAACTCAGAAGGGGGCCAAGTTTCAATGGTCAGAAGCGTGCGAGCGGAGTTTCCAGAAATTGAAAGATAAGTTGACATCTGCCCCTATCCTCACCCTTCCAGAAGGCACCGAGGGTTACACTGTATACTGTGATGCGTCACGTACCGGCCTGGGATGTGTGTTGATGCAAAATGGTAAGGTGATTGTTGATGCCTCCTGACAACTACGGAAACATGAGAAAAATTATCCAACCCATGATCTAGAGCTGGCGGCAGTGATTCACGCTCTAAAGATATGGCGACATTATTTATATAGAGTTCATGTCGATATCTATACGGTCTATAAAAGCCTTCAATATATATTTAGGCAAAAGGAATTAAATTTGAGGCAACGAAGATGACTCGAATTGCTAAAGGATTACGATGCTGAGATTTTATATCACCCTAGCAAATCTAATGTTGTAGCTGATGCCCTAAGTCGCAAATCAATGGGAAGTCTATTGTATGTGCCAATGGAAAAATTGGAAATGACCAGAGAACTTCATCGCTTAGCAAATTTGGGAGTTCGCTTACTAGATTCGGAAGACACTGGAATTGCTTTAAAGAATATATCTCAATCGACCCTTGCCTCGGATGTAAAGACTCAACAGTATGAAGACCCAGTTTTAGTTAATATTAAGGAAGGAGTGCAACAAAATCGGATCTCAGCCTTTGAACTGGATTCAAATGGGTTTCTCAAACATCGAGGTCGTTTGTGCGTTCCAAATGTAACTGGGCTTCGGGACAGGATCATGTCAGAATTTCATTACTCCCGGTATTCAATTCATCCCGGATCCACCAAGATGTATCATGACCTCAAGGGCTTTTACTGGTGGAATGGTATGAAGAAAGATATTGCTAACTTTGTAGCTCAATGCCCCACTTGCCAACAGGTAAAGATCGAACATCAGAAACCCAGTGGCTTATTACAAGAAATGGAGATCCCAGCGTGGAAGTGGGAAGTGATTAATATGGATTTTGTCACGGGATTGCCCCGTTCTCGCCACAAATTCAATTCTATTTGGGTGATTGTTGATAGGTTAACTAAATCAGCTCATTTTTTGCCAGTAAGAACTACCTATACTGCTGAAGACTATGCTAAGATATATCTTAAGGAGATTGTGCGCCTTCATGGCATTCCACTGTCAATTATTTTAGACAGAGGCGCACAGTTTACGGCAAAATTCTGAAAATCTTTTCAGGAAAGTCTTGGTACCCGAGTAAATCTTAGTACGGCTTTCCATCCGCAGTCAAACGGGCAAGCTGAGCGGACTATTCAGACTTTGGAAGATATGTTACGAGCCTGTGTACTGGACTTCCAAGGAAGTCGGGATAATCATTTGCCTTTGATAGAGTTTGCTTATAACAATAGCTATCATGCCAGTATCAAAATGGCTCTGTATGAAGCTCTATATGGTAGGAAGTGTAGGTCCCCTGCCGGTTGGTTTGAAGTCGGAGAAGCAAACTTATTTGGGCCAGATCTTGTTCATCGGGCTATTGAAAAGGTAAAGCTTATTCAGGAACGATTGCGTACAGCTCAGAGTCATCAGAAATCTTATACAGATGTACAACGACGATAATTAGAATTTCAAGTAGGTGATTGGGTGTTTCTGAAGATATCACCTATGAAAGGCGTGATGTGGTTTGGTAAGAAAGGGAAACTTAATCCCGATATATCGGACCTTATAAGATCGTCCAAAATGTAGGCCAGGTGGCTTATGAATTGGAGCTGCCATCAGAACTGCAAGCGGTTCATCCAGTTTTTCATGTGTCCATGCTTAGGAAGTGTATTGGAGATCCCTCCAGAATCGTACCTGTTGACGATATACAAGTTACAAAAAAAATCGACATACGAGGAAGAACCAATTGCTATTCTCGACAGACAAGTCCGCAGACTCCGAAACAAAGACGTGACTTCAGTGAAGGTTCTATGGAGGAGTAAAGATAGGGAAGAGATGACATGGGAAGCCGAAGCAGAAATGAAGTCCAAGTATCCCCATTTATTCCCTGTCACAGATGATACTATTCCGGAGGAATCCTTGCAAGGTTCTGCTATATCCGCAAATCACTTACAAGGTAAGAGTCATATTTAAACCCCCCTTGAGAGTCAATAAGATGAGAAATATTATTCTAATCATTGCATGACTGCGTGTCATTGATTACGGTATCATGTAGGGCTTTTGATTAGGACTTATGACATGTAGGAGATTAGTGGTGCTCCATCACGAGTGATACTTTACTAAAGTTTCGTGGAAGTTTTATTAACCCTTGGGTATTCCAATATTCGAGGACGAATGTTTTTGAAGGAGGGGAGAATGTTACACCTCGTAGTTTTGTACGTGAAATCTATTAGGCATTAGTTGTTTAAGTGTAGACCTGGAGGACTTCCTAGGATATGTGAGATTGTATGCACCTATCTCATGGTTACGAGGGTTTAAGTTCATATAATAAGTTATGGAAGACTCTGAGACCAAGCAAATCAAAGAAAATAAGCTTGTCAAAAATTTGAAAAAAAAAAAAAAAAAAGTTGGCAGAATCAAGGATAGAATTTTGGGTCAACTTTGGAGGGGTATATCTCCAGGTATATTAGGAGTTTTAAGGTGTTTCAAAATTCTAAAATGAAATTCGTCGAGTCTAGTTTCCAATGCAACAAACCTCTCATCGATAAGACATCGGAGTAGAGAATTATGGACGTTACAAATTCAGCTGACAGAGCAGAAACAGAGTTGCTACAGTGCTGCTACAGTGCTGCCGATTCTTATCCACTATAAAAGGGTTAAAAACCCCATTTTTCTCCACCATAATATTCTAAAACATTCCAGAAAATTCAGCAAGCATAAGAGCTCATATATCACATAAAAGTGAGGATTTTGAGTAAATTTCAAGTTACGGAGTATTAATTGAGGTTCGGACAACGTGTAGTCGCGATTATAATTTCGTTTTGTGTTGGAGTTGGCTTGGAAACAAAGTAAATATTGAAGATCTTGATACTTTAGTAAAGATAAGGTATGAATGATTGAATCTCTCTTTATTAACGTTGATTTAGGAATATTTACGAGAATAAAAGTTATAGTTTGTTGTGTTGATGTTGTTGGCTTATGGATTGAGGTTTGAAGAGATTTTTGGATGAAAATATACATATTTATCTTGTAGAATATTGAGAATATTGTTGGTATTGTTTGGGAGTTGTTTTGGTATTTGGAGGAAGTAGATGATATAGGGGAGATGCTGCCCAAATTTTCGTAACCCAAATTAGTCTTCAATAATTAGTGCTTATAAGTTGATGGAAATATGATGAAAGTATGATTAAAGATGTATTTCTAAATATATAGGTTCGGGTGAAGGGCAAGCATCGGTGTAAAGAATTCTTTAAGTGGTGGTTTGACGGATAAGGTATGTAAGTTGTTCGTTTCCCTCTTTCTTTGGCACAAATCCAACTAGAACATAAACACGAGCATTCCATAACAAATTCACTCCATTCCCGTGCCTCGTATTTCAAATCCTAATGTCTTGTTATTTGATTGATTCTTAAAATATTATTTTACTTATCATCATCGATTACTTCTTTGGACTCGATACGAATTCCATAAGTTATTCAGAGGCTACCGACCTTATGTCACTCCGAAAGGCCAAGGTCAGGTTATTGACTTCTCATGCATGGTGTATATATATATATATATATATATATATATATATATATATATATATATAAATGTATTGCACTATGTTACTACACAGTGCAGCGCTATAGTCGGCCGGGCATGGCGCGTAGATGCGCACACCACTGCAGTGGGCATGTTATGATATTGCCCCGGACGCGGGCTAATGATGATAACACCGAGCCTTAACGGCCAGGCATGATTTTACACATATAACACCGAGCCTTATGGATGGGCATGGATACTATATATATATATATATATATATATACAAATGATTTTATCATGCATTGTATCTCGTGCTACTTCCAGATGTTCAGTTTTCTTTTGCCCTTATTAATGTTACATTATATCTTAATTATGTTGCTACTCTCCTGCCTTACATACTCAGTACTTTTATCCGTACTGACGTCCCATTGCACGGGACGCTGCATTTCGTGCTGCAGGCTCCGACAGAGTTATTGAGGAGCAACCACAGTAGGATTTTCCAGCTTCAGCGGTGTTAGCAAGTGCCACTACTCCGGGCTTGCTATCTTTTGGTACTTTTCTGTTAGTATAATATATGTTCATATGTATACTCTTAGAGGCTCATGGACATAGTGGGATATGTAAATATTATGTATGGCCTTGTCGGCCTCGTTTTGGGTTCTTGATATTTTCTGATAGCCTTGCCGGCTTTATGATATACGTTATGTTGTGGCGACCTTGTCGGTCCGCATATGTACATATGTGTTGAATTATCGGATATTTCTATGTTGGGCCTTTTCTGCGTGTAGGTGTTATTTGAGTTATGGTATGTAATGTTCAAGTAATTGTTAAGTTAGGTGATTTTCGGCCTACGAGCCGGAGCCCGTCATACTCCTCGTTTGGGGTGTGACATTAGCAACCATCTACTATCAATTCATAAGGTTATTCATTCAAGTTATCTCTTACAAGCAATTTCTATAGGCAAGCTACCATCTTTATGAAACCCTAAGTCTCAATTCACTTAGTTCATGTCTCTAACGGTTCAATTCTTGATTAGAAGTGATAACCCAAGCCTTTAGATGATAACCACACAATAATATTCATAACCCACCAACCATTAAAGGTCTATTAAGTTCTAGGGTTACTAGTCCTCAATTCACCATTGTAGACCTATTAGAATGATGATAATCTTAGAGATGAATGTGTAATGAAGAAAGGAAGGGTTGAGACTTACCTCTCAAGAATATTCTTGCTCTAGCCTTAGAATTTCTCCCTAGGTGCTCCTTGGAAACTAATTTGGAGTTTTATGAATAAAAAATTCAGACTAAGTGTTTAAAAATTAAAATTCTACCCCCATCGACCGCTGTGGCGGTCGTTCTCTCCGCTGCAACGGCCTCGCTATAGCAGGCAAGAGCCCGCTGTAACAGACGTCCACTTAATGCCCATTTTCGCTATAGCGAGCACGGACCCGCCATAGTGCAAGCGCTACAGCGGTCCAGTGTCCGCCATAGCGAACACCCTCATTTCTGCTAAGTTTGCGGCGACGAGAGATCCGCCGCTACAGCGGTGCCACTGAACCAGTGAGCTCGCTAATTCCATCAGTTTTGTACTTTATTCTCCCAAATTCATCCGAGGCTTCATAAACACAAACAAAATATGCACATCAATGTAAAAACACCATATGGACTCACCCGTAGCCTTGGAATCCCCAACGGAGGTTTTATTTCTTACGTAACGCCCCTCCCCTCCCCCCTCCCCCACCTCCAATGGACTCAATACAACTAAACAATGATCACAAACAAGTCATGTTTTCAGTTTTTAGACTTCTACATTTGAGTTTCTATTAGCTCGTTCTACCCTTGGAAATGTTCTATTGGGAGGGTGATCCTAGATTTTCCTTAACGACCGGGAAGGTCGTTACACAAATGTTGGTCTGAATTTTTGCTGCACTGATATATTATGCTTGGAAGGAAAGGAAATATAGAAGATTTCATCATCTGAGGCATGAAGAAAAGCACTGGATCAAAGAGATCATTCTACAGTTACATATCAAAGGTCAGAAGATTATCAAATGGAGGCATCCTCTTAGCTGCTTGAACACATACCCTTGCTAGAGTTGTATAGTTTTTTCATAGTTATTTTATGGTTATTTTCATAGTTGTTAACTTTGAGGAATCAGCTTAGAGTCCAAAAAGTTGGTTGGTTGTACAGATTTATACTTGGTTAAATAAAATTTACTTTTCCACCAAAAATAGATATGATATAGTTCTTGTGGTGGTCAAGAATTGTGCATGCCCAAAGCGGATGTAGTACAGATAGATATCATGAAACGATACCCGCTGAATGAGTAGACGATCCAAAGACCGAGCATAAATTTACTCGCCACTCAACTAGCCATAACTCGCATACCAGCTCTCGAAGGATGAGTATCCACCCTGCGAACAATGTAGCATACCTGCCTAACTATCTTTGGCTGAGTTTTAAGGGATAGACCACATGTCTAACCAACTCCCTCAATGGCCTCCATGAAGATCAGGGAGAGGATATTAGTTGTAATGGTCGAATCACTTCATAAGACCAACCGAAGATCTACCAGTCAGCTTTGGACCCCAAGACCTAAAGGATTATAAACCGATACAAAGGACAAGCCTCAAGGCATTCAATCCCAGTCAAGTCTACTATACACGTAATCTTTCATAGCCTACTTTCTCTTTTGAGATTGTATTTCTATCCTTGTAAAACTCATTATAATTTTTTCTTTGAGAGCTCCCATTGGAGAGGATAATTTATACCCCCGACATTCCGCTCAAAGCAATCTCTAGCATTTGGTTTTAGCTCTCTAACTCCGTCCTCCATATCGTCCCTAGATTTCTACCTTTTCTCTTTCTATTTCATTATTATCTATTATTTACTTATTGTTTATACTTACTTTTATCACACCGCTATAGGCCTCATTCAGAAACTAGCCACAGAGAGAAAAAAAATCTACAGCTTGGCCACCATAACTTCATTAATTGCTTTTTATAGTGTTTTTATTTCTCAACGCTGAAAATTAAAGATGATGTACCTCAATCTTCATCCCCTAAGCATGTCGAAATCGATGTAGAAGTGATAGAAGAACAACTAAAGGACCTCCAAACATCCGTCAAGCTCCAAAATGATTAGATGGGGAAGCAGAGGCTAGCTCAGGCGGAACATATGCTGAAAATACTCGAAGAGTTCGACATCTTGAAACAACAGAACTTGGAACTCCAGCAGAAGATCCAGGCCCTAATAGAACCAACTTTGCAACAACGACCAGCAACGAACAAGGACTTAACATCCTGATGACCAACAAAGTGTGAGGCCAACAAAAAGCAGGATATAATCTCAACAATGGCCTAACCAACAATGTGGCTTGCGAGCGGCACCTTATGGAGATTGATAATGTCCTTCCAGTAAAAATCATCATCAAATTCGAGGATTTAGAGGCTAGACTTAAATGCCTACATGGTGTGCCACGTCCTAAGAAGAAAACACTTGTCAACCGCTATGCAGAAGGACCACCTAAGGATCCAATAGCTACATCTGAATTGCCACAAATATTATTCCACGGAGATAAAGTAGTACAAATGAGGCTCAATATCGACAACAAATGATCACCTTATCCATCCTAATGCAAGCAAGGTAAGCGGTTATGTCAAAAGGATTCGGATCCAGTATACAATGACTAGCCTTGGATTGGTATATAAATTTGCCTCCGGGATCTATAGGTTCCTTTGCAAAATTGATGGATACATTCCTTACCAAGTTCGCCAACAACTAGAAGAGGGAAAAACAGCCCTCGGACTAGGACTATGTTGTCCAATATCCCTAGTTTATTAGGGAATACATACATTGGTTGATCACTTGAGAAAAAAATTCTATTCCCAACTGTAGTAACGAACAAGATCTAAAATCCTTCAGACGCGGATTTAAAGATGAAACCCGATACTAAGAACTAAGGATAGAGCATTAGCTATTCTTAGAAGACGTGATAGCTAAGGCGGAAGAAGTAAGTAGATTAGAGGAGAACCCGTTGTTCAAAGAACGATAGAATTCAAAAGACCACCCAGGCACAACGTTCTAATAAGATTGTCATACAAGAGAAGGAAGGAGCCATATCTAATCAGGAACCGACCGCAAGGCCGCCCACGAGACTTCAAACCTTCCAGGATTGAAGAGTATAATTTTAGTGTCGATACATGTAGACTAATCTACGCACTCAAACGAATGGGAAACATAGTAGCATGTCATGAAAATTTTAAAAAACCTGTGGATCCATGAAATACAGACAAATACTACTTGTTCCATAAAGAGAACGGCCAGGACATGACAAATTGTATAGCTCTACAGCTAGAAATAGTCTAGATCTTGAACCAAGTGCTTTTAGCCTATGTCCTCTTGGACAAAAGGAAGCACACCTATTTTAAGTTTAAAGTCACAAATGCATTAAGTGAGGGACTTTAAAGGTGAAGTATAAATTTTGAAATGGAGGGAAATGAAAGTTTGAAAAACAACCTTTCAAGTGAACACTTCTCCCACATTGGTGGTTGAAAGTGTTGTGTGTGTGCTTATATTAAGCAACACATTCTCTAGCTCATAAAGGGTTGAGAAGAGGACCACCCCTCGCGCCATCGTCGTCGTCGCTCGGCTTCAGCTTCAGATTTGTGGGTTTGGTCAAATGATCTGATTCATTGATAATCTTTTTGGACCAAATTTATTTTATTTTCGTTACTTAATATTTCCAATCCGGATATTAATTAATTAACGCGAAATTTAACTTAATTCATTAAATTCGCGGAATTATTTTTTCCCAACGGAATTTTTTTTCCAATGATCATCTCCTTCACCGAACAGGCACTTTCACACCTGTTCAGATCAAAATAACAGGCTATAAATTTTCAGAGGCTTCGCCTCATTTTTTACACACCGAAAACGAAAAACTGGAAACAATTTTGCTTTCTGAAAATAGCATTTTTCTTTTCCCTTATACTGTATTCTTTCCAAAACCAAAAATCAGTAAGTGTCGTGTGATTGCTACCATTCGTTGAGTTCACTGAAATTCTGTAATTTTCATTGCCGGTACTGCAGAATAGAATTTTGTTCTATCCTGGGAATTAAACCAAACCTTTGGCAACTGTGAGGGGATTAAATTCTTTAAGGAAGCACAGTTTTCTGTGGGCTCGAAATAAACACACTGTTCTTTAGTTTATGTAAACAGATTACAATTTGATTAACAGGAATCACAAACTTAAAGAATTTAACAATTATACTTCTGTTTCATCTAATATTCTGTTCTGGTTGGAGACTAAAATCCTCGAATTTTGTACTCCAGTAATCTTCTCAATTTGAAGATATAAAAAATTCGTCGAGATTATTACTTTGTGCGTTCGATTAGAAGAATATAAAAACTTCATCGACATTATTACTTTGTGCGTTCTATTTATTGATTCTGGTTCTGTTTTGTTATCAAATAGAAAATGGCTGATATCACTGCTGAGAACGCTACTGGTTCTGGTGCAACGACTGTCACCTCTTCTAGTCGCGCCACAACTGTCCCTGCAATGGTTGCGGCAGAGAAGCCCGGAAAGTTTTCTGGCATAGACTTTAAACGCTGTCAACAGAAAATGTTCTTCTACTTAACAACCCTCGATCCGCAAAAATTTATTGCGAGGAAGTTCTGTTCTACTAGAAGAGACTCGGACAACGAGTGTTTCATCGTGACGAAGGCATGGAATCATTCGATTTTCTATGTAAAAACTATATTCTCAATAGGTTTGGATGATGGTCTTTATAATGTCTATAGCGGATGTAAGACGTCTAAGGAATTATGGAATGCTTTGGACAAGAAATATAAGACCGAGGATCTTTGGGTTGAAAAAGTTTGTTGCTGCGAAGTTCTTGGACTTTAAAATGGTAGATAATAAATTTGTAATGTCGCAAGTCCAGGAACTTCAAGTGATTACACATGATCTGCTTGCGAAAGGAATGGTAGTCAATGGAGCTTTCCAGATTGCGGCCTTTATTGAAAAATTGCCGCCTTTGTGGAAGGATTTTAAAAACTGCTTAAAGCACAAACGTAAGGAAATGACATTAGAAGATCTAATCGTCCAGATTAGAATTGAGGAAGACAACAGATCTGCTGAGAAGAAGGCCAATGGCAAACAAGCAATAATAGGGGCAAACATCGTTGAAACTGCCCCTACAAGTTCAAAGAAAATGAAGCGGACTTCTGGAGGGAAGAATGTTCCAAGCAAGAAGAAACTCAAAGGAAGTTGTTACAATTGTGGTAAATTTGGACACATGGCTTCAGACTGTCGTGCTCCGAAAAAGGATAAGGAGAAGAAGAAAGGTCAAGCCAATATGGCTGAAATGAATAATGAAGTGGATAATCTATGTGCCATGTTGTCCGAATGCAACTTGGTAGGTAACCCACGAGAATGGTGGATAAACTCGGGCGCTGTGTTCTAACAAGGAATTCTTTTCTTCTTATGATGCAGTTGGCCCCAACAAGACGATCTTTATGGCCAATTCTGCTACTGCCAAAATCGAGGGAACAGACAACATTGCCTTGAAGATGATGTCTGGAAAGATTGTGAAGCTCAATAATGTCCTTCATGTTCCAGAAATGTGGCAGAACTTAGTCTCAACTTCACTACTAGTCAAGAATGGATTTAAATGTGTTTTTGTTTCTGATAAGGTTGTTGTTAGTAAAAACGATATGTATGTTGGAAAGGGCTACCTCACCGAGGGCCTTTTCAAACTCAATGTAATCTCAGTTGATATGAATAAAATTTCTCCTTCATCTTATTTACTTGAGTCAAATAGTTTATGGCATGCACGTTTGGGACATGTTAATTATAAAACATTGCAAAAAATGATTAACTTGGAAATACTTCCTAAGTTTGAATGCAATAAGTCCAAATGCCAAGTATGTGTTGAATCCAAGTAGGCTAAGCATCCTTATAAGTCTATTGAAAGGAATTCCAATCCTTTAGACTTAATTCATACCGACATTTGTGATATGAAGTCAACACCATCACGCGGTGAGAAAAAGTACTTTATAACTTTTATTGACGATAGCACTCAATATTGCTATGTGTATTTACTTAATAGAAAAGATGAAGCTATTAATGCATTTAAACAATACAAAAATGAAGTCGAAACACAACTGAACAAGAAAATCAAAATGATTAGAAGTGATAGGGGTGGAGAATACGAATCTCCCTTTGAAAAATTATGCTTAGAATATGGAATTATTCATCAAACTACTACCCCATACACCCCACAATCTAATGGAATTGCGGAAAGAAAGAATCGAACATTGAAGGAAATGATGAATGCCTTATTGATAAGTTACGTTTACCGCAAAACTTGTGGGGCGAAGCTATCCTTACAGAAAGCTGAATACTCGGCCGAGTGCCCATAGCAAAACAAAGTCTATTCCATATGAACAATGGAAAGGTAGAAAGCCTAGCTTAAAATATTTCAAAGTGTGGGGGTGTTTAGCCAAGATACAAATTCCTAAACCCAAAAGGGTAAAAATTGAACCGAAAACCATTGATTGTGTTTTTATAGGATACGCCACTAATACTAAAGCGTATCATTTTCTGGTTCATAAATCAGAAAATCCCGACATTCATGTTAATACGGTAATGGAATCTGATAATGCTAAATTTTTTAAGAATATTTATCCGTATAAAATAGAATGTGAGTCGTCTGGTGAAAGACCTAAATGACCTCGGGAAGGAACAAAGGAAAATATGCCTAACGAAGAGAATCCAAGACGTAGCAAACGTCAAAGAACATCGACTTCCTTTGGTCCAGACTTTTTGACATTCTTAGTAGAGAATGAGCCTCAAACTTTCAAGGAAGCAATGTCTTCCTCCGAAGCACAATATTGGAAAAAGGCAATCAATAGTGAAATAGAATCCATATTAAACAATCATACTTGGGAATTGGTTGATCTTCCTCCGGGAAACAAACCTTTAGGCTCCAAATGGATTTTCAAGAAGAAAATGAAAGATGATGGCACTATTGATAAATATAAGGCAAGACTCGTTGTCAAAGGATTCAGACAACGAGAAGGTTTTGATTATTTTGATACATGCTCACCGGTAACAAGGATGACATCCATTCGGGTGTTAATAGTGTTGGCTGCGGTGTACGGACTCCATATCCATCAAATGGATGTGAAAACAGCCTTCTTGAATGGAGAGTTAGAGGAAGAAATCTATATGGATCAACCCGAAGGGTTCATAACTCCTGGAAAAAAAGAAGAAGGTGTGTCGGCTTGTTAAGTCACTTTATGGACTTAAGCAAGCACCCAAACAATGGCATGCAAAATTTGACCAAACAATGTTGGCAAATGGATTTAAAATTAATGAATGTGATAAATGTGTTTACGTTAAGAACGTTCCAAATCACTTAGTCATTGTTTGCCTGTATGTTGATGATATGTTGATAATGAGCAAAGACATTGCCGACATAAATGCTACTAAGCGTATGCTTGCTAGCAAGTTTGATATGAAAGACTTAGGAGTTGCTGATTTAATTCTAGGAATTAAGATCCATAGAACTCCACAAGGTCTAGCATTGTCACAAACTCACTATGTTAAGATGGTACTTGAAAAATTCAAGTATCTGGAGTTTAATGTTGCAAAGACTCCGATTGACGTGAACCTTGCTCTTACAAAGAACCAAGGTCAAAGCAAGTCTCAGTTAGACTATGCGCGAGTGTTGGGAAGTTTGATGTACATTATGAGGCTCGTACACGACCAGATATAGCTTGTGCAATAAGTAAACTGAGTCGTTACACAAGTAACCCTGACCAAACTCATTGGATGGCAATGAAAAGAGTTTTGGAGTATTTACAATACACCCAAGATTATGCTTTGCACTATAATAAATATCCTGCGGTAATTGAAGGATATAGTGATGCAAATTGGATCACCGGATCATCTGAAGTTAAATCCACAAGAGGATACATTTTCACCATTGGAGGAGGAGCAGTTTCTTGGAAATTATCCAAGCAGACATGTATCGCTCGCTCTACAATGGAGTCAGAATTTATAGCTTTGGATAAAGCTGGTGAGGAAGCTGAATGGCTATGAAACTTCTTGGAAGACATTCCGTTTTGGCCTAAACCAGTGGCACCTATATGCATACATTGTGATAGTCAAGCTGCAATAGGAAGGGCTGGAAGCGTCATGTATAACGGAAAATCTCGTCACATACGACGAAGACATAATACCGTTAGACAATTACTCTCTAGTGGAATTATCACAATTGACTATGTAAAGTCAAAGGATAATGTGTCGGATCCACTTACAAAAGGCCTAACTAGAGAGGCGGTTGATAAATCATCAAAGGGAATGGAATTATGGCCAAGAACAAGCCATAATAATGGTAACTCCACCTAGCTGACTGGAAATCCCAAGATCTAGGTTCAAGGAGATCAAACAAAGTTATGAATGACGGTTCAACATTGTCGTCAAACTCAATCCATTCTCATGATAAGACAATTTTCAGGAACAAGGATAAAGCGCAAAGGCTTTTTAATGGTTTCTAAGTTTGATACGAAGTATATCAAATTGTGTATCTATAGGATGACACGTTTAGGAATCACCTATGTGAGCGTGAAGTGGAAGCCGCTTCAAGGAGAATTAGAGTAAGGCCAGTTCTCTACACACTCATGAAACCAGGCGGTGTTCAAGGCTAAAACGAACACAACAATGAGAACAAGAATGGTCAAGGGTTAAATGTGTGACATATGTTGTCTAGATATACATTAAAGATCGACGGTTCAAAGATATCAAATCTACCGATTGATCGAGTATATCCGATGTATGTTCACTATGGAAAGTTAAAAGGGAAACCTACTTACCCAGATGCGGTTAATCCTTACCTGGAATCACACAAGTTTTTTTTAGGCATGTTACATATATATCCATTCCCCATTCATGTGGGGGATTGTTAAGTTTAAAGTCCACAAATTCATTAAGTGAGGGACTTTAAAGGTGAAGTATGAATTGGGAAATGGAGGGAAACAAAAGTGGACGGAAATGAAAGTTTGAAAAACAACCTTTCAAGTGAACATTTCTCCCACATTGGTGATTAAAAGTGTTATGTGTGTGCTTATATTAACAACATATTCTCTATCTCATAAAGGGTTGAGAAGAGGACCACCCCTCGCGCCGTCGTCGTCGCTAGGCTCGGCTTCGGCTTCGGATTTGAATTTGAATTTGGTCAAATGATCTGATTGCCTACTTACCCAGATGAGCATAATCCTTACCTGTAATCACACAAGTTTTTTTTAGGCATGTTGCATATATAGCCATTCCCCATTCATGTGGGGGATTGTTAAGTTTAAAGTCCACAAACGCATTAAGTGAGGGACTTTAAAGGTGAAGTATGAATTGGGAAACGGAAGGAAATAAAAGTGGAGGGAAATGAAAGTTTGAAAAACAACCTTTCAAGTGAACACTTCTCCCACATTGGTGGTTGAAAGTATTATGTGTGTGCTTATATTAAGCAACACATTCTCTAGCTCATAAAGGGTTGAGAAGAGGACCACCCCTCGCACTGTCGTCGTCACTCGGCTCGGATTTGGATTTGGATTTGGATTTTGATCAGATCAAATGATCTGATTGCCTACTTACCCAGATGCGATTAATCCTTACCTGTAATCACACAAGTTTTTTTAGGCATGTTGCATATATAGCCATTCCCCATTCATGTGGGGGATTGTTAAGTTTAAAGTCCACAAATGCATTAAGTGAGGGACTTTAAAGGTGAAGTATGAATTGGGAAATGGAGGGGAAAAAAAAGTTGAGGGAAATGAAAGTTTGAAAAACAACCTTTCAAGTGAACATACTCCCGCATTGTTATGTGTGTGCTTATATTAAGCAATACATTCTCTAGCTCATAAAGGGTTGAGAAGAGGACCACCCCTCGGGCCGTCATCGTCGCTCGGCTCGAATTTGGATTTGGTCAAATGATCTGATTGATTGATAATCTTTTTGGACCAAATTTATTTTATTTCCATTTTCGTTACTTAATATTTCCAATCCGGATATTAATTAATTCACGCGAAATTTAACTTAATTCATTAAATTTGCGGAATTATTTTGTCCCAACGGAATTTTTTTTTTCAAACGGACAAAATGATGACCAACGGTCATCTCCTTCACCGAACAGGCACTTTCACACCTGTTCAGATCAAAATAAAAGGCTATAAATTTTTAGAGGCTTCGCCTCATTTTTTACACACTGAAAACGAAAAATTGGAAACAATTTTGCTTTCTGAAAATTGCATTTTTCTTTCCCCTCATACTGCATTCTTTCCGAAACCAAAAATCAGTAAGTGTCGTGTGATTGCTACCATTTGTTGAGTTCGCTGAAATTCTGCAATTTTTATTGCCGGTATTGCAGAATAGAATTTTGTTCTATCCTGGGAAGAATTAATCCAAACCTTTGGCAACTGTGAGGGGATTAAATTATTTAAGGAAACACAGTTTTCTGTGGGCTCGAAATAAACACACTGTTCTTTAGTTTATGTAAACAGATTACAATTTGATTAACAGGAATCACAACCTACATGAAAAGTCAATTAATAACCGGCTGATCCCCTACTGAATCAAACCATCAATTGTATCACCGTGTGATTGGAAGTAAGTAGGTGACTGGTTGTTCAGGCCGCAAAAGCATCCACGATATTCACATATGATGAATCCCACCTACTAGAAAGAGTGATATATCACTACCCAATAAGATATCCTTCTCCGAGGAAGAAGTTGCAGATATGGCCAGCCCATACCATGACGTCCTGGTAATCAATCACTTTACATATCATTAATTATGTGGTCAAGCGTATTCTTGTGCATCCAGGATGTTTCTTCAATATCATCCAGAAGTGTATCGTCAAAGAAATAGGACAAAAAATTACTAGCTCGGAGAAACCACCTTGCCAGCTATGCAGCCAGGATGAACCTACCAACCTCGTATCAAGTGATGGACTACCCCTTAGCCTACGTTATTGCAAAAAGACTGTAGATCCATGAACTGCAAGCAATTCCATCAACCTATCACCAGATAATCAAGTTCAAGACCCTTTGGACAATCGGAGATATTCGAGGTGACCAACAGACGGCTCAGGAGTGCTATGCAACCACAACCACTCTCAAACCCCGCAATTTCATAAATGTAGTCGAATAGCAAAAAATAGTTTCTCAATGCTCTTTGCTCTGATGAAGTAGCAACTAACAACCCATGTTCTGCCGGCCATCAGTCAGGCAACACAATAGTGCGAAGGACACATCGTAACAAGTCAGTTGATGCATAGGATGGCAGTCCGCAATAGGCCACCCGAAAGGTACACCTCTCTAATAGGTATAATAGTGATTCTATCAGTATGCATAGACCTAGAATCTGCCCTAACATACATTCTCCCCTCACATGCAAGACTAACAGAGTTGCGATAGGTTGCAAAGAACCAATTGTCCCAATAAAATACCTCAGTATGTGTGCAGCCAAACGATTAAGTCACCCGAAAGATAAAAACTGAACTATAATAATAATACCTAGGTCAACATAACTAAGGGATTCTAGGAGAAGACTACATCACCCCGAACCCAGGCACTCAGGCAATCAAGACAGGTCAACCTTAAAAAACCTTAGTAAGCTGAATGACAATCAGAACACATTCCGACCTATACATAGCTTGTAGCCTAGAAAGAGCCCCTTAAAACAACTGGGAAAACACAGTGCTACAACCATCTATACAAATCAGCTAACATAGATCTAAACTTATGGTTATACACCATGGACGTGAGCTGCTGAATTTATACGTCACAAACCTAATGCTACTAACATCCAATGCAGGTTACAAGGCCCTCACTGTAAGGTTAAACAGTGTTCCATTCTCCCCTGACAAAAGAAAAAGAGTGACATCTGGCTGCCGGCACGGGATCAAACAAATCCCATGTCTTCGGATCAAACCTCCCATGTGCTCCCGATAGGGAAAGTTACATTAGAGCAGGGAAGCTTGTATCAGGCCTTCAATGCAGTCAAACGTAAAAATACACAGACCCCGCGATACAAGCAATCTGAAACTCTGAAAATTTGAAAGGCCCGCTACCCCAAATGCATCACCCTCGACGTAACATTTGTGTTCTAGTAGTTATTTACTTCATGCTTCTTCTATGTCTCGGGAAACAAAATCCCACAACATGAAGCAGACTCAGACACAACCACTATAAAAAAAATTAAAAAATAGGTACGAACTTCGTAGCTAAATAGGATTAGCGGCAGTTTTACTACTTAGCTACATAATTCATCCGTCACTAACCCTCATTTTTTAGTAGTGAACGTCTTCATAGTTTGGGCTAACAGACAATGTACCAAGGAGCTACAGAACGACAATCGGATCTCCAGTACTACATGTTGGAAATTTGGGAGAGCAAGACAACACAAATAATACTCAAAACTCACTAGAAGAGAAATGGAGGAAAGATGATTTTCTATTCAACTTGGCTTGATTCAAATGGCTAGATTACATGACTATTTATAGGTGAATTCATCCATGTATCTAGCCTAGTATACATGTATCACTATTAATAATTTCACACTTCACATCCTCCAAGTACATGAATAAGACCTCACTAGACTAATCTAGAATTTTTCACCAATTCATGTATCTCCTAATACATTAATCTACTAGTTCATGAACTAAATTAAATATAATGTGAACAAATTAAATAATGTGAACAAGTTTATTTTTTCAACATCCCCCTTAAACTTGATTCACTACTCCAAGAGCCATCCGCAGCTTCTGAAAAATATCAATCTTCAATGGCTTGGTGAAAATGTCCGCAACTTGGTCTTGAGATTTCACAAACTCAAGCTCTACCTCCTTCTTCGATATGCAATCTCTAATGAAATGATACTTAGTATCAATATGTTTGCTCCTTTCATGAAACACCTGGTTCTTGGCCAACGCAATTTGTTATCAATACAAATCTTAGTTGCATCTTCTTGTAGTTGGTGAAGTTCTTTCAACAAGCTCCTTAGCCAAATTACATGACAAACACGAAGAAGCTGCTATATACTCGCTTCACATGTTGACAAAGTCACAATTGGTTGCTTCTTGGAATTCCATGTAAATGCAGAATTTCCAAAAAGGAAAACAAACCCGGTAGTACTTTTCCGACATCAACATCACCGGCCAATCACTATCACAATAGCCAACAAGCTTGAAGTCTTTGGAAGAGGAATAAAAAATTCCATAATCAAGTGTACCTTTGATGTACTGGAGTATTCTTTTGGCTGCTTTTAAATGAGAAGTTGTTGGAGTTTCCATAAAGCGACTGACAAGTCCAACACCAAAAAGAATATCGGGTCTCGTACAAGTTAAATACCTTAAGCTTCCAAATAAGACTCTTGAAATATGTGGGATTGATATTTTCTCCATTTTCACGCTTGGACGGTTTAACTCCACAATCCACGGGGGTGCTAACAGGCTTGCAATTTTCCATCTAAAATTTCTTGAGAATCTCCTTTGCATATTCTCCTTGAGAAATAAAGATGCCATCATTCTTTTCCGCTCCACTTTAATGCTAAGATAGTATGACATTAGACAATGTCCGTCATCTCAAATTCTCTTGTCATTGATTTCTTGAATTGCGCAAACATCTTTGGATTATTTCTTGTCAAGATCAAATCATCCACATACAAACAAACAAGTAATGTGTCACCATCTTCATTAATTTTTACATAAAGTGCATGCTCATGTGGACACTTTAAAAAACCATTTGCTTGGAAGTATTTGTCAATTCTACAATTCCAAGCCCGTGGAGCTTGTTTCAAGACATAAAGAGCCTTCTTCAATTTCAACACTTTATCTTCATCTCCTTCAACCTTATAGCCCAAAGTTTGATCAATGTATACTTCTTCCTCCAAAATCCCATTCAATAAAGCCGACTTCACATCCATTTGATGGATTTTCCACTGATTCTGAGCTGCCAAAGAAATAATCAAGCGGATTATCTCCAAACGAACAACTGGTGCAAACACCTCATTATAATCAATACCGGCCTTTTGCTTGTACCCCTTTGCTACCAATCTTGCTTTGTACCTCTCTAATTCTCCTTTGGAATTTTTCTTTAGCTTGTAAACCCATTTGACTCCAATGGTACTTTTTCCTTTTGGAAGTTTTGCCAACTCCCAAGTGTCATTCTTCTTGATTGCCCTAATTTCTTCATCCATCGCATCTCTCCATTTTGGATTATCGGCAGCATCTTCATAACTTACAGGCTCGTTGTCCACCAATAAACAAAAGTGAGTTAAATCACTTAAATTTTACGTTACTTCTTCCGTTGCGTCATACAAGTCTCGAAGACTTCTAGACTTTCGAGGTACGCTTGAACTTGATTCCCAACCCTTGAACTTGCGGTGGAGGTGTTGTAGGTGGTGTAGTAGGTCGCTCCATAACTTCTTCATCATGTTCATCATCAAGGAATGGACTAAAAGAGTAATCTTGCTCTTTAGATTTCCATTCCCAAGCACTATCTTCATCAACTTCAACATCTCTACTGATGGCAACCTTGCCATTTCTTGGGTTATATAACTTATAACCTTTAGATCTTTGCGCGCTAACCAACGAAAACATACCTCTCACTTTTTTCATCAAGCTTGATCTCTTCTCATCCGGCACACATGTGCATAAGCAATGCTTCCAAACACTCGCAAGTGAGCAACTTTTGGTTTGAAACCACTCCAAGCCTCTTGTGGTGTTTTGCCACGAACACTTTTTGGTGTGACGCCGATTTGATAAATACACCGCATGCAACGCTTCAGCCCAAAACTCCTTTGGCATATTTTTGCTCTTCAACATACTTCTTGCCATGTTAAGAATAGTTCGATTCTTCCTCTCCACCACACCATTTTGTTGAGGCGATCTTGAAACGGTCAAAAAATGACGTATTCCATTTTTTTCACAAAAAGCCTTGAATTCATTTGAAGTGAATTCTCCACCATTATCGGACCGAAGTGACTTTATTTGATAGCCACTTTGTTTCTCCACCATGCTCTTAAAATTCTTGAAGTTTTTAAACACCTTAGATACCCAAGTTTTTCGAGAATAATCATCAATAAAGAGAAGGAAATAATTACTTTTACCAAGTGAGGCTGGCTTGATAGGTCCGCACACATCCATATGAATCAACTCGAAAGGACACAGTACACTTGTCAATGACTCTTTGGGAAAGCTATTCCTTGGATCAAGCTTTCCAAAAAGACATCCTTCGCAAAGCTGATTAGGATGGCTAATGGTTGGCAACCCTTTCACCATATTTTCCTTTTTCATCAACCTTAGACTATCAAAATTCAAATGGCCAAATCTCATATGCCAAAGCCAAGATGAATCTTTGAGATATGAAAATAGCACCTTGGTACATCACTTTGAAGATTCAAAACAAACATTTTATTTTTAGCCATAGGAACTTTGGCTAACAATCTCCCATTTTCATCTTTCATAGTCAACTTTTTGTCTTTCAAATGAATGTCATAATTTTTCTCCAAAAATCCCAAACTCGAATATTACTTTTCATTTCGGTATATACATGACATTGGAGATAAATTGATGACTTCCATCTTTCAAACGAAATAAAATCGTACCTTTTCCTTTGATTTGAACGTTTGAAGAGTCTCCAAGAGTGATGTTGCCACCATTAAATTCCTCAAACTCAGCAAATAAATGCTTCTTCCCGCAAATATGGCTTCTTGCACCGGAATCAAGGTACCATTTATTTCTTTCTACACTTTCTTCTTCTTTACATGCCATGAGTAAAGTGACATCTTCATCTTCATTTTTGCTCTCCACAAAATTATTTATCTCCTCCAACTTATTTTTCCATTACCAGGAAAAATGACCATATTTATGGCAAGTATAACATTCAATATTTGATTTGTCATACCTTTCTTGATTTGACCTCCATCCTCTACTTCTTCCGCAGCCTCTTCATTGGTTGGAGTCTTGACTTCTATTTTCTTTGGTCGGAGGTTGACTACCACCTCTTCCTCCTCTACCACGACCTCTTCCACGCCCACGACCTCTTTGTTGTGAGCCACGCCTTTCATCTTTCTCCTTCGAAGAAAGTTTTGCTTGCAAAGCTTGTTCAACCGACTCTTGTTTCGGTTTCTTCAACTTTTCTTCATGTGCTTGCAAAGAACCCGTGAGTTCTTCTATGGTCATGGTGTCTAAGTCCTTGGACTCCTCAATGGCAACAACAATATAATTAAATTTTGAATCTAGGGATCGCAATATTTTTGCAATGACCCTATCATCATTCAACTCTTCACCATATCTCTTCATTTGATTGACAACCACCAAGACTCTTGAAATATAATCCGAAACCGATTCGGATTCCTTCATTCAGCGATTCAAATTCTCCTCTTAAGGTTTGGAGACGAACCTTTTTCACCTTGTCCAAACCTTTAAAGGAAGTTTGAAGAATATCCCATGCTTGCTTGGAGTTGGTTGCATTTGCAACCTTCTCGAACATCTTTTCATCCAAACTTTGATGGATGAGTGTGAGTGCCTTTTGGTCTTTCTTCTTTGTCGCGACGCATCATCTTCTTCATCAACGCCACTCTCCACAATTTCCCATACATCATAGGCTCCAAGCAAAGCCTTCATTCGGATGCACCAACTTCCATAATTTTCTTTAGTGAGCATCGGAACTTGAAATGGAGTTCCATTGGTGTTAGTCATTTTCTCTCTACGTTTTGTTGTCTCTCAAACACACCGGCTCTGATACCAAATGTTGGAAATTTGGGAGAGCAAGACAACACAAATAATACTCAAAACTCACTTGAAGAGAAATGGAGGAAAGATGATTTTCTATTCAACTTGGCTTGATTCAAATGGCTAGATTACATGACTATTTATAGGTGAATTCATCCATGTATCTAGCCTAGCATACATGTATCACTATTAATAATTTCACACTTCACATCCTCCAAGTACATGAATAAGACCTCACTAGACTAATCTAGAATTTTCCACCAATTCATGTATCTCCTAATACATTAATCTACTAGTTCATGAACTAAATTAAATATAATGTGACCAAATTAAATAATGTGAACAAGTTTATTTTTTCAACACTACAACCCACGCTCAATAATTAGAGCATGCCCAACCTCGAGCCTGGCCACACTCAAAGGAGGACTCTCACACAACCCCAACATGCAAAAAATGATTTTGACAAATGGGTTTTAAAAAGAAATTGTAACGGGACTTTATCCTATGAGGTATTTTATCTAGTATACAACTTCCAAATTATGTATTTGACGAAGTTTCATCAGTGGCGGAGCCAGATATTTTGGTAAGGTTGTTCAAATGTTGACGAGTATATAATTTTTTTTCGATGAATGAGTGCAACAAATTTTTTTATTTTTTTTTTAACATCATCATTGCACACTGGCCTAAAAATTTATATATGATCTATTCGATTTCGCAAGTTATTCTTGATAAACTTCATTGCTAGAAAAAACTTATGGTGATTACAGTTTCAAATGACAACAACAAAACAACAACATACCCGAAGTGTACGTAATCCCACAAGTGGAGAACAACAAGGGCATTAAAGAGAATGTTACAAAGCGAGAGATAACGACTAATTAATATTCTTTGAAAAAAAAAATGAAAAAAAAGAGAGAACAAAATTGGATAATTAAAATGTTCACAGAAGTAATTAAAAAAGAAAAGAGAACAAAATAAGTGATTGCTAACTTGCTATTAGATCTCGTAGTCTTCTTTTCTAGGAAACAGCAAGGAAAGAAGAAAGACTAAAGAAGCTTCAACAAATGAGTCCAACGTAACTACAAACCAACATAGGAATAAACCAAATGCAAATCATAACTCAAATACAAATAAGTTTAGTAGGAACATGGAAGAAAATAAGTGCAAATACAAATCAACCAAGTAGCTTAAGACATTGTTTGCACGTTTTCTTTTAAAGAAAGAAGATGACCAGCGGTTGACGCAAGCTTTAAACCGTGACTTTTAGGTAAAATTGAACACCCTTTACTTCTAAGCTCTCTATCTCAATTATTTTAAGGGTGTTCAAAATTTAATTTATATCCAATTAACTATAATATCTAATTCATATACTAGTATCATTTTCCAGCCAAGGGAGTGCAGGTGACCACCCTTGGCCATGAGTGTGTTGACACCCAATTTTGTCCCTCTTTTTTTTTTCAATTTATTTCCTTGGGCTTTTAAATTTATTAACAAGCTAAATACTTTGTTTTCACTACTATTTTTATTACTATTAACCTCGTTACTTTCATTACTTTATCACAAATTTTAAATAGTTCGTCATCATTTCATTTTCTACATATTAATTACTAATCCCATGATGCATATTACACAAGTTATATATCACCTAGAGCTAACTAATTACACAATATGCCAAATAAATGGCCCAACCCGCGTTTTTTTTTTAATGTCATCGGACCCGGACAACTCAAACCATCGACCCCATAATCCCTTTTGACCCGACCAGCCCATACCCGGCCAGCCCATATTTTTTTTATCCAAATCCCTAATCTCATTCAACTTTAGCCGTGTCTCTCTCCTTTCTCCTCATCTTCATCTCTCTCTCTCATCCCTTTCATTCTTAGCAAAAGATTCGTCCCCTTTCAACTATGGCAGATTTGCCACTCCATTTACATACAAGTTTTTCTCTCTCCTACCTTGAACGATCGAGTCAACACAAGACGACGAAGATATTTTTTTCTTTATCTGAAAAGTTGTGGATACAAAACAGAGGGTTTCAGATTCAACGGATCATTTTTGATACGTTTTTGAAATTCAACTCAAAATCCCACTTCAAAGATCCCGCCCAAAAACGAGCAAAACCCTAGTCATATTTTACCTATAAATACATCCTTAAGTCTTGGCCGAAAAAGGGGTTTTTTTTTTTTTATGATCAAGTCTTAGGTTTCTTTTAGTCGGGTCTTGATTTTCCTTTAAATTAGAAACACTTCTGAAAAAATACAAGATTTTGGGATTGAAAATTATCGTCGAAAATATAGTCTCATTCTAAAAACAACCACATATTACTCTATTTCCATTCTCCGAGCTGAAACTTTAGTTATTTTAATCGGGTTCGGGAGCGTAGATTCGAGACCCCCGTCCCAGTTCATCGCACGCAAACAAGGTAAACTTTGATACACTTATCGCTTTCGGCCTTTGGTTTAACTTTAGTTAAAATTTTAGCTCTTTCTGTTCTTTTTATTGTTATGTAGTTTCTTTGACGTCGTGTTATTCGTTTGATGTTTGGGAGCTGTTAGGATAGATTAATATTTATTAAAATGAATTTGAAAGACGTGTACTCTAGTTTGGATGGTTGGATTTGAATTTCCGGGATTTAGAATCTATTTCAAGTGAATATACATAAGATATACGATGGTTATCAATGTAAGAAGAAGATATACATTCGATATATAACGATATGTACGAGTGTGGTGTATATCTTAGGTATATTGTGTGATTAAAACAGATCAAATATTGAACCATTTCCATAATTGTCTTTCATCTGCAAGTTTAAGTTTTTTGTTTCGGTTAATGCTAACCGAAACGTGGCAATGAGCATTGATTATTTGTTCTTCCATGATTTAGAGTTTGCTAGAGCATATGTTTGTACCAAACGAGGCCCTAAGATAGTATTAAATCGGCAAAATTTAACTCAATCCCGTCCTTATGTTTGAATGCTCATCGAAATACTAGTTTAGGCATATGTAGGCATGTTGGTTTAATTCTGTTTGATTCGGGTTTAAAGTTACGTACGCTATTGTCTAATTGCTCTTCCTATTCGGCCGATTATGCATGTCTTCATTATGTTGTTTGAATAATATTAGTATAGACACGAATGAATCCAAGCTTGGTTATCGTATAATTGATTCAGGTGGAATGCACAATATTATCAAATCTAGTCTTGGTTCGCTGTCTAATGTTTAGTTTAGGCTTTATTGTATTTTAGCTTGGCTTTAGGTTCAACAAGCGGTATTTCAGTTCCTTTCTTCTTCGTGTCCTAGCATGGGAGGGATATAGTTGAAAACTCCTTGTATATCTCCTCTCTTTTATGTTTCTGCATTTTTAGTACCAATTTGATCGTTTTGGTTATTAACTGTTTGAATGCTAGGTAAATAGTTCATTTACTAGTTCTGTGGCTGCGTTAATGTGCTTATTTAGTTACATCAATCTTATCTATCTAAGCATGTTTAAATAGTATGGTTTTCTTCTTTTGTTCATCATTGGTACATTTGTATGATTAGTTCTCTGAACTAAGTAGGTTCATTGCTTCATTTGTTGAGAACTGCACCATGTTTGGCCTGATTTGCTTTAATAAGATGATCTACATTACTTTAACTTGGATTGTTGAAACTGTGATCGTAGTTAAAATAAGAAAATCCTCTGTTTTGCTCTATGACTGAATCGCTCAGCCTGCTTAAATTAGTCTAATCCAATAAAGTCTTATATGATGAATTTGTTTTCACAAGTCAAGCATGATCTGATACTTATTTAGCTTAGCCTAATCAAGGTATATCTCGTGACCAACTGATATACACAATCTACTAATTTGTTTGAGTTATATTTTTACATGTTTAACATTATCCATTGATTATATACTAATCCTTCTCCTTTTCTTTTGTTTTTGGGCATGACCATCGCATACGAGTCCAAGGGATTCGTTTTCCTCCGCATTCGGTGTCGGGCTAAAAGCCCGACGTAACCTCTCTCTGTCCATCCCCCTTTATCCGCAGCCAAGGGAAAGAAAATCGAGTTCGGGCCAAAAGCCCAATAACGAAAAACAACGACGATGTGATCTATAAAAATGGGTCGAGCCCATTTTAACGTCATTTGTTCCTTTATTTCATTTTTCATGCATTTTGATTTGTATTTGTGCAACTAACGTTTCATTTGTTTGTTTCCTTAGCTAAATGAACCACAGTAGATTAGTAGGGAATTTAGTTTAGTAGCTAATTCAAGAAAGAAAAATTAATTCCATAAGCTTCATTTTTTTCTTTTATGTCAAAACTATTTATAGCATCTAATATTTATGTTATTTATTTGGAATAACTAATTTGCAAATAGCGTAACTATATATTTTGAGTTAATGGAATCATGTTGTATCTTAAATTTTCAAAACATTATTAATACACAAATATGAATTCAAGGACTTTTTATAAACCATTTCTTCAAGATTTATCAAATTATGCATATTTTAAACTAAATAGAAAGAAAATTCATCACCTTTGCATTCTATTTTAAGTCTAGATTTTCTACACATAATGTAATTTTATTCCAAGTTTAAATCGGTTGGATTCTTCTTTTGAAAACTTCTATGTAAATCATTTATTTTGCAAGTTTCATTTTCAAAACAACATTATTATTCAAGTTTAGCAATATTATTTAAACCTTAGCACATTTTTTTAATCTTATTTAAAATGGCATTCTATTTGAATCTTATTTAAACCCCTTTTGTGTAAGTCTTGTTTCAATTGGCATTTTTTTAAAGTCTTAGCATATTTTAAATAAATTATTATATTTTTTTTTAGACCTTAGTAATGTTATAAGCTATTTTCTTTTCTATAACGCTATATTTACACTTAGCCTAATTAACTACTAAGTCCGGTCGGATTAACCATTATTAATGGAACTTAGAGGATGCCTAATACCTTCCCTCTAGGTTAGTTGAACCCGTACCTAGAATCATTTGGTTTCGTAGACTTTTAAAATCAACTTTAGATAATTACTTTAATCAATTTTAGGTGCCCTAATTCACCATAAATAATTAGGTGGCGACTCTTAACTTTAAATAATTCCGGGATTACCCGGATGTTGTAAACTATTTTGACCCCGGTTAAAATAGGGTATAACAGCTTGGCGACTCTGCTGGGGACTACTTAGGTTCTGACCATAACGGACTTAGTTTAAATAGGCTTTGTATGCTTGTTTTAATAACTCTATTTTGCTACTAACTGTTTTTATATGCTATTAATTGTTTGTTTGATATAAACTGTTTATGTGTTACCTCTTTGATATAAAACTGTTTATGTGTTACCGCTTTGATATAAACTGTCATCCCGTATCACTTTTCTCCACATCTGAAAATTCACACTATCACACGTACACGCGAGGTGTGTTTTGCGCACCCGCAAATTTCTTTCAAAAACCCAAATTTTAGGAGAGTTGGCATATGCGCGGGGTGTCCGAATACCGGTGACCGCGTAGCCTTCTCACTCGAGTGGTCCGCTCGGGAACCTTGCGTCTAGTAAACCAACTCCTAGTCAACCTAGGATAGAGCTAAACCAACACCCGTTATTAGGAGCATACATTTCATGACCTAGGAGGTTTAATACCCTTGGTGTATTAAACCCATTAGATGACTTTACCCAAACGTCCAAGTGGGTCCACGATCCCAAGTGACACTAAATCATATTTTATGTGCATGATTGAAGGGTAACTGTGCCTAAATATTGACTATTTGCTTTGATTAGTTAAACTTTAGGAGGGAGGGAACAACTAACATTCTTATGGCAGGTATGGATTTGCATTGGAATACAACAAGTGACGGAGATCAAGGACACCACAAAACGGAGCTTTACGTTTAGAAATAGGAAATTGCATTTACTTTACTTAGATTAGGAAAACCTTATGTTGTATTCATTCGGTATGTAATAAATACTACATTACTTTGTACTTTATTTTGAGAAAATAGACTTGTTTAATTAATCAAAAGCAACAGGATGACGTATTGTGGCACACTTTACCCTTCAAACAAATGTTAGGCCTACCTCTGGCACAAAGAGGTCACATGCATATTAGGACGTGTTACTGTTTGATATATCCATGTACATTTGTTTGACAACTTGTTTGAATTTATTTGATGAATTATTTGCTACATGACTTACTTGACTCTACGTGATCATGACTTTACCTAGATAGTTTAATGAGACTAACATCATTTGCACTTTATGTTTCTTTTATGTTTATTCCCAAAGAGTTGATTCGTGTTGACACTCGATGGCCGACCATCCTTACCTCACAAGGTCAAAGACGTCTTCGTTACCTCAACGTAGTTGGATGGTTCAAGGAAAGGAAATCATTATGTCTGATCCGGCCGCATCTATTTCAACTGGTTCGGAAAACATCGTGGTCTCTAGTGATTCCCCTGGGATTTCCGAACATAGCACTACCATTCAACATGAGGAACATATTGCCCGCCTGACTCAAGAGATCGAGGATCTACGCGGAGAACTAAATCGAGTTAGAAACATGACCAACTTACCCGTTACACTCCAAAGTCCACCTCCTGAACCTATGAACGTCGCACCAAACCTGCATCATTTTCCAGTTCCGGAATATTTTCCTCCCCGAAATAACGCATCTACCAACAACAACTTTCCTTCAATCACCCTTGCAAATCCACCACCTGTCAACTCGCCAAATTAATCACTAGGTCACACGCCTTACATTCCTTTACCCACCAACACTAATCCACCACCTACAACTACTCCTCTAAACCCACCACACCGAGCCATCACGTACTATAACTATCCACAACAACCCTTCCACCCTTACCACTATACTGAACTCTACCAAGCTCCACTAACTCCTTACCCTGTCTACAATACCCAAACAAATTACTACCAATCCCGAGCACCTCACTATCAAAACCCACATCCATACCAACCTGTTCAAGCTCCCACTTACCAAAATCGGCCACATACCACACATAAAGCCCGTCCAAACCCGGACATCAAAAATACCCGAAATTACACTCGGTTCGCTGAACCTTTGGCTCAATTATTTGAAAGACCGAAAGCGGCGGCGTGGTGCAACCTATTGAAGGAAGATTCCCGATCCTATTCCAAAATGGTTTGATGGTTCCAAGCGCTGTGCATACCATTCTGGAGTTTTGGGGCACGACACTGAAGATTGTTATGGGCTCAAAAACAAAATTGAAGCCTTGATTAAGGAAGGAGCAATCCAGCTCACTAGAGCTCGGCCCAATGTGAACAACAATCCCTTTGCCTACTCGCGAAAACGCCAACGTGAACATGATAACTATCGAAGAAGTTAAGAATTTGAAAGAGGCCATTGCGCCAATTGGAAAGATAGAGAGGGGCATGTCATCAACTTTTGTTGCTCCCGTGGGAACAATCCCAAACAAGTACCAGTGAAGATTGCTACTCGCAACACCGAGACACCGACCATCCGGGGTGCCGAACCAGGAGAGACTCTGAAGAATTGGACTTGTACTCCGTCCCTGGTTCGCCGGGAGTCTTAGTAGATGAGCATGTAGTAAACTTTTGAGATAGCACAATTTTAAAATTGAGGCTTGAATTGTGCCCTAAAACTTTTGTTGTTTCGCCTCATCTTTTGGAAGCTTAAATTGCAAAAACTATGAATGCATTTCTGATTTTCCTTAATCATCTATTATTATTTTCTACTTTATTTATCAAATTTGCCAACTCTATGATTGTGACATAAACAAATAGACAACATACACCCCGAGAGAGTAACAAAGAAATTAGAGGACAAGACAAGATTCCTTTTGAAAAAAAAAAATTGCCGATAGGTGATGACACAAACCTCAAAGCTAGAAGAAATCAAAGTACGACATTAGGTTAGACAACCTAGTTTGCAACCTTTCCTTAATACAAGTACGAACTACGCTGACCTGATTCCCGTGGTGGGATACGTAGGCAGCCCACATAGGGTTCGGTTGCATTATAACAGAAAATCCAAAATCCTTATACAAGGACGCTTAGCCTGATTCCCTCGGCGGGATTCGTAGACTATCAACATTACAGGTCAAACACGTTTAGGTAGAAAGCCAACAAACTTTTACCATTTATATAATAGAACTACGATAACATACGTAGGCAATCCACATCGGGTTCGGTCCCTTTATTAGGAAATTTCAAACCACGTGTCCTACGAACTACGTTCTGACCTGATTCCTTTGGCGGGATACGTAGGCAACCTATATAAGGTTCGGTCACACCACAACATAAGTTTAGTACACCCTTCTGAGCCAAAACTGGGGCATATTTTGAAAACGTATAGACAAAATGGTTGGACATCGACAAGACTAAGACTACCAGACAGGAAATAGTATAGACAAATGATTTTTCAATTGTGTCACAATCTGAGGTTGGCAGAAATATTTTACAATTTACACACATACATTTACATATATATATTTCACAACTTATATACATATAATTACATTTCCTTATACATATACTTATATACCTACCTTTCAAATGAAATGCTTTCTTTCAATTGTTTCACTACTGTCCATCTACCGAGGCTTGAACGGAGACCACAAGGTCCAGATAAACAACAAATGGAGTGCCCACAATGTCAAGCTTCGAGTCAACACGAATCAATTTCCCCCTCCCAAACTAAGAATTTTTCTTTGAGTGCAGGAATTAAAATCGCGAGACCAACAGTCAAGTCCATCAAACATGGCCGAGAAGCCTCGTCTTAAAAGCCAAACGGCTTTATTTCCAACTTTATCTCTACTTTCATTCTTTATTTCAATAACTTTATGACTTTATTAACAATTATGCTTGTTTTGTAGGTTATCGAGGTTGAAGGTGAACTAAATCAAGATTACGGGTCGCTAGTTTGGCTTGTCACGATACCGTCAACATCATCAGCCAAACGGCTATACTATCACTTGCCACTCTCTACTTTATCATTTATTTTACCAATTTTACAGGAATCTACTTTATCATTCACTTTACCTACTTTAACCACTTTACCCTGAATTTTGCAGGAATCAACATTAAGTCTCCGAAGACAACCGAAGGGATCATCATTAAGTCTCTGAAGACAACCGAGGGCATCATTCGGCTACACGACCTCACGTGTATTCATGACTTTACTCTCTACTTTATCATTCACTCTACCAACTTTAACGACTTTACCCTGAACTTTGCAGGAATCAACATTAAGTCTCCGAAGACAACCGGAGGGATTATCATCAAGTCTCCGAAGACAACCGGGGGCATCATTCGGCTACACAGCCTCACATGCATAAGCCAGACGGCTACACTATGACTTTACTCTCTACTTTATCATTCACTTTACCAACTTTAACAACTTTACCTTGAACTTTACAGGAATTATCATCAAGGCTCCGAAGACAACCGGAGACATCATCCACTTTACAACTTTACCCCGAACTCTACGGAAATCTTCATCAAGTCCCTGAAGACAACCGGAGACATCACATGGCTACACGGCCTCATCTGCATAAGCCGAATTTTACACTTTTACTTTACTCTCTACTTTACTACTTTACTTTACCATCCACTTTACCTTACTTTAACGACTTTACTTTAAATTCCCGCAGAGACATCATTTATCATCGAGTCCGGAAGACAATGTGAGACCTTATCATCATTAAAGTCTTCAAATACAACTGGAGATATTCAGCATAAACATCGTGCATTCATTCAAGTCTCTGAAGACAACCAGAGATAACATTTGGCCACACTGCTTCATTATAAGCCACGCGGCTTCATCCTCACTTTCACACTTATATCTTATCATTTTACATTCTTTATAAGTTTTATAGTTTCAACTTTACCCAGACTTTATTACTAATTTTGACATGAATTTCAGTTTTGACAGAAAGTACAATCTACAGAGACATAGCACAACATGGAAGATCTTACGCAGTGAACTGGGGCAAATTTGCTGAAGAGGAATATCAAACTCACAAGCAAGGGTCACGGATCTACCCTCGAACTCAACTCCGCCTGCGTCCACAAACACGTGATACGTAGGTTAATTTCTCTTTCATATCCATCGCTAAAACTCTACTTAGCCAACTCTTTTCACAATCTTGCAAGTTTTTTTCTATCCCAGTCTCACCATAATTCAACACTGGGGCAATGTTTGAGAATCTGCATCGTACCTAGTAGAGTCCAACTTATGGGTGTGTTGCGCGCCACATTTATAATTAGGAGGCTATAAACATACGTTCCTTTCTCGAACATTCTCATCATCTCTCTTTACTCCTCGAGTACTCAAATCACAACTCATCCAATATCTTTTCAAAATCATAATTTTCCAACATTCTTTCCACCCCATAACACTTTCCACCAATTTTTCTAAGTTCGGTCAAGTTCGTATTCGTTGGTCGGAACAAAATCGGCTACTACGTCAACTTCTTCGCCCGAAAACTCTTACATCGTCTCCGGTCGAAGAGGGGCATCTGTTGACACCCAATTTTGTCCCTCCTTTTTTTTCAATTTATTTCCTTGGGCTTTTAAATTTATTAACAAGCTAAATACTTTGTTTTCACTACTATTTTTATTACTATTAACCTCGTTACTTTCATTACTTTATCACAAATTTTAAATAGTTCGTCATCATTTCATTTTCTACATATTAATTACTAATCCCATGATGCATATTACACAAGTTATATATCACCTAGGAGCTAACTAATTACACAATATGCCAAATAAATGGCCCAACCCGCATTTTCTTTTTAATGTCATCAGACCAGCCCAACAACTCAAACCATCAGCCCATAATCCCACACCCGACTTTCTCGTCGCTCTCCCTAGCTAACCCATATTTTTTTTATCCAAATCCCTAATCTCATTCAACTTCAGCCGTGTCTCTCTCCTTTCTCCTCATCTTCATCGCTCTCTCTCTCATCCCTTTCATTCTTAGCAAAAGATTCGTCCCCTTTCAACTATGGCAGATTTGCCACTCCATTTACATACAAGTTTTTCTCTCTCCTACCTTGAACGATCGAGTCAACACAAGACGACGAAGATATTTTTTTTCTTTATCTGAAAAGCTGTGGATACAAAACAGAGGGTTTCAGATTCAACGGATCGTTTTTGATTCGTTTTCGAAATTCAACTCAAAATCCCACTTCAAAGATCCTGCCCAAAAACGAGCAAAACCCTAGTCATATTTTACCTATAAATACATCCTTAAGTCTTGGCCGAAAAAGGGGTTTTTTTTTATGATCAAGTCTTAGGTTTCTTTTAGTCGGGTCTTGATTTTCCTTTAAATCAGAAACACTTCTGAAAAAATACAAGATTTTGTGATTGAAAATTATCGTCGAAAATATATTCTCATTCTAAAAATAGCCATATATTACTCTATTTCCATTCTCCGAGCTGAAACTTTAGTTATTTTAATCGGGTTCGGGAGCGTAGATTCGAGACCCCCGTCCTAGTTCATCGCACGCAAACAAGGTAAACTTTGATACACTTATCGCTTTCAGCCTTTGGTTTTCTGCTTTAGTTAAAATTTTAGCTCTTTCTGTTCTTTTTATTGTTATGTAGTTTCTTTGACGTCGTGTTATTCGTTTGATGTTTGGGAGTATTAGGATAGATTAATATTTATTAAAATGAATTTGAAAGACGTGTACTCTAGTTTGGATGGTTGGACTGAATTTCCAGGATTTAGAATCTATTTCAAGCTGAATATACATAAGATATACAGTGGGTTATCAATGTAAGAAGAAGATATACATTCGATATATAACTGATATGTACAGTGTGGTGTATATCTTAGGTATATTGTGTGATTAAAACAGATCAGCATTGAACCATTTCCATAATTGTCTTTCATCTGCAAGTTTAAGTTTTTTGTTTCGGTTAATGCTAACCCGAAACAGTGGCAATGAGCATTGATTATTTGTTCTTCCATGATTTAGAGTTTGCTACTGCATATGTTTGTACCAAACAGGCCCTAAGATAGTATTAAATCGCTGAAAATTTAACTCAATCCCGTCCTTATGTTTGAATGCTCATCGAAATACTAGTTTAGGCATATGTAGGCATGTTGGTTTAATTCCTGTTTGATTCAGGTTTAGTACGCTGCTATTGTCTAATTGCTCTTCCTATTCGGCCAGATTATGCATGTCCTCATTATGTTGTTTGAATAATATTAGTATAGACACGAATGAATCCAAGCTTGGTTATCGTATAATTGATTAGTGGAATGCACAATATTATCAAATCTAGTCTTGGTTCGTTTGTCTAATGTTTAGTTTAGGCTTTATTGTATTTTAGCTTGGCTTTAGGTTCAACAAGCGGTATTTCGTTTCCTTCCTTTCTTCTTCGTGTCCTAGCATGGGAGGGATATAGTTGAAAACTCCTTGTATATCTCCTCTCTTTTATGTTTCTGCATTTTTAGTACCAATTTGATCGTTTTGGTTATTAATCGTTTTGAATGCTAGGTAAATAGTTCATTTACTAGTTCTGTGGCTGCGTTAATGTGCTTATTTAGTTACATCAATCTTATCTATCTAAGCATGTTTAAATAGTATGGTTTTCTTCTTTTGTTCATCATTGGCTGTTTGTATGATTAGTTGCTGAACTAAGTAGGTTCATTGCTTCATTTGTTGAGAACTGCACCATGTTTGGCCTGATTTGCTTTAATAAGATGATCTACATTACTTTAACTTGGATTGTTGAAACTGTGATCGTAGTTAAAATAAGAAAATCCTCTCGTTTTGCTCTATGACCTTTTCCTTTGAATCGCTCGGCTTTTTTAAATTAGTCTAATCCAATAAAGTCTTATATGATGAATTTGTTTTCACAAGTCAAGCATGATCTGATACTTATTTAGCTTAGCCTAATCAAGGTATATCTCGTGACCAACTGATATACACAATCTACTAATTTGTTTGAGTTATATTTTTACATGTTTAACATTATCCATTGATTATATACTAATCCTTCTCCTTTTCTTTTGTTTTTGGGCATGACCATCGCATACGAGTCCAAGGGATTCGTTTTCCTCCGCATTCGGTGTCGGGCTAAAAGCCCGACGTAACCTCTCTCTGTCCAGCCCCCTTTATCCGCAGCCAAGGGAAAGAAAATCGACTTCTGGGCCAAAAGCCCAATAACGAAAAACAACAACAGCAGTCTATAAAAATGGGTCGAGCCCATTTTAACGTCATTTGTTCCTTTATTTCATTTTTTATGCATTTTTTATTTGTATTGGTGCAACTAACGTTTCACTTGTTTGTTTCCTTAACTAAATGAACCACAGTAGATCAGTAGGGAATTTAGTTTAGTAGCTAATTTAAGAAAGACCAATTAATTCCATAAGCTTCATTTTTTTTTCTTTTATGTCAAAACTATTTATAGCATCTAATATTTATGTTATTTATTTGGAATAACTAATTTGCAAATAGCGTAACTATATATTTTGAGTTAATGGAATCATGTTGTATCTTAAATTTTCAAAACATTATTAATACACAAATATGAATTCAAGGACTTTTTATAAACCATTTCTTCAAGATTTATCAAATTATGCATATTTTAAACTAAATAGAAAGAAAATTCATCACCTTTGCATTCTATTTTAAGTCTAGATTTTCTACACATAATGTAATTTTATTCCAAGTTTAAATCGGTTGGATTCTTCTTTTGAAAACTTCTATGTAAATCATTTATTTTGCAAGTTTCATTTTCAAAACAACATTATTATTCAAGTTTAGCAATATTATTTAAACCTTAGCACATTTTTTTAATCTTATTTAAAATGGCATTCTATTTGAATCTTATTTAAACCCCTTTTGTGTAAGTCTTGTTTCAATTGGCATTTTTTTAAAGTTTTAGCATATTTTAAATAAAGCTATTATTTTTTTTAGACCTTAGTAATGTTATAAGCTATTTTCTTTTCTATAACGCTATATTTACACTTAGCCTAATTAACTATAAGTCCGGTCGGATTAACCATTATTAATGGAACTTAGAGGATGCCTAATACCTTCCCTCTAGGTTAGTTGAACCCGTACCTAGAATCATTTGGTTTCGCAGACTTTTAAAATCAACTTTAGATAATTACTTTAATCAATTTTAGGTGCCCTAATTCACCATAAATAATTAGGTGGCGACTCTTAACTTTAAATAATCTCGGGATTACCCGGATGTTGTAAACTATTTTGACCCCGGTTAAAATAGGGTATAACAGAGTGGCTCCGCCACTGAGTTTCATGTTAATACAAAATTACAAGGGCCTAGCGCTACCAAGTTATGTAATGAACATATACAAATTTTGGTTCTTTGCAAACAATTTAAGATCAAATTTATGATTTCTACAAGTTTTCAACCTCTTCATACGACCATCAACCCATACTGAAATATTTTCTATCTTTTGCCAGCTGATTAAGTAGCCTTCCCTGCTTTTGAAGAGAAAGATTAAAGATACGTACTAATATATTATACTTTCTAGAAGTTGTTTCCTTCAGCTAAAGGCATATGATAAGACTTGTTTCAGCCATCACTCATCAGACTAATTTAAAGCAAAGACTAAAAACAAAGGTGTTACTAAAGTTGAAGAATGTCAAAGCTAAGTTAGTTGAGTTTTACCTTTCAAATTCTAACATATGGTATTAGATTCTAGAAACGTCACATACGTTCTTTTTTTCTTTTCTGACAAATCAAATTACTAGTGAGATATGGCTTTCAGATAACATTTTATTTAGACTAAAAGTTTGGTGAGTTGAATAATTAAATTGATTATAAATGAATAAAAACCATGAATCTATAGGCCGTTTTAGTGATACATTGATCTCAGGCTTCCACGTGTATAAGTTGGAATATAATACTATATATTTGCTGGATGTAAGCCAACCTCATTAGTGCTGGGGAAATATAATGTAACTAAAATTAGTTCGCAGTTGTTCACCAGATGAGCCATTTTTAATATAGCCATCGGGTTTGTTTTCGTTGACAATTCAATTAAAAATAAGTAATTCACGAGATCAACAAATTAAGAATAGACAGACGTAGCTAGTTTAGTACTAGTCAATATGTTTAGTTTGGGCATGAAATTAGTCGCTATTAACCTTAAAAAAAACTTAGTTTTGGTGTGGCAGCCAAATTACTTATTCATGTCTTAGTATATTTACCACTTATTAACAATTTAACATTTAAGCATGAAAATTTAGAGGATTCAACATTTCGTGTTACCTAACCGAGATTATTGGTTCGGCAATGTCCAATATTCTAACCATACGTCACATGGTAAATGACTTAGAATATAATATACATATACTTATACCTGCAAAAGAAAAGCTGATTAGTTTAAAATAAAATCATTTGAGGAAAGATACATCATCAATATAGAGATAGACAAATTATAAAAGATTCTTTTGAAATAGTTATAATTAGTATATAGCGCTATGAATAACCAAGATCACTACAATTCTACTGCGCTTTCTGACTGACGTTAGAGTAACACTGAACTCACGTGTGGAAATTCTCATAATATGGATAATTACTTGACAGAAAATAAAAAGTAAGACTAAAGCAAGATAAAATGAAGGAAGATAAAAACGATGAAGATATATATATCTTGGTCCTTAATTGGTGCTGAGTACCAACAGTAGAATTGTAGTACTTCCAAACATGTGTTAGTAGCCTTTCTAGAAGGGAAGTACAGCACGTCAACACGACCTTTAGTAGCCGTAAATTTGCTAGTACATTGGTTCTCTCCTTGTTACAACACGTCAACACGAATCTAATCTTCACAACTATTTAGGTCATTGGTTCTGTCCTTGTTACCCTTCAAGTGGAAGGGCATATTACCGTTCAAACATTAAGCCTGCGTGACAATTACAACCAGGTAATATGCTAGCCATGACTAAATATTACTATGTGGCCATTTATATATGAATGTTAGATTAACTGTCTGTCATACTTTTATTTTAATTACATTCTCAATAAGCCTTCAAGTGCGGGCCTGATTTTTTCTTTTTTTTTTATGCGATCAAGCACGTGAAATTTCTTTTTTTATAATGAGTGGTCGTGAGATTCGATCTCATGACCTCTTCCTGCTTTGATTCCAAATTGAGGTGTGTGATCATTTCATAAGCTTGAGCTTAAAAAGAATACACTTTTATTTTCTTACTTGTATATTCTCATGACACAATCTATTTATCTGTATATTGTTATTTAATTATATGAATTTCGTTTACTTTGATTTTTATTGTGGTATTCTTTTTGTTGTTCTTTTTTCCATTTTCTTTTTCCGGATAAGATATGAAATCAAAACACAGACGTATAAGTAAATGAGAAAATATAATAAATTAGTTAATGAGGGATTCTTGAAGAAGTCTCGATCCTTCACGAGAAATGGCATTCTGGCACACCCTTCAAAGATCCTAATTCGTATCTTTGAAATACATTTGGCCAGGGAAAAGAAGCGGTATAAAATCTGAAGCTGTCACAAGGTTAGACAAATACATATATTATATATACATCTAAATAAATAGTTAGATTGAATCATTATTAGCGTTATAGAACAAAAACCTGAGCTTTTAATTCAGAATGTTTAATTGGGGATAATAGATGAGTTTAGCATATGAATAATGAATAATAAAGAGATAGTAGTAAGCTACCAACCAACGTCTAGAAGGAGTATTGGTTAGCATTAACTTGGGGAGCACAGAGTGGGAGACACGGATACGAAAGCTGGATGATAAAGTATTTTATGATTTTATTATCAGTCTTTAGTCTCAATATATGATTGGCTATGAGTCTATGACTATGATATTAATATAAATTATTGCTTAAAAAGTTATCATAGTCGTCGGACCCTATATACTTAAAAATATTAGGTTGGTAGACATAGTTTTCAAAAAGGAGTTTCGTTGTAATTGGTCGTTTGATTTAACTAATTCTTGATGCCGCCAACGACACCTTCAATTTAAATTTGGTGTATCAAACTTCGGTTTGATTACTTCACGAGGACACACAATTATCAGACAAAATGTTACTAGTATGTAACTATATATATATCAAATAATAATAATAATAATAATAATAATAATAATAATAATAATAATAATAATTACCTAAGTCTACCCAAAGAAATATTAGAAAACAAAAAGCTAGAGTTCCTTATACAGTGTTGTTATTCATTGTTGAGAATATAATTAAGTAAAATAAAAGTATGATATCTCTAACAGCTAAAGCTTTTATATGAGATGGTAGCACGCCAACATCCTTAACTTTATCCAATAACAAAAATCTAATGACATTCCTTAATTTGGTAAATAAACAAAAATCTAAATGTGTTTCTCTTTTTCTATTTTTAAGTTTAACAACTATTATTTGGTTAATTTATCCAGTTGGTGATTTAGGGTAGAAGTTACTTGTTACTTTATTAGGAAAACGTGGTTAGGGAAATTGTAGAATATATTGTTGGAGACGATCATCGTAATTAGTCAAACTTGTGGTTGTTAATTGAATGAACACAAAAGGCGTGAGTTGTTTACTGTTACATATACATCTTTTTTAAGATATTAATGCTTTAAGCCCTAAAATTGTTAATGTGGTAGTCATTATCTTGCAATATGTAAGCTCCTATGATTTCACATTTTTCTTTACCCAGGTTGTTTTATGTTCCCCCTGTCTATTACCATCTGTTTTTCGTTAGAAAAATAAGCTATAGAAAGTCAATCATGTTAGTGAGAAAGCTGTTAGAAAAGATGTTCAAAACTTCTCTACATGGAATCCTTTATTACTACTATAAGCTAAAGTCGAGAAAAGACTATAGGAGCTAGAAGGAATAGAATAAAATTCTTATTCAGATCTTTCTTTTCTTTTCAAACAAACGCATACGAAACTTCTTTTTTTCTTTTATCATTAACATAATCTAATTCCTTTCAAATTAAAAGGATACAGTTTATACTTATTTGTTTGATAGGAACTTGAAAAGGTTAAAAGAAATCGATAATTGATCTTCATAAGAACAAAATCAAAAGCACAGAGGACAAATAATATTAGCTGTGTGTGTTCCGACGTTATTGTCGACAAGTTATTAGTAAAACTAACACCAACCAAACTTTGGTAGGGTACGAAATCTCAGTCCGAGGCCTAATAATCTTGAAGCTATTATAACATGAAACAAAGAAAACATTCTAAATCAGGACAGAAATCCAAAAAATCTTAAATTTTAGAAATAGCAAATTGAAGAATATAAAAAATAAAAAAGATTAGCGAATGTTTGGGCCATGCAAAGAAAGAAAGTGGGAATATCAGGGGGAGAAAGGTCATTAAGTAAACCAGCTAATCCCGGTAAGTGAGATAGCCACCTCTAATTATATGTTTTCACTAATTTGACTTCAATTAAAAATTCTCACACTTGTCGTTAGGCTGTTCCTTTTCTCTCCCTCTACCAAAACAATGTCCTTAAATAAATACTTACTAATTAAATTTTGTTCCCAACAAAATTTAATTGAAGACCCTTTCTTCAGTACTGCCCTTACCTTATACTAGTTAAGAGTTTCTCAATCCAGCTCAATTACAAGCTAAATATACTTGATTATAAAACAGAAATTAATTAAGTTTCCTCCCATCCCCCGAACCCCATGTGGCGCAACAAATGCCGTAGTTTCAGCTGAAGTTTTCAAATTATCTATAGGCTTCACCATTTTATGACTTCCACGATAACAGAATAGATTTAACTTGAATAAACTAATAATGTAAAAAAAAAAAAAAATACACTATAGAGTAATATAACTTATGGTATACAGTGGCGAGCCACATTTAAACAAGGGGTTCATACGATACCCTTGCTCAACATTTTATTATATTACAAGCCAAAAATAATAAAATGTGTGGTAAATACAAAGGCTAAACTCCCATGTGAAACAGAAGCTTAATATAATTTATGGAATCCCTTCAATAAAATTTCTAGCTCTGCGCTGATTTATAGCAGGTAGTCTACGTAATTTTCAGGTTGTTATTATGAATTATTACTTGTGATAGGTGACATGATAGTGTAGAAATTCGTTGAGTGTTGTCATTGTATAGAAAATAAATTATAATAAAATAATAAATTAAGCATTCATGATGATCTTAGGTAAAAGATGAACTTCAAGAATCGAAATTTAAAAGGAGAATGAAATTACTAAAGAGATGCAGTTAGTTTTATTTCAGAGAGCAACGTCTTTTCTAACACGCGTGTAACTCGATGGACCTAATGACATGAGGTAACATGGTCCGAGTTACGTTTCACCGACTTGGTTTGAATTCGCATGTCGTGTCCTAAAAAGAAGCCAACCACGTAAATTACGTTTCGTCTTAATAAAAAAAATGGCAATTTCGGTAGTAAAAAACCAGATAACCAATTAGTAAAAACAAGAAAAGAAAATTGGTAGATACGTAGTGGGTATTATGTTAGGAATGTACAACGATAGTTTACCAGTAACTTATCATAAAATAGTAGTACTCTTTTAGTAATAATATAGTAGTACAATGTAGTTATATTATTAAGTAGTAGCCTATTCTTTATAGAGTTTTCTTGAACAAACCCCAACTACTCTTTCTTTCCTCTTAATTCTCTCTCTCTCTCTCTCTCTCTCTCTCTCTCTCTATATCTCTCTTTCTACATGGCACCAATGTGAAATCGAACCAAAAAAAAAAAGCGTTGAAATCGTGTTTAGAGATCGGTTGAGAGGTGTTTGTTTTAAGAACATTGAGGACCGAAGCGTGTGATCTAAGGCTCCTTTTTTTTTTTTTTTTTTTTTTTTTTTCTCTTTGTTAGCTTCAAGCTTTATTATGAGCTCATAAATTAAAGAAGTATAGTTTGCATTACCAGAAAAATGCAGTTGAAACAATTCCTGAGGTCATCATCATTGGGAAGCAGTTCAAAAAGATCAAGTTATAGTAGGAATTTTGACTTACCGGACGATACACCGGCCGAGACATCATTGGACACCGGAGAGTATGTCGGAGGAGCAATGTTACCGGTTTTCCTCAATGATTTACGAAGAAACAACGATGAAGATTTAGTTGAAGTTACGCTTGAATTGGATGATAATTCAATTGTATTGTGTAGCGTAGCACCAACACCATCACACAATGCAGAAGGAACTCTGAGTGAAGAAGAAGAAGTGCCTAATGGATTTCTGGCACGTAGTGCATCAGCAGCTTCCAAACTACGCCGGAAATTCTCCTGGATCCGATCGCCGTCCATGAGGTCACGGACGACGTCTGTGGCAGCATCGGATGTCTCTGATGATCATTTCCAGCATCATCAGAACAATAATATTAGTTATACCAATACAACCAACACGTTATCAGCCCGAGAAGAGATGAAGTCAAAACTGAAGTTAGTAAGGAGTAAATCAACGGCTCAACGTGCACTTGGAGGGTTGAGATTCATAAGCAAAACAACTGTTGAATCTGATACAAATGTGCTATGGAAAAAAGTGGAGGCGAGGTTTCATGCTTTGGCTAAGGATGGTTTGCTTGCTAGAGAAGATTTTGGTGAATGCATTGGTACATTCAAAGTTCTCAATTCATGTAAACCATATGAATGCCATCTTTTTTTTTATTATTATTTCTTAATTCTTCTAAAAATTCCTAAATCATGCATGAAATCAGTTTAACTGAAATGCTAGGTTGATTTCTCAGATACTCACTCAATTAATAGTTATTATCTTAGAAAATCATTACTTATTATTTTTTATTCTAATTTTTTTTTTTAACAATGAAAGTGACTGTTTGAGATGATAGCTATTAATTGAGTGATGATATGAGAAATCAACTCAAATATTTTTATAAAATGACTAATTGTGTATGTGTAGGAATGGTGGATTCGAAAGAGTTTGCAGTTGGAGTTTTTGATGCATTGGTAAGGCGGCGGCGACAAAAGACAGCAAAGATAACAAAACCTGAGCTTCATGAATTTTGGTTGCAAATTTCTGACCAAAGTTTTGATGCTAGGCTTCAGATTTTCTTTGACATGTGGGTTCTCTTATTTTTCTCTTACCTTTTTACCTTTTTTTAAAATTATTTTGTCTACTTTGTTCCAAAACATGCATTATTTTTATCTCAACACGAAAAAGCAACCTTTTTTTGTCCTATATGTGAAATAAGAATATAAACTGACACGATAAAGACACTATCAATATGCTTAAACTATTACTAGTATAACATGTTAAGTAGTTATGATTGGTCCACTTCTGGTTAACGTAAAATATATTCTGTAGTAATATGTGACCGTGTTTCCGATAAGTTAAATTCTGGAATAGAAGAAACGAGAAACAACCAACACATATATCAATACTGAAACAAAAACCATTGTATATGCATTCAGTGAAGATTGAATGTTCGAAAACAAGAAAGAATATAACTCATGTATGGAAGAAAAATATTATATATTATGTGATATAATTTGTTAATTCATTTGTACTCTTTTTAGCGTTTTAATTCATTTGTACTCTTTTTAGCGTTTTACTTGACGATGATATTACGTATATGGTTATCGTAGGGCGGATAGCAACGGAGATGGAAAAATCACGAGAGATGAAGTACAAGAGGTAAGATTATCATGGTTTAACTGCTCAATAAAATTTAAAAAGGTTTAAATTTAGGTCAAACCATATTCTATTTGTGCAAAATCCATCTTGGGCAGGGGCATCTACAATAATTCGAAAAAGCACTTTTTTAGTGTTAGTTATCAATAATACTGCTTTATAGTATTATGCAACAGAATAAAATATGTTAATGGAGGAGGAATACTTATTTAATAGTAATAATATAGTGCTTCCTCAAAGATTTGTCATCGTATTTATATTTTGTTCTTCCAACAGCTAATTATGCTGAGTGCTTCGGCAAATAAGTTGTCCAAGTTGAAGGAACGTGCAGCCGAGTATGCTTCTTTAATTATGGAGGAATTGGACCCTGAAGGTCTTGGTTACATTGAGGTAACATTTCTTGTTCCTCATTATGAATTCTAAATCATATAATCACACAGTATTAAAAAAATTGACAATTAATATGAATTAACTTATTACAACAAGTTAGTTATCATTTTTATCAAGTTATTAATTACACCAATTATATGTTGCTTTTTTATTTTACACACCCTTATGAAACATTAATTAGGATGAGTATTTGACTAATTTATCCTTATTTATGTCTAAGTTATAATCTCTCTATATTAAATGTTTACTCTATTTATATGTCATATTCATTAATGACAAAATTTTACTAAAGCTAAAATTAAAAAAAAAAGATACTAATTAATATTGTCTTGAACTTATAAAATGATAAATAATTTGACACAACTATTATTAATAATCATGACAGATAATTTGAGCGGAGGGAGTAATGTTTATTATAAAAATTTATCAATAATTACCTTACCATATTGTCAATATCTTTTTACACCGTCAATTTATAAAATAAAAGTATCCACAACAAATTAGCAAACGAACATTTGGTCAAATCTACCTTTCTATTAGCTGTCTTGTCCAAACCATGATTTGTACATATTTGGACATTGGACCCACAAACTTCCTCTTTTTCTTTTCTTTTCTGAGTTGGTGTTTGGCACGAACTTCTTTTGTACGATCGACCACGTCTAATTCAAAAGCATAGGGAATTCCTGCACTGTATTTGGACTTTTTGGGGACCACAAGAAGGTTAAAGAAAAAGAAAATTGCATTTAGAAATCCTGTTTTCCAAGGGGTCGTTCGGTGCATGGTATAAGCTGGGATATTCCAGCACTAATTTTTGTACCATATTTGATAGAAGGTATAAATTTATCCTACCTTGTACCAAACAAGATATAAAATGCATTCCATCCCAAGAGATGGGATTATCCCTTCTTATCCCACTTATACGGGGATTATTTTATACCATCTAAAAGATGGTATAAAATAATCCCAATAGATAGGATAAATTAGTCCTGAAATTATAATCCCGGAATAATTTTGACTACCTACCAAACGACTCCAAATTGTTTAACCATATGAAAGAAGAGAAAGGAATCAACGGAACACCCTCGTTTCTTATCTAATCATTGCTTAACAATCATTGAAACTTAGTGCAGCAGGTTTCCGCTGGTTCTGTTCTTTGTAAGATTAAAAGGTTATCTGACTAAAATGGTAGATAAGTGTCCAAAAATATTCTTACGAATTACTATCTTGATACAGTGAAAAGAGATCATGTGATGGTAAGCAATATAAAGATATGAGTTTAACTATGTAAAGCTGCCCATCAAAACAAATAGCCTACAAATGTATTTTTTTTGTATATTAATGTATATATAAATATTTTAAACATAGTATATATTTTTTGTATATATGACTAATGGTTCATTATTTCTGACAAACGACCAAATATGTAATTTTCCCTAAAAATAATCACCTCAAAAGGGAAGCGTCCAAAATATTCTTATTTTTCATTTTATGTAATACTCTTTCTTTTTCAATTTGACTTAAAAACAATGTCACTATATTTTAGAAAATTCAACTTTAGATCTTTCATTCTACCCTAAATGACATATTTTTGTAGCATCAAAGTATGATGACATGTTTAAGACCACAAATTCCCAGGACATATTTGATATTTATCAGACGTCCTTTCTTTCTAAAAATGGGTTTACAGTCAATGAAACGAAGAGAGTACTTTTATTTGCTTTGCCAAGTGGTTTGGCAAAACGACACTTGATGATATTCCCCTTTCCTTTTCAGTTATGGCAGTTGGAAACGCTTCTTCTACAAAGGGACAATTACATGAACTACAGCAGACCCTTAAGCGTAACAAGCGTTGGATGGGGTCCTAATTTAGGAACTCATTCTAAGACCAAGAACCTAGTAAAGAAAGCAAGCTATGCACTCAAATGCCTTATATTAGATAACTGGCAAAGAGGCTGGATTCTTTTGCTATGGGTGATGGTTATGGCTGCACTTTTCACCTGGAAATTCTTGCAGTATAGACGACGAGCAGCCTTTCAAGTTATGGGTTACTGTTTGGCAACTGCTAAAGGAGCTGCCGAGACTCTCAAGCTCAACATGGCACTTGTTCTTTTACCTGTTTGTCGAAACATACTAACTTGGCTTCGGTCTACTAGGGCCAAGCTTCTCGTTCCCTTCGATGATAATATAAACTTTCACAAGGTAAGCTGCACAAGAAGAGAGTATACTATACACTTCCTGAGAATTGTCTTAACAATGTTGTTTCAACTGCAGATTATTGCATATGCTATTGCAGTTGGAATATTGCTTCACGCAGGGAACCATTTAGCGTGTGATTTTCCACGTCTGATTAACTCATCTCCTGAAAAATTTGCACTGATAGCTGCTGATTTTGACAACGTGAAGCCCACTTTCAAAAGCCTATTGACCGGTATTGAAGGTGTTACTGGCATTGCTATGGTGATTTTGATGGCAATTGTCTTCACACTAGCAACACGAAGCTTCAGGAGAAATGTATTGAAGCTGCCACCTCCTTTCAATCGATTAACAGGCTTCAACGCATTTTGGTATTCTCATCACCTTCTAGCAGTGGTCTATGTACTCCTAATAGTACATGGAACATTCCTATTCTTGGTTCACCAATGGTGGCAGAAAACGGTAAGGGCATAGAACACCAAATTGCTTTATATAAACTAAAGATTGATATGTTAACAATCTATTTCCCATTCTGCAGACATGGATGTACATCTCCATGCCATTGCTCCTCTATGTAGCAGAGAGGAGTCTGAGAACATGCCGATCAGAACACTACGCAGCAAAAATTTTGAAGGTGACTTGCTTTTATCAATCTAGTTATCCATCTATAGAGAAAATAGACTCCTTTCCGCATACAAATGAACTGCAATTAACGCCAGCTTCTAGTCTCCCTGTCTAAACCCCCAACAAGTCTTAACTCTCGCCAAGTGTCTCACACAACTTAGATCCCTTAACCAAATAAAAGGGAAAACATGCACTGAGGTGCACACATTAGAGAGAGATGAAATGATCCAAACACCACGGCAAAACCATATATTCAAGTTTTTTTTTTTTTAATTATTTTTTTAAAGCAAATTATGCCCCTAAGGGCGTTTTTATAAATATATTCAACTAGCTACTTCCCAAAGCAACGAAAAGTTTTACTATGTCCTCACACAACTAATGTCAGTTGTGTGAGACACATTCTAAAAAATTTCCAAAGCAACAGAGTTTCTCTTATTCCATGCCATACTGTCCACTGTGTACATCATAAAACATGCCCATCAAGCATCATCAGAAAACAATCAAATACTCACACTCCAACCACCAGCACCACATATTTTTCACAACCTTCCATTACGGAACTCAAAGTCAAGAGAGATGGTCAACATAAATAAAAACATTGACTTATGGTAGACATTTTTCTAAGTATTTAATTTTATTCCTACATTCCAAGAGATGATATAAGCATCTGTTTCCTACAGCCTCTACCCCCAAGACAGTAGTAGAAAAACAAACAAAACCTACTTAGATAAACACGGTAACAGGGGAGAAGGAAAAGAACAAAACAGGAGACCAATGAAGATGTTTTTTCTTTGATCCTTACAGGTTTCTGTACTTCCAGGAGATGTCTTTAGCCTAACTATGTCAAAGCCTAGTAGTTTCAAATACAAGAGTGGGCAATACATATTCCTGCAGTGTCCAACAATCTCCTCATTTGAATGGTAAGTGTAGTGTTTCTGCATTTAAGTCAATCATGCATCGACCAACAGATATTTAACATATATCTTGATGTTTCTCCAGGCATCCATTTTCTATAACATCAGCACCAGGTGATGACTACCTCAGTGTACACATCCGCATGGTAGGTGATTGGACGAATGAACTAAAGCGGGTTTTCACAGAGGATGATAGTTCAGCATGTGAAATTGGCCGGGCTAAGTTTAGAGAACGCGGGAATGTTGATCAACGAGGGTAACTTCCTTTGCGTGATTTTTTTACCATTCAAACGTTAAATCAAGATTTCTTTATTAAGAAGTCTAAAAGGCTTGTAATGACGCAGTTTACCTCGATTGCTTGTTGATGGACCATATGGTGCCGCAGCACAGGACTATCAAAATTATGATGTCTTGCTCCTCGTGGGACTAGGTATTGGAGCTACACCTTTTATAAGTATCCTCAAGGATCTATTGAACAATTCAAGATCAGAAGAACTGGTACAAATCTTACTTCAAGTTAATTTGGAACTAACCAAGTAGAATGTTAAAGACCCCAACTTACAGTCTTTGCCCATGATTCTACCTTAGGATTCGAATACTGAAACCAGTGCATCGGATGACAGCTGGACAAGTATTGCCTCTAGCGCCACATCAAATGGAAAAAAGAAATCACTAAGGACAAAAAGTGCACATTTTTATTGGGTTACCAGGGAATCAGGATCCTTTGAGTGGTTTAAAGGGGTGATGAATGAAGTGGCTGAGATGGATCACAAGGTAATGCACACAGATTTGTTATAGGATATCTTTAATTGCCCACCCTCCCCACTCTTCATCATCATATCAGGGATTCTGCTATGATCTAATATAATTGGCTCAGCTATGCCTTTTGTGATGTGATTTTAATGAAACAGGGTCTGATAGAGATGCACAATTATCTTACGAGTGTTTATGAAGAGGGCGATGCCAGGTCCACTCTCATCACCATGGTCCAGGCGCTCAACCATGCAAAACATGGTGTTGACATCCTGTCTGGCACACGGGTATGATCCATCACTTCTCTCAATCAAACCTTCTTGAACAGAAATGGAAAAGAAATATAAGAAGTAATGGTTTTCAGCTTAGCTCAATGAGCGCCATAGTCTAGCTAGAAAAAGATCTTATTATTAGAAAGTTTCTAAATTTCATGAGAAATCTTCAACCACAACACAGAATTAAAAGAAGAAAACTTGAGGTGAAGCATTCTCCAATCAGTACTAATTAAACTAGTTCTACTGCAGGTAAGGACGCATTTCGCAAGGCCCAAATGGAAGGAAGTATTCAACAAAATAGCTTCGAAACATCCATATTCCACAGTAGGTAAGGAATTCTACAACCTAAACCTTAATAAACTGTAAGCACATGTAGTTCTAAGAAGTGTTCTGTCGTACCTGCGCCTATTTGTTAACCTCTCACTTCTACAATATGTCCAAACCTTCTGCCAACGGAAATTATCACATAATAGAGGCGAAGGAAGAAAATTTAAATATATATAACTCAACACATGAAACATAGAGCAGAACTTAATGATGCAGCAACTTTACCAAATTATAAGAATGGCCTGCTTTTCGACTAGATGAAGATAGAAAATATAGCTCTACAGAAAATATAGCTCTACAGTACTAAGGCATGATGAAGTAGTACGGCACTATAAATCTTAACGTATCTTTTAAAGGAAGCTAAACAGTTAGTAACAAGTGAGATGAAAAATGTGTTCTTTAAACTTCAGAAAGGGAAAAAAAAAAAAAAACTCAAACAGTTAGATCAAGCTGATACCAGAAAGGATGTTATCTTCTTCATGACAATGACCAATTAGAAGGAAGAAGCAACCGACAGAACACTTCCCTGATAACATTTTGCATTGTCAACAAAAGAGAGGAAGGGAAAAAGAACTAAAAACGAAGAAAAGCTTAAATAAATCAAGCTATATTTGTTAACAACACAGTTCTACATGATATACAGGAGTCTTCTACTGCGGGTTGCCTGCCTTGGCAAAGGAATTGAAGAAGCTATCCCAAGAATTGACTTACAAGACATCCACACGATTTGAGTTCCACAAGGAGTACTTTTGAAATAGCAAATTTAGCAAATAAGGGACACGGTATTCTTTTTTTTTTTTTTTTTTCTTTTCATTTTTTTGTAATTGTCCATATGATTAAGAGGAATGCATGTACCAATACACATTGATTCAGATAAATGTAAATGCATATATTATACGAATTACAATAGAGAAAGAAGTCAAAATAGTAGAGTTCTATCTATAAGAGAATGTAAATATTTGTTCTTCAGAGATCTCCACAAAAAGATTTTCCTACTGACACAAGAAAGCATTATGTTGTCGTTACAGTGTCAAATATATACAAACAATATTGTCCCACTACTATGTACCTATGTGTAGGGTGTGAAGAATGGTACATGACATCCTTAGTGCATTTGTGAATACCACTAAGCTGCAAGTGTAAGAATGAAGAGGAGAATTAAAGAAAAGGAGGCACAGAAGGACGTAATAAGCAAAAGAAAAGGAAGAAGGTCTGATGCTGCCTTATAAGCGCTGAGTAAATGACAAATCAAGCTACTACAAGGCAGTTATATCCATCAAGTTTCCTAAGCAGTGATAGAAAGATTCTTTTCTTACTCCAAGATAAATAAACTGTCTCATGTATTTGTTTCTATCTTTTTCTTTTTCTTTTTCTTTTTCTTTTTAAATGTTGTCAAAAAGGCCCAATGACATATCCAAAATTACAGATGGGAGAGGGCTGTCAATAAAGAATACTGAAGAAAGTCGATATATAGTTTTTGTATCAAACACTGGGAAAGAATGAATATAAATACAATTCAGCGCTTACACAGCAAAAAACCATTAAAAACTTCTGTATATCATGGCAAAAAAAAAAAAAGTACAATGTGATACCTATATGGAAAATGAAATTACAATCAGAAACTTTAAGTATCCAAAACTTATTAATCCTTCAGTCCCTTGAGAAGTTTGGAAGCCCATCGGCGTACACGACGCTTCAGTGTATAACCAACAACTATTCCAGCAACAAAGCAAATGGCACAGAGCTTTGAGCAAGTCCACAGTGATACTGTTTGTCTACAATCAAAGATGGAGAGTGTTACCATGAGAGTACCACCCATTTCCATTATTTACATTTCTCCCAACAAGGAGTTCAAGAAATTCATCAAGGATAATAGACTAACAAAAGATATAATGTACTTAGCTTGGGTTTCAAATAAAATAGACTTAAAACTTCAGCACAGAAAATGTGAAGTTCACCATCAGTAGTGGTAGCAGTGTTATCAAAAGAGAAAAGTTCTAAAGTCGTTGGAGCTTTAAGCACAAATAAAGCGAGGGCTTTAATGAAAAAAGGCGCAAATGGAGAAAAAATACAGATATATATGTTAGTCCAAGACTAATAATTATAACCATGAATGACAAATATATGGACAAAGAAATTGAAATAAAATTACGATAAGTGAAATATCAATTGTTTAGTGTCACCGCTTCAGAAGAGGCTCATTGGCAAGAAAAAGTATGTTTTAGAGCCTTAATGATGACACTAAGGCGCACATTAAGTGAGGCGAAGTGCTCAACACGTTTCGAGCCTCGCTTCAAGGCTTAAGCGCGCCTTTGACCACAATGAGCGGTAGCTGGTGATAATACTAGATGTAAATGCACAGATCCTCAATCTGGAATCCTAATCTAGGTACACCTTTCTACCATATAGAAACATGTAATTAATGATTAAAGACAACAACTCAAGCTATCCCATTATCTGTCTGATAAATTCTATTTATTTCTCTTCCTCTATCTCATACTCATTTGACCCCTTTTCTCTCATAATCCATTATTCGTACATATCCCGGATACTACAATTATCAAGCAACCAAAAGCGTACACCATGTCTTTTCCTATAACAATACAAAAATCTAGGGATGCTATTCTCCCCTGCAATAGTATCTACAGCCAGGTTCTTGATGTTAGTCGACCAACTTTTGCACCAATTAAGTAAGATATCTTGTACCCCCCAACCAAAAAAAAAGGGGTATCAAATCTTGAATGACATGTCAATTCTCAACATGCAATCATTATTCCCCAACGGCCACAATTTGTCACTATTATTGAGAATTGAGGTGAAAAAGGGAAAGGGTCATGTGTCACATATTCAATACTATATACCTAGATGTTAGTTTATTACTTACACTGTTATGCGAGGCAAAGGTTAAATTATTGTAAAAAGAAGCCTATAATGTTACCTGGGAGAGCGAGTAAGCAGAAGCTGTGAGTGATCAGCCGAAGAAGAAGATTTAATGGTTGGCTTTTCAAAAGCAGCAGAAATGGAACTTAAACTCCCATTTGCAGAAGACATCGCACTATGAAAAGCCTTCTCTATTCCCTCCATACTATTCAATGTTCACCCAATAATTTAGATTTGCCCCCTCCAACTCTTGTGCTAGGGTTTTAGGAATTTTGACTCCCTTCTTTTCTTTTTTCTTTTTGAACGGACAGACAATTTTTTTTTTTCTTTGTTTTACATAAGAAATATTAATTAGCACGGATATTTGATTACTTTTATTTTTATTTATGTTTAAATTATAATCTTTCTCCATCAAGTGTTTACTCTATTATGTGTCAATCTCCATTATTTGACAAAATTCTATTAATGGGAAAGAAATAATTAATTATTTCTTGAACTTTTAAAACGATAAATAATTTGAGACAACTATCTTTAGTAACCATAACAAATAATTTGAGACCGGGGGACTATATATCAATAAGAAGGGTCAAAAATATCCCTCAACTAGGAGGAATGGAATAATTTTTGTCGTTTGTTTGAAAGTTGATTTTAAATATGTCATTATTTGTGAACTCATATTTGCTACTCAGCTATGGAAAATAGAATAAATTTGCTCTTCGTATGGATTTGGTCTCAAATAATAACTTGCTCAAATTTACTTTTTCGCTTTTTTCAACTAATTACTTTACAGTTAAATATTTACTTAATTTCTATTTTCTAAAAAAATGAGAGGAAAACAAAAGGAAAAATAATAAAGGATCAAGAAAGTATATGTAAAAGATCCACTACTAAAAAACAGTTGAAAAGCAACGGAATCCGTCGCTTTATTAAGGAAAAGCGACGAATTCCGTTCAGTCGCTTATTGGCCCGTTGCTTTTAAAACAGCGACGAACCCCGTCGCTTCAATAATCCGTTGCAAATATTTTATTTTTTAAAAAAACGACTAACTCCGTTACATTTTTTAATTTTTTTAAAATTAAATGAATTATATTAATAAATATATAATGTAAAAAATACAAAATGCGATGGAGTCCGTCGCTTTTCTGGGAATTTTTTTTATTATTATTTTTCTAGAAAAGCGACGGAGTCTTTCTGGAAAAAAACTAGATGCTGAAATCAGCAATTTCAGCATCTCAAACTTGTTTTTTAGCCAAAAAATCACAATCCAGCCTACAACCAGCACTAGGTACTGCCAATACCAATTCTAAATGAGCTACAACATCCTAGTTATCAACATAACATCATATACTATCCAACTAATCCATCAAAACAATCAAACGGGCCTTCAAAGTTCAATTTTTTCATATCATTTAATGTTTACAACTAAAACAATGTAAAAGTGTCACAAAGTCTCTAAAATACAAATAAAGGTGATCAAGGAGTCGTATCTACATACTCATCATCATCATCCTCCAACTCTTCATCTTCCTCTTCATCATTTTCCTAGTTTGGGTGGCGAGAATTGGGCACACCAAACTGTCCACAGGCAATGAAGTTCATAACTTGTGCCTGGAGAGCTTCGAGATTCTTTTGCAACATACTAGTCTCCTTAGCATGATGGCTTTCATTATCAGCCAATTTCTTGTTAAGTTGTTTAATTTGCTGCGCCATAGCTGCATATTGAACACCGTCAATTCCTTCGCCCTGCTGAGAAGACCCTTCACCTCGCAGTCCTGACTGAAGGCAGTCAACGTTGTTTCTTGGCCCAAGACCGTACGCTCTACCCTTATATACCCCCCCTCCCCCTTCCCCACCAATGGCCTTGGTCCACAGCTGTACCTCTATTTCATTTGGAAGCTCGGTAGGAGTGCCTTCAGGTTGAGATTGGAGGTACTGCTGATTTTTTGTTCAAAATAACCCTGTATATATAAAAATAAAAGTTAGTATTTAATTAATATATCATAACTAAAGTTATGTAATTACTTAAATAATTGAATTAGCACTTACCACCGAATCTCTAGCCCTATCCTCTATCCACTCTTCCTCACCCGTCTCTTTATTCTTCTTTTTATGCGTCTTCATAAACAGCTCAACCTGAGGCGAAAATTTGCCCGTCGCCTCTTTCTACAAATAAAGTTAAAGTAAAGAGTAAAAACTCAATAATAACATATTGATAATACATTAACTTACAAGTTTAAAATTACTTACTATTTTCCTAGCGACATGCCCCTGACTTCTTGCACCTGCGGTGTGCAAAGATCCTCCTTTTGCGGACGCACGGGCAACCTTCACCTGCTCAGATTTGGCGATAAACTCAGGAGTTCGCCAATACTCCTTTAGCTCTTCCTATTGGCCGTCTGTTAGCCATTGTGGCTTCTTATTATACTCTTAGCCCTTGCAAACCAGCCAGCCAAACTTGCACTCGCCTTTTTCTCAAAGAGCTTAGAAATCCTTGTTGTAATTGCTGGATCCCACGTACACAAAGTCTACAAATCACGAAATGGATAATGTTAGTTGACAGTTTAAAGTAAAATATATTTATGAAATATGTAATAAGTTGCATACATTAAACTCGCTAAACATAGCCTGACGAACATCATATGGAATCACACCCCAGTTACTATAGAATCATTGGCCATAAAGCCTTCGAACGACTTCCAGGACGGCTTTTGTAGAATCTTTATCTGGATAGAACCTGCAAAGTGGACGACTAGCCTCTTCTAATTCTTGATAGAAGCGCATTGCTTCTTCATCGGGAGGTTGCTCATAATTTTGTTCAGGCTCAAACCCAGAATGTACCCCAAAAGCATCATTGACCATATCACTAACTCTATCATATTGGACATGATGGTTTTCTGCGCGACCTACTACTTTCAACAATAACTAAATTATAATATATAGCATTCACCTCATCAATCTCTCCATGATCAGTCCAAACTAAATATTTATCCTTGAACCCTTAGCGACATAAATGAACCATAACCGTATCCGGATTGTTAAACCTCGTACACTTGCAAATTGAACAAGGACACCTAATTAACCCCTCACTTTGAAAAAGGTCAAGTGACATTGCATGTGTAATAAACCCTTTAACACCTTCAACAAATTCATCATTTACACCAACACGACCACTATTATTCCTATTATACATCCACATACAATCCATCAACAAAAATTCGCACAAATTATTTAGGTTATATTATAAAGTTAGCTAAATTGCATTCTAATAACTTAAGAAATAACAACCAATACCAATAAAATGGAGTCTATTTCAACCAAAATAAAATAAAGTCACCCCTACATAATTTTTGACAAATAAAGTGTAGAATTTCTATCTAAATCATATACATCATAATTCAAAGCTAGAGAAATATACATTCATATTGATATTGAACATACATATAGCCAATTTCAACCAAAACAATAATCTAAAGGGATCCCTACACAATTTGGACCAATAAAGTATACTTTTTTTGGTCAAATTCAAATACAAACACATCAATATAATTTCTAAATTGAATAAAATAAACTAATTACATACACATTCAACCTACAAACTAAGATTAACCAAAAAAATCAAGAAAAAAACCCTAAATTCTAAACATACCCATTTTGACAAATAAAGTGTATATTTCTTGTCACATTCAAGCCAATACACATCAATAACATCACAACTACACCATAAATATACTAATACTAAACTTACAATGTAATAATCACAAAACAATTTTAAAAAAAAAAAAAAACGCACCTTTTTCGGGCCAATTAAAAACGGGTCAAGTGGGGCGGCGGCGGGGTGGGAGTGGACTTCGCCGGAGGGAGGGAATCGACGGAGATGGTGTTGGGGAGGGGAAAATCGCCGGAGGGAGGGAATTTTGGGGTAAGGGACTTGTGTGGGTGAGAAGAAAGACCCGTTTTGGGTCTAAAAAATTAAAAAAGCGACAGCGTCCGTCACTTTTTTAATTTGTTGACCAGATCTTGACCATTTTTTTTTTAAAAAAAAGTAAAAATAAAAACCGACGGATTCCGTCGGTTTTTATTAAAAAAAAAGAAGATTTTAATAAATTAGTATATACATAAAGTCATTTAATTTTTTTTTAAAAAAAATTTAGAAAAACCGATGGATCATTTTTTTTTTAAAGCGATGGACTACGTCGCTTTTTGCGGAATTTTAAAAAAAAATCCGCCAAATTCTCATTAAAAATAATTGAAAAAAAATAAAAAAGGAATAAAAGAGACGGAGTCCTTCGCTGTTCAGTCTATAACGACGGAGTCCGTCGCTTTTTAGTCGGTTGAAAATTGACTGTTTTTTAGTAGTGAGAATCTTAAAAAATACACATCAGCAAGATAGAAAATATTTTTCCAGAATTGTTCAACGGATAACTAATAGTAGAGCTTTTCTCTTTCAGTTTCTTGAAGGTCAAGTGCACCTTTGTCTACATAATTGTGATCACATGCATAAATTTAGTTCAACAAATTTTTTTGTTTGTTTGTTAAAACAGTGACTACATTTTTTTGTTTGTTTGTTAAAACAGTGACTACAATCCATGAATGGTAATATGTTGGGTTATTGTGCTTATTTTAGTATCACGTATCCATGGAAGTGATTAGTAAATAAACTAGATATTGCACTTCTTTGTTAAACATGAAAAATAATAAGCTTATCTTATTAGTAGTTTAAACGTCGAAATTGTTAACATTATCGAAAATAAATGAGAGGTAATCTATATCTATATCTATATATATATAATATAAAGCTAGGCATAGACAAGGTGATGTGGCACCTCTCTATGACCTCCATTAGTATTTTTCTTTTTTCTCCTTTTTTTGACTTTTTCTCTCATTTCAATTATTTTATTTTGCAAAATCAATATCCATAACTCATACCTCTTCAATTACATAAATTGTGGTCTTAATTAGTAATAGTAGCATCCCTAACACTCAAGCCTTTCATATTCATAACCCCCAATTATTTAATGTACAAGTTTATGACACCTTAAATCACACCAATAGAAATTTATATTGAGATTGTTGGGTGGCCTTTATTTCGTTTCTCAGAAAAATGAGTGGGTCACAAGTCTGTGACAAACTTTTGAGGTGCTTAAGAAGTAAAAATTTTGCTGTATCATGTTGTTGTTGTGTAGATGTTTCGTTATGGATGATCATGTGTCGATGAAGACTTATGGTTGGAGTTTTTTCCTTTGTTGCCTCTTTGGCTGGTCAAATTTTTTAACTCTTTTGACCTGATTTTGCATGCAGATTACAAGAGAGAGATATATAGAGCCTGTTTGGATAGAGAAAAAAAAGCAGCCTTATAAGTTGAAATATGTCAAAAAAATAAGTTGGATACCTAACTTATTTTTTGATACTATAATTTTTTTAGATAAAAAAACCAAACGAGCCCAATTATTTTTTTGGGCTTATTTTAAACACAAAAGACAAAATTACCAAACAAAAAAAAAGAAAAGCAAATTTATAAGTGACTTATAAGCCAATCCAAACGGGCTCTATGAAATGAATTGTTAGGCAGTCTTGCATAGTTAGACTTTACGTGGTACTATGATTCGGTATGCCTAATATTATTATAACAATATCAGAACTTTGTTTCTGTTTCTCTCTTTTCCCATCTATCTGTGGTATCGTAAATTAGTACTTACATTTTTTAAAATATTCTAATGAGAATTTTATTGCTTTTGCATATTCATTTATAGCTTCTAGAATCTATTAGGAGCTTTGGACTTACTTGATTATCCAACGAGGAAACCAGCCCCATTAAGGTATGTTGCAACCATACATTTGATATTATTTGCTTGGGTTCTTGATGATATGAATGAGGAATTCTTTAAAAAACTGATTTAACTTTTTCTCTTTGTATTTTTTAAAGAATTTGATGATGTTATGTTGATATCCGGGTCCTTCTTTCCTCTTTAGCTTATAATTAAGTATTCTATAAGGTTTTTATTTGCTTAATTAATTTACTTCTTCAGTTTTCTTCCTTTGATGGTAAGGTTAACTTACTGTGTTTTCAGGATAGTTTCGAAATTTAGAAGTAGGAAAGGAAGCCAACATATACGAACATGCTATTTAAGGAAGAGCCAATGTATTCAAGCATGCTACTTAAGGAAGTATATATATCCTTCCATAGTCATATGGATCAACTCGTAATAATCATAATGATAGAGCATGAGACTGTAGATTAATTTGTAATTTTCGACATACAATTTAATTCATAGAAAAGTTGTTTATTGACATGTAAAATTATAATCTTTGAATTTTTCATTTTTTTGCTGTTAGAAGTTCTCAAAAAAAAAAAAATTCAAATTTCCAGAGATCATTATTATGTTATGTTGAGTCTGAACTCTTTGAACTCATTACTTGAAAAATGTAAAAATACTAGCGATAAAAATGATTTAGTAAAGCTGCCTCTCTCTCTCTCTCTCTCTCTCAAGAGAGAGAGATAGTTGTTCTTTTTGGACTTTGATTCATCATTTATCGAGGATTGAATTTTAAGTTTTGGCATTAAAATTTTCTTTCTCTGTTAAAACATGGTAAGAGATATTAATAAAAAAAATCTTGATTTTAAACATGATAGTGAATATTTAAAAAATGAGCAATGCTAGGAGGAATTAGTTGAAATAGAAACTAATTTTAGGATGTTGCATAAGATTAGTAAAAGGTGAAGGAAATTTCAAGTATATAAATTTGAAAAAGAGAAGGAAATAAATGTGTAAAGAGTTTATAACTAATGATATATTTGTTAAATATTTAAATTTCTAAATTATATCTTAAAGAAGAATTATATATGCAATTTTAGACAATATATGGTTAGATCATAAATCTCTTTAAAATAGAAAGAGTATAATGAGCAATTAAATCTAGAATTATGTATATAATTGGCGCTACATGAACTCCATAAATGTTCCACAATTATTGTATTGGAAGGATTAGGAGGATGGTAGTATTTTGATGTTTTAAAGCTGTGTAAATTTATAATGTTATATATACGTAATTTGTTTATTTACAAGAATGATATAAAATAATATATATGTAAATAAAAGATAGATTTGAAAAAATCAAGCAAGATCGTTGACAAAAATTCTTATCAATAAGTATTTAGAAACAGTGAAGTATGTTCATTGATATTTATCGGCATGAGATATTTATATATTAAAAAATGTGAAAAATAAGGAAGATAACCAATTATAAATTATAAATTTTATGAAGTTATTTCTTGGTGTTTAATGTAGCACGTAAATCATGAAAATATAAGAAAAAATTATTTTTCTGGCATTTTGCATAAAATCGGTAGAAGGAGAAAGGCAAACTAACTTGATTATTTTAAGGAAGAATAGTAATAATTATTGATCCTACGGAGGGATTGAGTAAACAGAGGTAAAGAAACGAAAAAACGAGTACGTAAAGGGAAGCCGAAAATTAATGTTAGGATGAATATAAAGAAGGATATGATTACATAGTTATTAATATGAAAAATAATAGGGGGGGGGGGGGGAATAAGAAAAAAAAGAATAGATAATCAAGAAAATTGTGAAAAAGAAAAAAAATAAAAAATGTCAAGATGGTAATGAGAATAAGATCAGAATATTTTATTATGTTTTTGCTTTTTCTTAATTAAATTCCTAAAATTATTAGATAATTTTTTTGATTTCAGTTTTTTTTTTTTTTTTTAAAAAAATAGAAATCTAAAGAAGATCATTAAGATGGGAGGAATATATTCCACACATTTGCCACATAAGTAACGTTTGATTCTTTTGATTTATGAGATAAGGAGAGTGAGAACCAAGGAGAATTATTTGTTTGATATTGAAGTTGTAGAATTGATTTTTTTTTTCCCATTTGTTATCAATCATGAAAATATAATTAGAATAACAGTAGTGTTGTAATTAAAGAACGAAAAAAGATAAATTGATTGATGAGTAAAGGTTGATGTATTTATTATTATTTAATTGTTATTTAATTTTCTTTTAATGATCGCGCGAACCGCGGATAAATTCACTAGTAAGATAAGATAAGTAAGAGATGATCAACTAAATTAGTACTTAATAGTTTAAAAAAGATACGTATTTATACGAGAGCAATTACATGCATTACTGATGCACGAACGGTTCAACTCTATATTAATTTCAATGTACATTAATTATGAATAAAATTGTAAAACATATATATTCAGTGTTTGTTTTGGTGGAAGGTAACAAGTATTCAATGAAATAATAGAGTTGCACATAAGCTAGCTCGGATCGAGCTGCACATATGATAGCTGAGACACTTTCATTGGAAAAAAAAAAAAAAAGGAACAATACTCAAATTAAAATGCTACCAATTCAAGAGATAATTTATAAGAAATAGCAACCAAAACTCATTATCCCTTCTGCCATAAGACTGACTACCAACCATTAGCACGGGTTCTTGAGCTTTGAATTAGCACATTTAGCAAATTGGGTCGGGAAACAGTTTGTGGTAATAACTTGTTATCTTGAGAAGGTCGAGATATAATTTTACTAGTTTTATCTACATTTATTTTCGGGTCTTTTTAATCTAGTCATATTTGGGTATAAGACGTGAGTTGGGTTAAATGAATACGATGTGCGTGAGTTATATAGATTTTTTTTTTTTAAATAAGGCTTTAATATGATGTGACATGCTAACTATGAGAGAATGAGGTTTTGTGTGTTTTTTAAATTTTTTAGAAAAATGGTAATAGTTGAATGATTTTGTTGTTCTAAAAGAACAAAAATGATTTTAGTAGGTAATTCTCATAATTTGGGTGACCATTCAAGGAATTAACTCTTGAAAACTAGTACTCGTACGAAACATAACTTGTTTTGTTCATATTTCATAAGGAGGGCTCGAATTAAAAATACGCGATTTCACTAGCATTTTTTCAAAATTTGACATATATACGATACAAATAGAAATTATGAGTTTTCACCTTTGATTTATCTTTTCCCTTATGAGGAAATATTAAACGGCTCATGTGATCATAACAAGAGGTCAAGGTTTCATATTTCCTCAACTGAGATAGTTGTAAGAAGATTTGAACTAAATCTAGATATGGTAGCTTATTTTCAAGAAGATGAAAATGTGACATTCAAGACGTCAAATGATACTACCAACAAAGAACCCTCAATTTGTGGCCCATACAATTATTACTCTTAATTAGCTGAACAAATCAACTCCTTTAACTTGCACAAAACAACGGAAAATCTCCTTAATTTTGTTTAAAAAATTCAGGTTTGCATACGCAACATTCATTATTTTACTCTTTTCACTGCAATAATTTAGTCGTTGTCAGTCCTTTTCTTGTTAGTAATTCAAGGTGTATAACAAGCTTCTATCATCCTTTGTAATTACTGAAAATTGTGATTAGCTTTTATCAATTTCAGGACAAAGTTTTTTGAAATTTCATTAAGGTGGATTACGTTCATGACACGGGATGCACGTGGAGCTCAGGGGATGCACGTGCAGTACACGAGATGCACGTGTGACGCACGCTGAAGCTACTGTGGAGCTTATGGTGGCATGGTGTTTCAATGGAGGAAGGAGATGAAAAAGGTTGGAGAGATAAGTTTTGGGGTTTAATTTGATGCGTAATGGGTCGGGTTTTATTTTGGGGAGGATCAATTTAATTTAGTGGTAAATTAATGAGAAATGGTGACTAGAATATTATGTGGCAATTTTTAATAAGATGTCAATGACACCGTGGCAGTCCGTTAGGGATGAGGGTAAATTTATACACTTCATTAACAGTAAAGACACGGGCTAGTAGTATAAGTTAGTAGGGGTAAATATAAACTTTTCCTCAAGGTACATAAGTAAATTTGACCCTTTTCCCGTAAAAATATCACTCTAGTAGAAAGATAAAGTTGATTCTGTTATTAAATTCTCTTAAGTTTATGATTGAATCTTGTAATTAAATCCTTTTGTTCTGTACTATGTAATTAAATCATTTTGTTCTAAACTATGTAATTGCTCTACGATATACCTATTAAATTATTGTTGTAAAGTCTTTCTGATGTATTTCATTTTTTGCCTGGATTACCCTTTTTTTGGGGTGGTTTTTAATTTTTACCCCTCAAATTAATGGTCTTTAATTTTGTCCTTCGCTTAAAAAGGTGACCAAAAATACCCTGAGGTTCTGGGTTCGAACTCCTGCTCAGTCTAACAAAAAAAATTACAAGCCAAGGCTTTTGCAAAAAGTCTTGCGGAGACGGCAGACTTTTAGTTATGTCTTAAAGCATAACTAAAAGTTTGCCTTCCAAGGCAAAATCTGCCGTCTCTGGCATAGATTCTATTTAACTTTGCCCGAATAGGCATAGGTTTATAGAAACCTATGTCTTGCGAAATTATTATTATTTTCGACTCTGCTGGATTTCGAACCCAAAACCTCAATGGCATTTTCGGCCACCTTTTTAAGTGAAAGACAAAAATTAAAGATCAGCGAATTGAGGGACGAAAATTAAAGACCAGTCGGTATGAAGCACAATCGTGCAAATTGCTCGATGTACTTCTCATGTGATTTACATGAAGCCTTCTAAGGCCCCGTTTGGACATGGTTTGAAACCATGGTTTGAAACTTGGTTTCAAACCATGTTTGGACATACAATTTGGATATTTTAAGTTGTATTTTCTCTTATAAACATAAAAACCCCACAAATTGTGAAAACTATCAAAACATTCTCAATTCTTATACAATCTTACCAAATGAGTAAATCATACACTAGTAGAAGGCTTTTCTAAAAAATACAACAACAATTAATCAAACTTTACTTCAATAAAATCGAAAATTTAACATGAATAGTAATGTAACTACTATTTAATATAATCTTCCCACATAAATTAAAGGTTGGTAGACATAAACAAAGATTGGTGGAAGTTAATGAGATTGGTAAATGATTGATGGGGTAATTGTTAAAAATATTTACCAACTTATGGGTCTTTTTTTACAAAATATTAACTTATGGGTTAATTTTGTATTTTAAAAAGTTGAAACCATGCTTTTTGGATGATTTGGGTTCAAACCATGGTTTCAAACCAGGTTTCAAACCATGACTGAAAATTGATGACCAAACGCTGGTTTGAAAACGCCTACTAAGATGAACAGAGTTTTCTCTACGGGGTTGAACTGAAATAAGGAACATTTGCACAAATGACTTGTTTTGTGGCCGCTATTTAAATTTTGTCCAATAATTCAGTGGACTAAAATTATAAGCAAAAGAAAAAGTTCGTCCAATAAATTTGAAGAAATTGCATAATATGGCCATCAAATGGGCTGGTCTTTAATTTCTATCCCTCAAATGGGGTGGTCTTTAATTTTTTCCCCTTTAACAATCAAACCTATGCCTAGTGAAACATAAGTTCTTTAAGAATAAAAGTAATGTGAGGCATAATTTATTGGATGTTATGATGCTTAAATATAATGCCCCGTGAAAAAGTTATTATGTTGGGAAAAATTAAAGACTAGAACAAAATAGGGGCTAAAGTTGAAATGAGCTAACGAAAACAGAATTTGAAGATTTGGCCTAAAGGAAAGGCCGTACGAACCAAATGTTCCATGATCACAGCGAGATGGAACAAGATGTGCAATTTGCACGATTGCAGCGTCTTTAATTTTTGTCCCTCAAATTGCTGGTTTTTAATTTTTTTCCTTCACCTAAAATACCTCGAAGTTCTAGGTTCGAACTCCAGCTCAATAAAAAAAATCACAAGACGACTTATGTAGCAAAATAAGGCCTAAATTTTGTAGAATTCCAGCAGGATTAAAAAAAAAAAAAAAACTCTGCCTTCGCGAAGACTTACCTTGTGAATTTTTTTTTAACCGAGCGGGAATTCTAACCCAGAACTACAGGGTATTTCGGTCACTTTTTTAAGCGAAGGACAAAAATTAAAGACTAAAAATTTGAGGGACAAAAATTAAGGACCAAAGCCTTTGAAAGACAATCCGTGCAAAAAAATGGAGCTATATTGGTCTAGATATGGGCCTCACTGTGGGCTTATTGTGAAAAGTAAGATCTGAACTGGGCTAATAATACCAAGGGGCTTGGACCACGATTAGGTCCAATTATGATAATCAAAATTTTCAGCAGAAAGGGTTTACAATTTGAACGACAGAACTGGGCAGGGGCAAAGGATTACCTTAAGAAATTTACTCGAATGTGAAAATGGGATAGTGCCTGTACAGTCAAACCTCTCTATAACAGCATCGTTGAGTGCAAATTTTTTTGCCGTTATAAAGAATGGTTGTTATACACCTATAACATCATTGACATTTAAATAATATTTCACTGTTATAAGCAAAAAAGATGCATAAAATATAATTTCTCATTTTTAATTGCTAAACTCTAAGCTCAATCACACTTTCTATAGCGAATGAAAATCTTTTAATAATGAAAATATATATTTTCATATGATATTCTTTTGTCAAAAATAGTGTATTAAAGGATCAAATATTTGGTCACAATCTCTACACTTATTATTGGTAATCATAGATATTTTATTTTTATAAAGATGGTTAATTATTATATTACCAAAAAAAAGAAAAAAAGATAGCTGTTATATGGGGGGTAATTTTACAAAGAGCGTCTTTAATATAAAGTTGGTTGTTGCTGTTATAAAAAAGTAAAATATAACATAAAAAATCGGTTCCGAAAAAACTGAGCTGTTATAAAGAGGTGTTATTTTATGCGTATGTTGTTATAGAGAGGTTTAACTGTATATCTGATATTTGATGTCGCCATTTAACTTTCAAACAAGTGTCTTGAAGTTTCATACAACTAAATTTTTTGCCTCACTTCAGCCATTTTCTTAAACTTAATTTCAACCTTTTCTGCTTGAACTCTAGCCGTGAACTTAAGCCATATGTATATAACTTCAGACAAGTAAGACAACAATTGACTGAGATCTAATTATTTTTGCCTAAAATAACTGAATTCTTTTATCATATATTGAAGTTTTGTTTTGTCAAGACCATCTTCAAATGCCATATGTCTCAAGTGGGTAAAGGTGAATTCTTTGTATAATTTTTCTCATTCATAGCAGATGTCACGACCCAAATTAACTAAGTCGCGCGGGCACCTACCGTTTCCCACCTCGAGAGGCGAACCCTTTCCCAAATCATCAATTCAAACAACAAGAAAATAAATAGAGCAGAATAAGTAGAAGCTTAAATCATAAATAATCATAAGTGCAGAATATAAATACAATCCCCCCGAGAACTAGTCGACTGCATACAAGAGCAACTACAAGGATGTCTATTATACAAGTCTGAAAGTCAAATAAAAAGCTATCTGAATAATGGAATATAAAGACAAGATAGATGAGCCTCTGGGCAGCGACTCGTTAGATGCTCACCCTAGGCACTCGCAATCTAGGCCTCGGGAAGTAGGAGTGAACACGTGTCACACTGCACCCCGAAAAAACAGAAGAAGGTAGCATCGGACAAACAACATGTCTTTGAATAGGCATCATAAGACGACAACAATTAGTTAACATATATAAAGTAAGAGACTGAAGAATAGACATGCTCACTATTAGGTATACACACCACCCAGTCTAAGAATAATAATTCAAGTACATAAGGATCAATAACTGAATCATGGCTTATGGTGAAGCACCTAAACACAAGTCTTGCCAAGTTTTTCCACGATTCTATAGAATAACCATAAATACTAGCACAGCTAATAATGTCACTCCAGATCCTCAAGTCTCAACCTAGGAGAAAGTCTCTACTCCTCGACTCCAATCAATTTTTGAATATATATTAGTCAGGCACACGACAATCTCATATCAGTAACCAACCAGGAAATCAATAATCATGAACACTATATGGTACAATAAATAATTTCCACCAAAATCAGATGTATGAGTGAATGAAATATGAATGCCATGCAATGATACACACACGCTTCGGGTGAACGATGTCTACGCTCCGACAGTCATGACCCATGGGGGTTGCGGAACGTGTAACCCTATCCTGGTCAGTGTTGCGGTACGTGCAACCCGATCCTAGTCAGTGTTGCGGTACGTGCAACCTGATCCAATATATGTGTGTGCGCGCGCGCGTGTGTGTATTGCGGCGCGCAACCCGATCCAATTATATGAGTAAGAATGCATGCATGATATCAATGCCAACAAGAGTATATCAATGACAACCGTGCCACACTTGGACACATATCCCAATTTCAATTCATTCCTCTTCACAAGTCAATAACTAATAACCGAGAGATATGGGTTCACAATCATGAATAAGTCACTAAGTATGTATCATGAAAGATGAGATTGAGTACAATACATAATATCAATATCATAACCTTACTTTCCCTTTCTACAATCTCAATGATGATAAATACATTCTCCAAATCATAAGGCAATCACTAAGCATCAACTCTAGAATCAATCACGTGGCGATAATCCAACAAATCGTAATAAGGCAACCACTCAATAGAACACAATAAGGCGACAAGCCATGCTCAACAATAATACCAACCTAAGAATCCATCCCAACTTCATACCCGAAGGCGTAACATGCTGTCTCCGACAATCACTAACTCTACATATGCTTTACTAACCGAAGTCTAACCATAAGGTAAGCCGTAACCTACATGGAATACCGAACATGACATACGAACAACCACACCTTTGCCTTGCCCTTTCGTAGCGTCTCCAAATACTCAAAGTCTAATCATATTCGAGTTCCACATTAGAAATCAAGAAGAACAATACCCATATTGCTATACTTCTAATATAGGTCCATTCTGACCTATGGAAATTGGGGAAACGAGCCAACAAGGACAAAACGGGAAATTCTAAAGTGGAACATGCAATTCAAGTCTAGATGATCAAAACACACTAATAAATTTCTAGATTAACTCAACATTAAGAGAAATTCAGATTTAAAGTGAAACCCCCAATTTTGGATATGAACCCTAACTTTCCAATCCACAAATTAACCTCTAATAACGGAAAATATAAGCTTAACAACAATGAATATATGAGATTCTAGGGTTATGTTAATCAATTTCATCAACAATTTCTATTTAGGAAGTCTAAAATCCATTTTAGAAATTTATCATAAAACCTAACTTTTCCTCTTTCGATTTCATCAAAATAAATGGATAAACTCAAGTCTAACAACATTAATCTAACCAATTCCATGCTTAACTTGGCTAAATCCACCAATTATAACTCATTAAGAAAGACTTAAACCCATTTAATGAAGAAACCATTAAAACCCATTTTCTATCTTAAGTTTCATGAATTTCTACCATGGATTAATGATTAAGAAGGGAAAGTAATCAATTCTAAGGCCAAAGATCTTCCCTCTATGAAGAATCTAGTCAAAAGCTCTCAAATTCGCCCCAAAATGCTAAAGAAATGAAGTGATAAGAGTTTAGGGTTTTTAACTTAAGAAGTAGAGAAAAATCTGCCCCTCAACGGCTACGGCGCAGCTACTACGGTGGTAAGGAGGACGGTTACAATGCAACCGCTACGGCGGTAAGGAGGACGGCTATGGTGGCCAACACTAAAATTGCAAGGCCGCTATAGCGGTAATATGACCGCTACAGCGGGACCGCCACGACGGTTCTGGTGCCGCTACGGTGGTCACACCAGACACCAGAAAATCATGTTTTTGACAAGTCTCAACCCAAAATCCGACTATCACTTGAGGACCCACAGGTACAAAACAACCATGCAAACACACATAAAACGCGCTACAAACTCGCCCGTGGCCTCGAATTTTCCAATGGAGGTCTATTTGACCAAGTCAACGCCCAATGGCCTAAAGATAACTTTCCAACCCAAGTCCCAAAACGCTCCCAATTACCTTGGGAACCGAACCGAGCATCCCACCAAGTCATAAACGATCATCCGGACCTCTCGGAATCGACGAATTTTTCAAAAAGGTCCGTCCACCCAAAAGTCAACTATTGGTCAAACGCTTTTCACTTAAAGGCTCAAATTTTCAAAAGTCACACTAGAACTCGCCCGATGACCTCGAGAATTGTGCCACCCATCCCCGTGGGTCAAAATCGTACTCATAGGGCTCGGGGAAGGGTCAACGGGGGTAAATGGGTCATAATCGCTATAACGACCGAACAAGTCGTTACAGTGGAAGACTCTTTCTACATTTGTTTTGAAAATTACGCATACTTGAACCTTATTTTTCTTCTTTATTTACTTTACGTGTAACTTACTCTATTTCCTCCGTCCCATAAAGATTGTCTTACTTTTTTTTTTTATTATAATTTTGTTCTAAAAGGATTGACATATTTCTATATTTAGAAATAATTTAACTTTATAAGATGATTTACAGCCACATAAATATCTAAGGCTTATTTTGGATCACACATTTCAAAGTTCTTTCCTTTATTTCTTAAATTTTGTGTCAAATTAAAATAAGACAATCTTTTGGTAGTTAATTCACAAACTTCAGCAACAGTGATAAATAATTTGAAATAATTATTTTTGACGGTACTGTCGTAAATAGGGGGTGAACAAAGCACCACGTCAAAAACCCCATCTCTTCTCCTCTTCCTCCTTATCTGTCTAATAACTATTCAAACAAGACCAACAATCTTGAAATCTGCTAAAAATACAAGCACCTCAGTGTTGTCTTTGTGACACACATTCTCTATCACATATTCCAAAAATGGCTTCTCTATCCGTCTCTGTAAAGCACAGTCTTCCTTCTCTGCTTCAACATGCTCAAGCACCAAAATACCCCATCTCAAACAACCTCACCATTGTCTCCAAATCATCACAATCCCAGTTTTATGGTCTTAAAGTCATTCATTCACCTTCTTTTTCAACCCCATCTTCTTCTTCTACTAGAACTTTCATTCTTGCTAAGGTAAATTGTATTTTTTTGACCTTCTATTAGCTCTTCCATTTTACTCTCCGGTATTTCAATTTGTTTGTCTGGTTTTGACTTACACGGAGTTTAAGAAAGTAAAGATTATGGTCTTAAACTAAAGATATATAGAATGCACCAAAATGACCTTTAATCATGTGGTCTTAACGTGCAATGTCGAAAGTTGGAATTGAAGAGTTGTCATAAAAGGAAAGAATTTTAAACGAACTAAAAAGAAAAGTAAGACATGGAGGAAGTATTGTTTTTTCTTAATTTCTTTTTCTTTGTTTGATGTTTGTAGGTGAATAAAGGTTCAGCGCCTCCACCATTCACATTGAAAGATCAAGATGGAAAAAATGTGAGCCTCTCCAAGTTTAAAGGCAAGCCAGTTGTGGTTTATTTCTATCCTGCTGATGAAACTCCTGGTTGCACCAAACAAGTATAGCCCATCACACGTTTTTTCTTTTTTCTTTTTTGGCAGTGATTCCTTTTGGTTCTATTTTGTGTTAGCCGTGAAGTTTTGCATTAATGGAGAAAAGATTTAAAACAAGTTGTTAATGATAATATGAACATTACTAAACAAACAAGAATTAACAAACAGACAAATATTGTAACTAAACAGCAAAATCCGTTGCTAATGCTATTTAGCTGCGGATTATCAAATTTTTTTGATAGATATGAGCAATTTAGACACGGGTTATCAAAAAATTGTGGTAGCTACAAATAATTTAGCGACAAATTAACGAAGAAGTTCGTAGCCAATTTCCTTTTTTTTAAAAGTTTCGCTTGGCTCGTGCTAGAAAGGATAATGTACTTGAACTGCAAGGTCCTGTGTAGAATGACCTTCCAATTCTCATCTATTTGTAACTTGTCAATACATTAGGTCCTCTGTCTCATTGCATTTTACTCTTTTGGAATATCTTACCTGGAATGTTTGTTCAGATGTCTCTTGTCTCAAACCTACTGATAGAAATTAATTATTACAACCCTTGAAAGGATATTGTGATGAGATGTTGTTATAATGCTATGCATCCACCAAACAACATATGATGGATTTGGTTGTCTACCAGTTCCCTTATGCAGTGCAGTAAGTAAAGAAGGCAAGATATTTAAGTAGAAAACTCCTTGCTCAAGGGATTAAAAACCACGACCTACCCCAGTAGGATTTCAACTCCACTACACCGAGCAAATTTAAAATTACAACCTTTGCAATCTAGGAACTGACTCCCATAGTCCTTCCACCCTTACAATACATCTATTGTAAGTAACACGTCTTGACTAACTCTAGCCAACGACACACTAATACACTTAGGCTACTCTAGCCTAGTACCACTCAAAAGTTTGTGGAAACACACTTCCAACAAGCACCCTTTGAGAATTCAAAATACCTACAAACAGCTTCCTTTTAGAGAAGAGTAGGTTTACAATTTAAAGAGCAAATGAACAAAGACTCACAACAACCTAAAGAACATAGACATAATCTGGTGTCTGGACCAGGTTCTTTAGCTTGTAAGAGGCTTTGTTTTTGAGAGCACTTGAGAATTTGTGGCGGCAAGGATTTGCACAAGATCGTTTAGGTTTTCAAGTCTGTTCGATATGTTGCAAAATGTTGTATATATATTGAGGAGCATGTGGGATGTGATACAGACCACTCTTCCAAATTTGACCTAGAGCATGGACCGCAGCATTGCTGTACTGATGTGCCGTGTGCGATACAGCTTTACAACTGTTTTTGTTGACTGTACAGTGTACAGAGAGAGCAGGTCGCAGATCAGGTCTCTCTTTGTTTCTTTATCAGTTTGACAATCATCACTTTAACTTATCAATGTCGATTTTAAGTAGAAGCCAAACATGGATATTGGTGAACTACTTGAACAATGGCGTTATGTGCCTAAACACCTTCAAAGGTTAGTGTATGACACGAGTTTCCTTTTACAGCTTTGGTGGCACTTCTTAACTAGATAGACTTACGGTCTGAACCATCGTCTGGATATCATCGGAGTATTGCTAAATCCTTCTCATATTATATCTTTTGGGACTGGGATTAAATTGCCTTTCTAGATTATAGTTGTTGAAATTGAGCTTTTTGAGTTACAGCAACAGCTTCGTGTGTAGTTGATAGATTGACATTGAACTATTAATTTCGATTTCACAACTTTGTAGCAATGATCTTCGGAAGTTACTTTGGTGTTAACCAATATGTGAAAACTGTCTACAGGCATGTGCCTTCAGGGACTCTTACGAAAAATTTAAGAAAGCAGGGGCTCAAGTTGTTGGGATTAGTGGTGATGATCCTGCGTCCCACAAGGTATTACAGATTTACTTGCTCAATCAGTTAAACAGCTAAATATTCTGTTGTCTGGAACTCTTTTTCTATTATAGTTTATCAGTTAACTGGAGTGTGCTAGTTCTCCCAAACCTGATTACACTGTGCTTGCTCTTCTTTCGTGTCATTATGTAGTACATATTATTTGAAACATCTATTGGCAGCCCGGTGCACAAAGCATACACGAATAACTAGAAGCTTTTCTTGCATCCTTTCCTCTCTTTCTTAATGAAATAGATACAGATATGAATAAGAGATATTATTTGTATATGTTCTTCGAACAGTCAACAGGCTACAGGCAACAGGCAACGGGCAACAGGTACACAATCTGGTGGTTTGGTGTTACAGAGTTGAGAGACAATGTTATTATGGAACTATAGCACAACATATGCATTGCTCCGATGGAAAAAAAAGAGGAGGAATAGTAATAGTCTAGCTGTCCCTTTTAAGTTATGAGGACCATTTGTGTGATTAAACATGCTAACAATCTTTCAAGGAGAATTTGTTAGGATTTCTGACAAAGTACAGTCCAAACGAAATGTCTGAATTTGTGATTGCGTTTTGTTTCTTCTCATGCCAAGGATATGCTCCAAGTTATCCTGTATCCTGAAATTCTTTATTTGTGCTTTTCTGTTATTGTAGATATTGCTGTCACCTTTGATTAATGTCCTTTAGATTTAGGCTGCATATTGTGGCCAACTCTTTGAGGATAACTGAGGTGTTTGATTCTGCAGGCCTTTGCAAAAAAGTATAAACTACCATTTACCTTGTTGTGTGATGAAGGCAACAAAGTCAGGAAAGAGTGGGGAATCCCAGGAGACCTTTTTGGTACATTGCCTGGAAGACAGACTTATGTGCTTGACAAGAATGGAGTGGTTCAACTCATATATAACAATCAGTTCCAACCTGAAAAGCATATTGATGAGACATTGAAGTTACTTCAAAGTCTTTAAACATTGAGGTTTTCCTTTCTACATTCTTTTCCTGCCTCTAGCCAATAAATTTCTTGTACTTTTGGTGCCACTAATGTGTGCCAATTGTATGTGATCTGATAGGCTGTACAACCACTTTTATTTGATACATGTCAAAGGAGCTGTTAGTTTAGAGTCATGCTACAATTTATGGTGTAGAATTTTGAACTCGGGTCTCCCGTGAGAGACAAGTTTGTATATGGGCCTTTGCTCTGGCTGTAGTAATGGAGAATTTTCTTCAATTGCTTTAACTTGGCACTTGTTACAGTTGTTGAAGCCCCGCTGGGGGATCATATAGTAAATTGCAAATGAGAATGGAGTCACTTATCATGATCTTGAAACACTAACCTTTATTCCTTACATTTACTGATAAAAACAGACGTTTTAGTCATAAGCTGAGGTATTATACATATTTGGATACCTTGCTTGACCTTACATAGATGTGATGTTTAATCTTTATGATCAGATAAATACATAAGCAGTAGGAATACATGGAATAACAAGCAAATTAAGTAGGAAACTTTCAAATGTTACAGAATGAAGCTACTTCCCCTCTGCATAATCTTGGCTGTTGTAGGGCCTAAAAGCTTCAGCCAACAAATTCTTCTTCCTCCATGATTGCCATCCCATCTCTTCACAGATTTCATCACTATGGTTGATACTGAAAGTGGAAATGCAATTTCTCTTGTAGAATCTTGTCGTCCTCTTCATAATTTCCATCTCTTGTGTTATCTGTTCAAGCATTTTCTCAACAGATGGAAGCTTAAATAGATCATCTACAAGTCGTGATAGCCATATGCAACGTATCTCAGCTGAATGCAAGTTTGAAACACTTTCAAGATAACCCACGAAAGCCATGTTTGGAATCAATGGGTGGATTGTACCCCTATCAAGGAAGACTTTTTAGTATATGCACGATCAACTAAATAGAAATGTTTCATTAAGAGAGTGTCTAATTACCTGTACAAGGGTATCATGCCCGAGGGAAACTCTAACAGACTGCGAAAGGGATCTGGTAATATGGCTTTGAGCTTTTTCTTCGCATCAAAACCAGTTGCAAGTATGACAACATCAGCTTCCAACTTGGTATTGTCCTCGAATTCAACCCCCCCTTCCCAGAACCACCACTTTGATGTTCTTTTGAACAAGATTTTACCCTTATCAGCCTCGCTGAAGAAATTGTCCGGCAAGATAGCCATCTGACATGATGCATAATCTTCCTCAAAGGGGTGTTCTGGTTTCAGTCCATACTTCTCTAGTGGAAGTTTCCATTCCAAATATGACTCAATTAACTTGGAAGCTGCTCTTCTCTATAACAATCAGCCAATAAAACTTTTGTTAGTCAAATGCCAAATGATGGACTAGCCAACAACAACTATGCCTCAGTCCCAAACAAGTTGGGGTTGGCTGATGAATCCTCATTTCTTCATTTAAGCTCATATCATATCATCATCATGATAACCAATGATGCACTAGCCAAATTGAAAATCAAAATAAAAAAAGGGGCTTACTAGAGGAGAAAGCATGTGGCACAGCAGGGACCTGAGCAGGCCTTGATTGGGTCTTTCATGGAGAAACTGAGAAGATCTAGTTGAATAGAACAAGTAAAATGGCAAACCCCAAATAGAATAGTGTGGAACTGTCCAATGCAAAGTCCTTACTACCATCGTACATGGTTGGCCTTCAGGTCCTACAAGCAGTTACAAACAAACAAAGTGAATTATGTGATTCTTTAATTCTTGAAAACATACAGTACTTAGAGCACGTTTTTCTTAGGTTAAAGTACTGCGAAAATCCTATATTTCATACGTGTGGCTTTGAAAGAAAATTATATCTGTGATGGTGTAGTGGAGGTCAAAGCATGACTTCAAAAATCAAAAAGGCGTTCTTGACATTTTAGAAAAATTTCAATTGTTTTTCCTTATTCTGGTCCCTTATTTGGTGACATCTCTCAGAAGAAACAAAAATAATTGTAAAGTTGAGGCTTACGTGGACAATCATGAATATGTTGGAGTTGATTATTCAATATGATAACCTATGGGAACAGCTAGCTTTTTCACTGGCATGTGCACTTGCAATTTTCTAAAAGAATACTACTCCTACTGCTCCTGTTAACAACCACAATTTAATTTCCTTTTATGGATTTAGACAAACCAACGTTCCCCTCGTAACTGCCTGTTTTGGGATATTACGCTATTTTATATTTTTTATATTATATTTTGGGGATAGTTGTAACAATCTCTAGTTGTTGATCATGAAGAGGAGAACCTATGCTGTGATGACATTATGAAAAAAAGAAGAAGCTCATTTTGTTACAACAACCACACTTTTAATTACTATTAGAGCGCAAAATGGAATACAAACACAACACAAGCACACAACCAAACAATCAACAAATGAGAAGCCATTTCACATTGTTAACTCAGGAAAAAAATAGAATTGAACAAGAAAGACGTTAAAGTAAAAGAAGACTATCCGATACTGTCCGTATGCTATTTGGCAAAAATATCAGGATCCAACAAAGTAATGATATACTACAAATTAGCTTTGCCACTTTTTGTTAAGAAGGCTTGAATTTGTAGAGTCGAAAAAGAGGCTATTATGAATAGTCATATCATTTCGTGACTATTTGTTTACATTTAAAATTATATTGAATTTCAAATTTTAAATACTGAAATTAACAAGTACGTCTTTTTATACATAAAGCATTGAAATTGCCTTTCCAACGTGTGTGTATATATATATATATATATATATATATATATATATATATATATATATATATATATATATATATATATATATATATATATATATATATATATCATAGACAATTTAACACATATAAGATAATTAATTGCTCTAGAGCATATCATTTCTGCATCTTAATCCACAAGCAAAAATCCTATTTAACACACTAGGTTAATTAAGGGGCGCATTATATTAGTACAAATTTTACCTTGATTTGCTTCAGCACATTCAACAGCTAGATCAATGGCTGATTTTTTATAGCCCACGACCGCAACTTTCTTCCCTTTCACAAGTGTGGTAGATGCTTCTTGGTCAAGTTTAGAGTAATCAAGCGTATGTAGAACTTGACCCTTGAACACTTCTGGCCCTTTTTGCTGTGGGAAATTTGGTATACTTGGGATATCTCCGTATTTTCCAGTGCACATCACCAGAAACTCGAAAGCATACCACTGAAAGAAATAAAATATGAAATGCTGATTCTGATATCTTGATTAATTAGCACAAGAAATGGGTAGATGATGCCACGGAGTTTAAGAGAAAAGAGAAGACTTTTGAAACTTGTCATCTAAAATAAGTCATAAAATGTGTGACTACAAATCATCTCATTAAAGGTTCCATCGGAAGTTTAAAGCTAAACTGTTACCAAATATAGAAAATTGTCATTCTTTTTGGGACTGATTAAAAACGAAAGGGTGTCACTAATTGGGACAGAGGGAGTACTAAATAATCAAAGGAACCTACTCATACGAAAACTAAAGAAAAAAATGAAGTACTATGATACTTAAATTTATATAATGAAGAGAAAGAAGAACCTGTAGGGTTTCAGATTGATTAGTTCGAACAGCAACCTCCCAGACTGGATTGCCAGTCAACAAACTTCCATATTCACCATTTATACTACCAGCAAAATAATTCATTTCTCGATCACCCACAAATTTGATTTCGACCACCTTAGAGTTGAAGTTAACAAATTTCAACACATCAAAGTGTTGAGCATATGAATACAAGTAGTCCAATATTTCCTGATAAGTAGGGAAATTTGTATTATCCCTTTGAGTCCATGGAAAATCAGAGAACTCATAGTCACAACGAGGGGTTTGTAACTTAGTGGACCTATAAGAACAGTGCTTCCACACTCCTCCTATACAGTCCGTTGCCTCGAACACCATTGGATCATACTTGGCTAGCTGTTTAGCAGCAGCTATGCCGCTAATTCCAGCACCAATTATTCCGATTTTCGAATGGATAATAGCCATTAGACAATTAGCTGTCTAGCTTGGGTGATCAAAGGAAATTAAAGTAGAACTTGGAAGTGTAGGTATAAGTAATATAGAGAGATGGGGTGATTTGGAAGTGATGGTTTAAGGTGGTATTTATAGGAGTTTGCATGAGATGAGATGTGAAATGAAGTGAGAAAAAGGGAGGTCTTTCTTGATGGCACGTGATTGGACTTGTAAGATGGAATCCAAAACAATCTTCATGTTAGCCACGTATAGGTAGGTAATAAATTAAGTTACATAGCATTTGTGTAAGGAATTTTTTATTTACCTAAATAATATTTATAGGTAAACATCCTTAAAATGTAAGATTTTGTAACCTTGAATATAAATAGGTACCGGCTACAATAAATAAAAGTGACCTGATGGTGTAAAAATTCCTTACACTCGGGGGCGTAGTCAAGTGGGTGCAAGAGGGTTCGTCCAAACCAGACCCTCTTCGGCGAAAAATTTCATGCTATATACAAGGCTAGAATTATATTTTTATGTTTATATAATAAATGTTGAATCCGCTCAGCTTCGTCGTGTGTTTGCTTCTTTATATTTTGAATCTCCCTAGTTAAAATCCTGACTCCGCCAAGCTTAAGCTGCATATTTTTATAAGTTAACTCATTAATTTATACTAAATGTATAGTTAGAGTTTAATAAGTACTCCTAACATATTTTAAGATATCGTTGACCTTTCCCTCCTTGGTTAAAGTTTATTGTGTTATATTACTAGTATCGTTGTTATGGGAAGTTTGTTAGTTATGAAATGGAAATTTCATTGAGTCAAATAATTGAATCTACTCTCAATTCTAAATTGTGTATCTGTTAAACTTCATTGCATGTTTCGGCCCTTTAATTTGGCATCCGGCTTTCGAAGAATTCCACAGCCGGTCGGGAAATCAAGTTTGCTGCCTAATTTTGTAATTCTGTCATACTTTTTTGTGGAATGATAGAAACTGATTACTCCATCTGTTTCAATTTATATAGCATTTTTCGGATTTCTGAGAGTTAAACATTCGAATTTTGATGTGAGCTTGGACATGAAATTTTTAAAGCTTTTTTAATTAGATTTATATATTGGAAAACTATGTGCAAAGTATTGCCACAATATTGACAATTAAAATAGTTAAACGATGAAAAAATTGCAATCAAAGAAAAACTCGTCTGAATCTCGAAATTCGAAAGATGCCACATGAGTTGAAACCAAGGATTAGCACGTTATGAAATGATCACAGCAACACTAAAGCATTCAATAATAAACAGAGTAAAACAACACCAGTAAGCGATTAAATAATCTTTTGATTAGAAACTTAATTATGTGGATGCTATTAGTTTGACTTGACCCTATTGTTAAGAGTGTATTTGAAAGTATAAAATAAAAAGTTGAAACTTGTACTATTACAAGAGTAAAACGGAAGTCGCACAACTCTTTTAATTATATCATATAAAATGTAATACTTTCTCTTTCTTATTTTATATGATGGAGGTTTGCTTGGAAATTTTTTCGGATGTGTACTTTGACTTGCACTTTATATATTTAAGTTAGTAGAGGAAAATAGTAAGTTGATTTTCAATATTTTGTTTGAGAGCATATCATTTTATAAAGTTTCAAATGAGTAGTTAAATGAATTTAAAAAAAATTTGTACTATACCTGTCACTTGTGAACTTTTTTAGAGCATTCTATCTAAAATTAAAATGTTAGTTGGAATGTGATTGTTATTTCTAGTTTTTTTCTTTGATGACTTTTTTTCCCAAGAACTTAATCAAGACATATTCGTTATCTGTATTCTTTATCTCCTAAATTAGCCTAATTAGATTTAATTTTATCTTTTGTGGATTTCTGCAATACAAACCGGGACAAAGAAAATGGAATTTTCTTTAAAGAAAAGTAAACACTATTTTCATGACCGACAAGAAATTAATTGAAGTAGAACTATTTTGAAGTCGAAGGAGTGTTTTCCTTATAAGCTGGCAATTCTACCGGTCAAAAAAAGGTGTTTGTGTGTGCTTGTTATATTTCTGCCTCTCCTTAGCTGAAGCATCATATAATATTTAAAAGACGTGGACTAATATTTTGACAGAAAAGTAGTAGAATGTTCTCAATAATGATAATTTTGACTCTTATTAAGGCTGTGTTTGATATGAATTTTTTTCATGTTTGGTTGATAAAAAAATTTTGAAAATAATTTCTCTAGGAAAATAAGTTTCTTAAAAATGAGAAAAATAATTTTTCTAGTAAAAGTAGAGAAATCAAGTTCCATAACGCACATTCCACACTAATTGTTTCCTCCCGTAGCCCTCATCCCTCATCTGTCTCTCACCCCATCCATTTCGCCTCCACCATCATAATGTTTTGCCAAAATTATATGTAAATAATTTTGAAATAATATTTTCTGTTTACTTGTTAAATATTAAAAAAAAATATGTAAAAAGTTAGTAGTTATTTATAGGAAAACATTTTCTAAAACAATATTATCCGTGATTATTTCCTTCTTGCAAAAAAGCACCCGAAAATAATATACACGCATTGAGGTAGCTGGCGATAATTGTTGTATGGTGGGAGCAGGGGGCTATGAATTGGTAAATAATTGATCCAAACTGAAAATTAAATCAATATTTTATGAGTTTGGTTTGATTTGATTTTAAAATTTTAAAATCTGATAACTTTTTGTTTGATTTGGTTTTATTAAAAACAAATTGAAGAAAAATTGAACCAAACCGACAAATTATATACATAACAATAAAAGGATAATAAAGTATTATAAGTTGGCAAATAATGATTTTTTTTTCTCCTAATTTTAGGAAGAAAAATTTCTAACCAAAATGACAACAATTAAACCGATAACAACATACCCAGTGTAGTCCTATAAGTGGGGTCTGGAGATGGTAGGATGTACGCAGACCTTACCCCTAGCTTTGTGGGTATAGAGAGGGTACATTTAATGGCTAAATTTAAGCTCGAAATTAAAGAAAGGAAAAAGATTTAAAACATGGTATAAAAAAAATAAGACAACAAAATAGTAATTACACCGATAAATATATATAATATTTGGTTTAATTTGATTTTAAGATTTTTAAAAATCAACTAAATTAATTTGATTTTAATTTTAACCAAACATTATCCAAACCAAACCTTGGACACCCGTACGGAGGAGTATACAAAATAGTACAAAAAGTTATCTTCGATCAGGAATCATTGAGCAGATAGTGTTGGAATGATACCAAAATTTTGTTAAAGACCTTTGTTCTGGGGCCGGCTTGTGGAGCTTTAGAAAGGACAGAATTTCAGAAATTCATTATCTCTAACCCTTTCTATCTATCTTCCAAATTAAATATATTAAAATACAAGAGTGATTGTGAAGAAAATAAAATAAATGTACTTACCGATGTCTAAAATATTTAAATTGAGAGCCCTAATTAGTTAAAACAAACATGGTCTAATTTGATTTGGGGAACTTGTCCTCAAGATTTTATCGGCAGGGGCGGACTTAATGTAGCAGTTATGGGCATGGCAGCGCTAAGGTACCGGAAAGAGTTTATTCGAATCTCATTCGTCAAAAAATTATACTTTTTCTGTTCTAATTTATGTGATACTTTTCGTTTTCTAAAATTCAAACTGTATGGACTTTTACCAACATTTTAAGATGTATTTTTTCACCAAATTGATATGAGAAAAGTTGCAACTTATAGAACTTTTCACATAAATTGGGACGGAGGGAGTACTATATATACAAGGCCGAAATTATTTTTTATGAATATATAGTTAAAGTTGAATTCCTTGACTTATTCGTATATTTACTTCTTTTTGTTTTGAAACCTCTTAGTAAATTTTTTGACTCTGTCGGTTAGTACATCCGAAGCAGTTTGTCTTAAAACAATATATATATATATATATTTTTTTTTTTTTTTTTCAACCCATTAAATCAAATAGAATATGGTATAGTTTCGAGCTCGAACCCATAAAATTATAACTCTGACAGCGATAACACACGGAGGGAAAGAGAGGGGAATGCAACTAACCTCTCAAAAAAAAATAAAAAAAATCCTCCCAATTAGCGGCAACAATGCATGAATCTTTCATTCTCACGTAAAAAGGAGTTGAGAATTACACAAATGTTTGAAGATTTTTCTGCAGCCCATGGGATGGAAACAAATGAAACATCCCAGAACATATGAAGAAGCTTGTAGGAAATTAGGGAAACCTTGTTCCGTAGAATGTTTGAAATATATTCTGTGGAAAATACTTATCCTGTAATTGATTATTGGTTCATGCACCAAATTAAGAATAAGGGCATGATTTTTGTTTTTTCTATAAATTTTATCACCTGACCACTAATTAATATGTAATTTTACCTCAATTTGTCATTCAATCATAAGAAAATTATACTCCTAACATGGTTTAATGCATTCAATCGAGTCCAGGTAAAAATATTTTTATGTATTCAAGAAGTATATGTACTTCATATATCACATTCATATTTGGAACACTGAAGAGTGCACGTCTCCGTAAAATCACTTCCACAAACACAACTGGTATTCCATTCTTGACATCCAATTCTTTCTTCGTTTCAGATATTCGATTTCCTAACTTTTATAAGTCACTTCATTTTGGTTTATAGTTTTTAGTACTTGTTACTGTTTTTATTCTTCTCCTTCTAGCTTGGTAGACATATACGTAATCAAATAAATAAAATTATGCTCTTTTTATAATTTTAAATTTTTAATGAGATGGCCACACACTTCAACTAATTGACATCAGAGCATGTATGGGTCCCCTAAGTTCAATATTTTTACGTGCTTAGCTCATAAGAAAATCAAACCTGCATGTGAGGGGGCGTGTTGAAGGCATAGTAAAATAAAAAAATAAAATTTTTATCTAATAATTTAAACTTTTAGATGAGATAATTGATAGAGTTAGCGCGTAGGTGTAGAGCCTAATTAGCTTAGAATTAGTATTTAAACATTGAAATAGCTTAGGATTAGTTATATTGCTAAGATTTGGATTGTAGAGTCCAATTCCAATCTAAATAGAGAAGGCATGGCTATATAATGAAGCCACTGCCTCACATTGAGAAGCAAGAGAAGATAAAATATAAAGAATTATATTTTTATACTCAATATTATTTTATAATCTTATTCACGGATCAGAGCTTGGTTCTAACCTAAGCTAGTCTATATCTGAATCCTGTTCCACGATCTTTCATGACCTATTCGTCTTCCTCCGCACTCTCCCTTTCACCAGAATCTCTCCATTAATTCATAGCTATATGTACCATAAAATTGAAATCCTCAAACTATCCTGTTTGGAGAACCCAAACAAGCCAGTTAATGCAGACCTGAAGATTGGTGACATTAATGTGAAGGAACCACCATCTAAGGTTGTAGTATATGAAAAGGAAACGCTAGCCTAAGTTTATAGAATGAGAAGAAAAAGACACGTTGGTGTTACACCCCAAAACCCACTCAGGATGCAATAGGCATCTGATGCTATGAACAACACCGGAAGCACCTTATAAAATTAATAAACGTCAAGTCCATTTATAATAATCGATCATTAATAGTTTAAGAGATGTTATAAATAACTAATTACAGATCATGGTCATAATTTATGGAATAAAATCAGCGGAAGTCTTATTCCACATTAAAACGTGGCAACATGCCTCTGTAAAACATAAGAGACATCCAAGACGCTACCCATAAGTTTATTACTATCTATGGAGCTTCTAAGAAAATAAACTAACTCAGGATACAACCTGAAACTGCTAAGAATTAATATTTGACTCAATGAAAACCCACGAACAAATGTATGGGCTCACCAACAATCTGGAAAGCAGCAAGTACTCCTAACCCGCGAGATCTGTTTGTACCTGCTCTTCTTCATTACCTAACATACCATCAAAAACAACAACGCTATGCCGGAGTACTGGGTACTCAGTGAGTGTCTCGGGGACAATAAGTAATATAACAAAATAATACAATAATGATTAGTGAAAACAATTCCAATAGAATAATTTGAAATCAAAGACAAGATCAATTGTAAAACTCAAAGTCATCAATAGAAAACCATCAAGACAAGTATATATCTTTTCCAATTCAGTGTACCATTTATTACCATTTGAGTCTTTTCCATTCGAGACTAATATTATCAACAAGCCACTCACAGGCGAACAAATTCATTATCATCAATAAGCCACTCACAGGAAACTAAGATACAAAATAAGCCACTCACAGGCAAATCAATCAATCAATACTCCGAGCTAGGAAGCAACAGAGGCTAATCGTCCTTTGGACTAGCACAATCATAGATACTCCGGTCTAGGAAGCAACAGAGGCTAATCGTCCTCTGGAATAAAGACAACTATAGATGCACCGAGCTATACGCCTCGGAGGTCAATCATCCTCTGGACTGACACAACAATACTCGTATCGATACGTTAGAATCCATAACGGCTAATCGTCCTCTGGACTAGCACAACTTGCCTATATAGGCCCAAACACAAACAAGATACAAATCATAGCATATTAGCCGAATCATCAATCATGTCATAGCAAAAATAATCCCAAGTTATATCATGATAGCCAAATTATTCCTCATGGATTATGTTCATCTTCCCATTATAGGGTACCTCAATTTATTCCGGTTTAGAAGAAGACAGACTCACGTTCAACACAATCCATTTATAGAGCATTCAAATGAGATAATCAAGATTTTCAAATATCAAGTTTAAGCTTCCCTTAAGGGTAATTCGAGTTCAAATACCAAAGTTTTATATCTCAATCTTTAATCATCCCTTAGAGAGGAAAACAATCATGAATACATACATATAATATAATACAAACAAGGTTTAATGTGGGCTTGTCCCTCACGTACACAAACCACAACCAAAGTCACACAAATTGTTTAAAAGAGTATGTTAAAAAAAAAGACATACAAATCACCTTTACAGTCAAAAAGTATTTTTAAAAAGAGACATACATCAACGAAGGTTTTCAAAAGAGACATACCTCAAATCTCGCTAAAAGCTAGCAAAAATGGAATTCCCAAGGTTCAACAATCATTCTACAATGGATTTAGATGAGAAAGATTAAAGCTTTATTCGTTTCTACAAACTTTCTTTACGTTTCGAAAACTAGGGCTTTTTTAAGCCTGCAAACAAGTTCTTGATCCTTATCTGAATCATTAGCGGATTCTAACCTTGTAGAACTTTCTACTCTAACCCAAACTTAACAATAAACTCAGGAAACTTAGAAGTCTTACCTTTTAGATAAATTCCACATGCCTCTCTTCTTCCTCTTCTTGAATTTTCAAGAACCTAGGGTTTGGAGAGATGTTTTATGATCAAGAAGAGATGAACTTTGGTGTATGATTGATGGAGTAATGATGGGAATTGATCAAGAACTTACCTTATATGTTTTGGGGAAACCCTAGTGTTGTTTCCTCTCAAAAAGTCGGCCAAAACGAAGTGGGAATGAATATAACAAAGTTAGGCTGTTATAAAATTTGGGAAAAATCACTTCAGGCATAAAATGGCCTGGGACGTTGCCCAGGGCGACGCGTACAGTGTATCTATTTTGGCTGCATCAAAATTTTGAGTTTCCTGAAAATTTGGCCTGGGGCGCCGCCCAAGGAAACACCCAGGGCGCCGCGCACGCCTAATTTTTACACAACATTGATGATGTTCAGTAAAATGGGCATAACTACTAGCACAGAGCTCTGTTGGAGCTGGGCAAACTACCATTGGAAATTATTTCTAATACCTCTAACTTTCATGCAGAAAGTTTTCCCAAATTCCCAATGTATTTTTATGAAACTGGCTTATAAGTTAGACCTACCGAAATTTAGACGAGTTTGAGAACTCTTACGAATTTCACTATTTGGTTTGACTTCAAGATGACTGCTTATCACCCAAATTCATCCCGAATAGATTAATATAGCTAAAATATCATCTTTATACTAGTTTTACACATTCACACCTAACCTGAACTTACGGAGTGTTACAGTTGGCTAATTGGAACTAGGATCGAAGAATCAATGTTCCTTATTATTGGCTGTATTGTGGCAAAACAAATTTGGAGAGTCTTGAGGACAATTACCTAAAAGCTAACAAGGATAAAAAAAATTCAATTAAAGCAAAGAGATTCAGAGTATCAAGATGGAATCAACATCTATAGTTGAGTACATAAAAGAATTCAAGGGAATTTATGATAGTCTCACAACTATACACAAACCGTTAGACAAAGATAGCAAGATTATAAACTTTGCTAAAGGTCTTGAAAACAAATACAAAATCTTGAGGATTGTTATGCTAGGCAAAGCTTCATATCATCCAACCTTCGCTTAGTTTGTTAATGCACTGAGAGGATACACTATGTGAGAAGAAGGTAGCAAGAAGGATCAAGTTGATCAAGTCATGGATTTTCAATCCCAAAAAACACATAAAGAATAGGTCAATTCGGATGCATTTTCAACTTACACCATTAGCAGACAATTCGAGAGGCAATCCGGATTCCAAAATAATTAAAAAAAATCTCTCAACCACAAACGCTCGTGCCAATTTTGTGGAAGGAACAACCACATTATTATCTCTTGCTTTAATAGGTGGGATTACTCCTTCCTGTCTCAACATGGAACTCCACAAGGCTCTTTGCATTAACAATCAATGATCCATCAGACAACAACCTTTATATGGACTCTGGAGAAAGTTTGGAGTTATATCATTGCTAGTTTCCAACTTAAGCAGAATGATAGAGAGAACGTGTAGGTGTAGACCCTAAATAACTTAGTATCAATATTTTAACATTGACATAGCTTAAGATTAGTTATATTACTAAGATTGAAATTGGAGAGTCAATTCCAATCTAAATAGAGAAGGCATGACTATAGAATAAAGCAGTGCCGCACGTAGAGAAACAAAAAGAGAAAACATAAAGATTTACAATTAATATTATTCTATAATCTTCCTTTATGATGACATGCTTCAACTTTCTTCTATCTCTCAGGGGAGACAATGTTAGTCATTCTCTCTTGTTTTTCATGCCTTTTCCTTTAGAAAATCTTGTGAATGACGTGCCCTTCTTGCTTAATGTACATTTTATATCCATTATATTGTTTGAAAGATTTGACATGTTCTACAAAGTATCTACTAATCCATCGAGCATTTTATTGAGTAGTTATATTTCCTAGAATTGTGTCATGCTTCCAAATTGTGTTGGGACATGATTAATATCAAATTCGTACTATCCGTTGAGTGAATCCTATTCTAGCTGATTGATTATTATTAATAAACTTAGCAGAACAACAATGCACTAAAATCATTAATTAATATATTTTGGAAAATTAAATCTTGGATACAACATAAAACATCTCAATGTCAAATTCACTAACAATTCATGAGCCTCTAAGGACTTAAGTCTAAATACATAATCTACACGATATCTCTCGGAAATAAAAGCAACATAAGCTAAAATGATCTAGCCAGCGCTAAGGAGGAGCAACAGGGCTTATCACTGGATTTTGCCACGAGCCTCATCACCTGGAGTCTCAACACCTGCCACACAAAGGAGACAAACCCCAATGAGCTAAGTACAATCGATAGAATATCAAATAAGTCTCGTTGGCAATACTCTAAGAGGAGGAACAAAACTTTTTTGTGCTAATTAAATATAATGCAAATTCAAGAAAGAAATGCTATCAATTCATGTACTTATACTGAAATCTGCAAGCTGAAACTAAATTTGAAAACTGAATTATTTTTAAAAAATAACTTTTCTAATTAATAATAGTGTTTTTCACACTGTGGCCTTGTGTACGTGAAAATTTGACAACAGGCACGAGAGAGTGTTGGTCTATCTCCCCAACAATTATATTGTGGCCTTGCATAAGATCTGACAACACTCAGGGAGGGGGTTGGGGGGGGGAGGGAGGGGAGTGTCGACCTAGCCACCAAACACCCATGCTCAGGGAGGTTAGCTACTTCTCCCTTCTAGATATGATCACATGATTTGAATTTGAATAGAAATTGAGCAATACAAGTAATTATACACAAAAAAATATTAATCGTATCATAAAAATTTAATTACCTTTTTGATAATATGGATTGACAGAATAAGCATGTAATGCTTATCGATTTTTGAAATGGATTATGGAATATATAAATAGTACTCTGAAAATCATAGAACTTAGGTGCTAACTAACATTCACAAACCTATAATCTAAGTTCATGTATTTCGAGCATGATGTGCATTTTCTTATTAAAGTTCTTAATTTAGGAGAGTATGCCTCAACTTACCTCAAACGATTATTAAGATTCTCACTTAACGAATCCTCGTGCTCAACTACTTGAATTATACAATTAGGTAATTCATAATGTTAATTCAACACACGCCATTCTATCAAACAACTCCATAAAGTTTTAATATAGCCATTTAGGGCTTATTGTTAAACGATATTAATTCATCGATTTCATTGCGAATATATGGAAGAACTCTTACAATGGGGGTTAAATGATGAACATATGCTTGTTTTCTCTTCCAAAATAAACGCTTTTCAAAATGTCCCAAAATATTAAAATTTCTCTCTCCCCGAATTACGTTGGATTTATATAGCTTTTGGGCCCTGAAATACCATGTGTACCAAATGAATAATGCACGAGAAGGTCCTTGTGCGTTGCTCACGTGCCACACGCCTATCGTGTAGATATGTCCCCTGTGTCTTTCTCGTGCATCGTGTGCACAAAATTTCTAACAAGACAACATTAAGTGAAATGCTCATAATCTTTTGTACGACTGTCCAAAGGACAAATAGTTTGAAGTGTTGGAAGCTAGACTTCAAGGAATTTAATTTGATATATTTTACATAACCAAATTTATTATACACTGGGAAACATGATCGTTTGAAGTTAAGACATGTGCGACTATGACCGTATTCTTCCCTTAAACATTTTCAACTTGTTCCAGACTACCTCTCCCCTCTTGTGAACATCTTTACAAACTTCCAAACATGAAATTTAGATGTTATACACCTTCATCACTTTCTGAACATCCTTTTGTCCACTTTAAAGTCTGAGCGAGGACGTAACACTTAGTGAAAAATTTTCAGTGGCTTTACTAATTGATGTTTCATGTATCAAATGCTCGTGCGTTGCGCACACAAAATTTTTTCTTGGTCCTTCTTGTGTTGGCTCTCAGAAAAATGAGTTTCTCTGAAAATTGGTTTGATATTATCTACTATTACCTTTCTAATAACTGATACTTTGTTATTGTGAATGGTGAAAGGCATGGTTGCTTTAAATCTTCTAGGACTTTGAGACAAGGAAACCCTTTATCCCCTACTTTCTTTATCCTAAGTGTTGAGCTTTTATCTCGAATGCTTAATGGTTTACAGGGCTCCCCTGGTTATAAAGGTTTCTACATGAACAATAATGCCCTCAAGATCAAACATCTCACATTTGTAGATGACATTTTTTGTTCTGAAATGGGAGTAAAAGATATGTTCAACCCGTTCTTATGACTCTAAAGAAGTACAAGAAAGTTTCAGGTCAACTCAGCAAAAAGAATAAGAGTTATTTTTCTATGAATTGCAAAAGTTTTTACGTCTACCATCAACAAACTAAAGATAGTCACAGGGATAAAGTACCAAGAGTTTTCTGTTACTTACCTAGGATGGCTCTTGTTTACTGATAAGAAAAAATCAGCTACTATTCCGACATTGTCAACAAAGTCACTAATAGAATCAGAGGTTGACACACTAAATTCCTTTTTACTCTTATCAAACATGTTTTTTTTTCCAGCTCTTCATATCCACCTCTTAAGTTTTGTCAGTCCTCTCAAAGGGACCATGGAGCTGATTGAAAAATGCATTGCAAGGTTCTTTTGGTCTGGCCCAGATATTGGGCGAAAACATTATTGAATTTCTTGGGAAGGCTTATGTTACCCTTATGATGAAGAATGAGCAAACTCTAGAAGAATCAATGACATATGTGATGCTTTCATGGCTAAACAATGGTGGAATATTAGAACTTCCAAATCCCTTTGGAGAGAATTCATGTGTGCTAAATACTTTGATGACCAACAACTTATCAATGTTCAATTAGCCAAAGGAAGCTCTCACTGCTTGGAAAGCTCTCCATGGAATCAAACACAACATAGAATATTATATTCTTTGAAAACCAGGAAGAGAGGAATTATCTTTTTGGTTGAAACTGGTCTAGCTTAGGACCTTTCTACCGGACAATCCCTAATAAAATTGGCCACACTTGAATCAAGCTTAACTCTACACTCAGGAATTGTACTTGGGAGTGGAATAGTCTTCAAACTCAACCATTATGGAGATAAAAAAACAAGATCATTAGCATGGGAATTATTCTTGACAACAACGAAAAGGATAATGATATTTGGACATAGACTACTACAGGGCAATTTAGCATTGGTTTAGCTTCGAGCAACAGAAACAAGAGAAATGATCAGAATAGTACCAACAAAGTCTGGAACAACAACATGCCTTTCAAAAGGTCTTTTCTCACTTGGAGAGCCATTCATGACAGGCTTTGACGATAAAGTGGAATGATTAGGCATCAATCTTCCTCGAGGATACCACTGCTATGACGTTAGTAGGAACAATAACATTGAGACAGCTCACCATCTCTTTTGTAAAGGAGATTGTGCCAAGAGAGTTTGGAGTCGTTTTGCGAGCCCTCTGGGAATCTATTACAAAAACATCTCTTTGAAGATTCTCTTAATTAATTGGTGGAATTTGAGGACCTCTAACCCAATAGCCGATTTTATTTCTAAAGCTCCTCCCTTCATTATTTGTTGAGAATTGTGGAGAGCAATATGTACTAGCAAATTTGAGGATGAAAAACCTTCACTTTATAGGACAAAAATCTAATGTTATCTTTACTATTTTGCAGGTTACAAGGAATAGTTTAGTAAGGGTCCAGAATTGGATTAACATGGAGTAGCCTTTGCCAAATTGTTGAATGTGAAATCCAAAAAAGGACCATTATCATGGTTAGATGGCTCGAACCACCCACACTAACAGTATAACTCAATGTTGATGGTAGATGCCTTCAAGGAAATTGTGGAGGAGGTGGGAAAATCTAAGGTAATTAGTGCTCTATGATGTTTAGCTGCTCTATAAATCTTGGCCAAGGTACAAGCAACATGGCATAAACTATTGCAATGCTATTTGGGCTCAACTGGTGTGAGAGCAGAGGCTACAATAAGGTATTGTTGGGGAGGGGGGGGGGGGAGGGGGAGGTGGAGGGGGGTGTTGGGGACAAACTCCATGTTGTTAATAATATGTATAAAGAAGGAACAGAGACCTCCCTAGGCACTTGTGAGACCAGATTCAAGAGATTCAGAATATAATTGATTCACATGAATTCTTTGCTAACCACTGCTTTAGGAAGGCAAAAAACCTACTGATAAACTAGCAGCCTTCGATTGGTCATGGATTGCAGGGAGGACATGTCTTCAACTCGTTTTCTGAACTTCCTAGGCAAGTTAAGGGTCTAGTTAACATGGACAGATGAGATTTCCCTACCTTTAAAGCCAAACCAACTAGACAAGTGTCACACCCCAACTTTTGATAGGGCATGATGGGCACCCGACCCTTACTTAGGGCCGGCGAACACGTTTCTCGTTATACTCATAATCTTCTTTGGACTCTTAAATCATGAAATGAGTGCATAATGAAAGCTTTTCAAAAACATGCTTTTCGTCTTTCTCAAATCAAATAAAATCTGAATCATATGAAATTTGTAACATAATGCATAATGATACATCGGCTTACGGAGCTGCCAAGGCCGACATGTTATATACGTAACTCGTCCGCAAAGTCTCTAACATAAATCAAGATACTATAACATAGATATGTAGGCAAATACTCCGGAAGGAAATGAAGCTCGCCATCCGGAGGTCGAACATCTTCTACTAACGTCCTCTACTCATCTGTATACACACGTGGCATGAACGGTAGCGTAAAACGCAAAGGACGTACGTTGCGGACGGAAGAATAATGCATCGAGTACGTAAAGGCATGAATAACAACAAAATATAGATATGGAAGGTAACATGGAATAAGAGAGATAACTCAGACATCTGGATGCCTCATAAGGCGGATGTCATGCATGCTCAGCTTTTAAAAAAAAAACATTTTTATACATATGTATAGTACCATGCCCGGCCATTAAGGCTCGGTGTCATATATATAGTATCATGCCCGGCCATTAAGGCTCGGTGTCATATATATAGTATCATGCCCGGCCACTAAGGCTCGGTATTATCATCATTAGCCCGCGTCCGGGCAATATCATAACATGCCCGCCGCAAAGGGGTGTGTACATCTACGTGCCATGCCCGGCCGACTATAGCGTGGCGCGATGTGAGAAAATACATACATATATATAAAGCATGCATGAGAGCCAAATACAAGCTATAAATACATCGGAGTGAAGTAAGGTCGGTAACCTCCGATTATATTATGGAATAATCATCATTGCTCTATCTCACCTTGAAGGAACAATTATTATAAGGCGAGATCAACAACAATAAATAAAAATCAAGAAAATCACGAAAATAACCCAACATTCTCATATTCACATTGAAATCATAAGCTTGGGACTTTTAAACATGAAATCATCATCATCATCGTAATCATCATAGAAACATTCTCATCTTTAGCATCGTCATTAACATTGTAAAAACATGTCCGTTGTTGTTGTCATAAAAGCTTATAGAATCATAAATCTTTGACTCGGAAAATAGGAACATTTTGGAAAACATTTATGGATTATCAAGGAAGAAGTCATGCCTTTGAATCATGAACTCTAGCTTTTGGAAGTAAGGAGGTTATGAAACATATGTAGGGAATTATAACATAGGAGTTTCTAGAAATAGGATCACCATCATCATAAAACATGTTTATCTTTAGCATCCTTAAGAACTCTATGAATCATGAATCTCTCTAGCTTTTAAGAATAAGAATATTCTTGAAAAACATTTATGGATTCACATAAAGGGATGTGGGACATTCGAAAAACACCTATTGGATTCATAAGAAATGAATCATGCCTTTAGAAGAAAGGGACTAGCCTTAACATACCTTTGGAGCTTACTCTCCGACTTTCCAACTTGCTTTACTGTCGCGCGATTTATTTAGGATCGTTCGTCATCTCATAATCTACATGGGCAACCATTCGTATTATCATTAGGCTCATTATCACACTCTTATCTTAAGTCTCTAAATAAATTCCTTTTAAGGTAATAAATTCGGACGAGCATCCCCTATTTATATGCCTAGCCCGACCTCAATACCAACAATCAACAACCAATAACAACAACGAAACAACAACAACCTCATTACTACCAAAATATTCCATCAAATAATCCACATGATACTTTCTCCAACTCCTCCACAAACGAATTCGCTACATAATTATTTCATAAATTTATCTCCGTAAATAAGCCTTAAATGGTACCAAAAGAGAAAGATTCATACCTTACTTCCGCTAATACCGCGACATCTCCAATACTTGCCTTACTCCCAAGCCACAAATTCACCGCAACACAATATTATAATCAATGCTATACGCGGAACGGAACCGAGATTTTTACTTAACTCGCGTTGAAATTTAATGGAGGAAGGTTGGAGAACTCTCTAGAATTTTTGGGAATTTTTTTTTTTTTTTTTTTGGGTGGTTTCTTGGTGAAAATGAGGGGTTAAACCCCTTTATATAGTTGCTCCAAAGTCGTCAACGTAGCGATCTTTGTTCACCGCAGCTTGCTTCTTCGTTCATCCGCGGAAATTATTTCGAGACCTAAAACTTTTTTATACACCGATCTCTTTATTTGCATACTTGGATATGTCCAAAACTCCATACTTGATAACTTATTCAACATCCCAAACTTAGCAAAACTTATTTTATTTTTTTCCGATTCGTTTAACCTCCAACTTTATGACACTTACTTATCACACTTGTTGAACATAACATAAACACTTATAACTTCAAATATAATCTGCGTCCTTTGAGCTTATGTGACTAACCTATGATGCAACTTAACGCACGAAAATACGGAATGTAACAACAAGCCAATATTGTATGACTCACCTTAACTCCTTTCCATTCAACTAAAGCTAAAGTTAGTGTAGGATTAGCTAACCTTAACATATTTTGGTGTTAACTTAGTAGAACAAGCTACTTTTGTCTCTACTTAATGATCATGTAAAAAGTTTGATATGCCAAACTCAAACTTGTAATTTTTGCATGTCAATGATCAAAGGAGGCAGTTAATTGAAATATTTTCAATACCTTATCCGTAAAATACAATTTAGCTTTTTTCTCCATGTCCACTAGAAAAAGATAATATCTGACATTAATCAGTGTGATATATAGAGCAACAGTTTAGCAACGAAGTCACTATATATCTTGAATTTAGAGGTGTAAGATTAGGTTTTCACCATCTTGAAGTGTGAACTTAACATATCTGAAAAGTTATGTCTGTATATTCACTAGGATTTTGATGTTTATTGGACCACCTGCCTAATCAAGATTTTCATTGAAGCTACTGCCTATTGGGCTGGAACATAAAACAAATCTACACTATTGTTCCCGTTTTTTAATGTATACGGCGAGCCCCCGTAACCGCCAAAAGAAATTTAAAAGCGAAAAAAAAGAAAGTATAATGTATATTTGATTAAAATAGCATATAATAATTGCTAGCTAAACATTCATATATTATTCTCCCTTTATTCCAATTTATGTCATGCACTTCCTTTATATTCTATTCCAAAAAGAATGATAGTTTTCTATTTTTAGAAACGATTTAACTTTAGAGTTTCAATCTTACCTCAATAAAATGATTTATAATCACACAAATATTTACGACTTATTTTATGTCACACGTTTCAAAAGTCTTTCTTTGAATATATATATATATATATATATATATATATATAATACTCCGTGTTCAGTTAAAAGTGTATCATATAAATTGGGATAAAATATCTGACAGATTATTACATGCATTTTTCCAGCTGCCAGAAGATGTCTCCTATTTAGAACAAGACTCTTGATTTTGACGTATTAATACACTTTGGACCATGGAAAGGACCTAAAAATAGATCTAAAGCTTTGTTTGATGGAATAGTGAGTCTGTAAAATAATCTAATCAAAGTCTAGTTTAGACATTTTTCTTAAATGTCTCAACTTAGGACTAACGACCTTTACTTTCCTTAAATGTCTGAATGCAGGACTAACGACCTTAATTTTACCGATTTCATGGTATGTAAAAGTAAATACAACCCTTTTAATCTAATACCCAAATTTTGACAATAGATTAGGTGTATGTAGAAAATGAAATTTCGACCATGACCTCTGTTCGATCGGTTCAATCTAAACACTTTGACTTAAGGATTGAAGTCAAAGAATTGTTGGTCACTGGTAGTTTATAATACAAAGTCAACCAAAAGGAAAGAACCACAACTGTTAAAATAATACTATGATAAAGAAGCTGTAAAGTTCGTAAGAATTAGCTATTAAAGAATATATGCTACATCATGGTGTAACCCTCAAGGACCTCCTTTGGTTAACTGCTAAATTATAGATTATAACCAAATTAAAAGAAGTCAAGCTTGAAGTATTTGGTTAATTTGCAAGGCCACAACAAGAAGTTAAACGTACGGTTAACATAATATTATGATACTATTGCAATACAAAACAATCCAAACTAGTGCCTTGGCATAAGTTTATGGTTGAACTTGTTCTTAATATATGTATAACTACCCCAAAACTCATGCAACGCGTGGAAGTACTGGTGCAGGATTTTGAAAATTATTAAAATGATTGACTCATTGAATTCTCAAGAAGAAGAATAAGAATATTTGGCTGAACGTACAATGACCATCGACACACATGCAACTAATTAGTACGTAAATCAATAAATTAAAACCAAATGGTCAAATGTATATTTATTTCAACAAGAAGACCGCTTCATTAGTGTTGGTTGTTAAGACTAGCTAGTTAGAATATACTACACGAGAATGGAAGAGTTCAATCCCCTATTGACATATTAAAAATTGCATTTATTCCCAGATGACAGTCACCCTAAAATTGAGTATTATTCACCTTAAAGTTCCTTTGTGGACTCTGAAATGGATTCCCATGTTACTTATTACCCAAATATTTTGATCTCACCTACGTACGTAATGATAACTCAAACATTAGGTTAATGACATAATCGATTTGCTGAAACGGATGTTAGCTTCCAAATCCAAATCAATCGGATTTTTCTTGGCTCTTAATGTTAACCAGAATTTTATTTTATTTTAATTTAAAGCTCATCATTGAGAAATGCAATCAATTATCCCCTAGGCTTCATTTGTTTCTGTAACAACTCAACTCCTCTTTTGATTGTTTATGCTTTGAATCATGATTTGACACCTTGTATAAGTCCGTAATACTATTTGAAACTTGTTGGCAAGATCTGGATTGGGACCGCCACAGACTCGGGGGTGATTCTGATGGAGTAGTTATCATGACTATATGTGGCAAATGGGTGGTTTGAGCTGAAATATGGTGGTTAAGATGGACTGGAAGTTTTACTTGAGCTAAAATGGATGGGTCAAAATGGGTTAAACAATGGATCATAGCCCAATCCGTCCAATTTAACCCAGTTTTTTTCCCGAAACAGCAATATGCATTGTCAACCAATCTATAGTCAAATTGATAACACAATTCAATTTTATTATTGCGATTTCCCAAACTACTTAGTCATAAATAAATACCCAATTTCAAGTTATTTTCATTTTTTTATTTTTATTTTTTTAGAAATGATATTTAGTTTTCTAAAATTGGAAGGTTTCAAAGATATGACTCTACAAATAATTGTATGAGATATCTTGTTTTACTTTTAGTATATGTCCTATTTTATTGTTAAAAATTCTAAAGAATATGATCTGAGCAACATCATGTTCTTGACGTTAAAACCCATACAATTTAGAACAAAAGATTTGAGCAATAACCAACTTCGTGATACATTTCGGAGTTCACATGACAATACGCCTAGACTAGTTGTTGTAAGTAATTCTGATTTTTAGGTGATTGTTCGGACTTAATACCTCTTGCATATTTCTGCAATGATGAGACTTCTATGGTGGGAGATCGACCCTCCCACTCCCTCTGGTATGTCTTGACAACCAAAATAGAGTTTTTTTTTTTTTTTTTTTTTTTTTTTTTTGAAATTTATATTTGACTATATCGTTCGAACTTATGGGATAGTCCTAAATGCATGTGTTTATGGTCATTGGTCGCTAAGCCTTCTTCTTCTTGAGATCAATGAACCATCATCAACCTAATAATGAATGTATAATGTTTTTTCTTTACTTCAAAATCATCCGCACCTTCATATGGTGCTAGAATTTGGGGTAGCTACACATATGATGAGCGAGTCCAACAACCATATGACAACATGGCAGCTGCTTTACTTACAGGCAAAGGCACCATTATTTTAATTAATTTTATGTACTTAATTATATACTAATACTAAGTTAAGTGCATGCATGTTATGTTGTGAAATTGCGCAGTGAAGTTGGAGATTCTATCTAGCAAATTTTTTAAACAAAATCTATAACTTGCACAACTTTGATTATAAAGATGTATAATTAGTAGTCAGCTAAGCGGGTCCTCGAGGGTAACACATTAGAAGTATTCTATAGGAAAACAATTAAGCCGGTCCTTGAGGCCTGAGGGTCATCTAATTAATTTATTATTTAGAACATAATTAATTATTTTCAAAGGAAATCTTATTGAATTTACTAACTCATATGGGTGGTAAGCTATCAAAAATTTCAAGTCAGGAGGTTCATTTGAATGAGGAAAGATATTAGACACGGTTGCTTACTTCATCTTTGTTGACCTTTTCAAAAGTTGCCAAAAAAAAAAAAAGGAGTTGCTAGCAAGCACATAATCAATCACGTTGGCCTAGAGTTTGTCTGTCCCATGTGTTAATAGACTTAAACAAGTACCTAGCAATCTAAGAAAATAATTAAATAAAATAAACATTAAAGCAACAAAATATACGTGTTTACAATTATCGTTCTGTCCGATCCCAGAAGTAGGTATTAGGTAGTAGTACAGTTTACTTCAAGTAATCTTTTGAGCCAATTCACAATAATGTTCCTTTCGGTTGACTTTATGAAACAATTTTGGAAAGTGGAAGCATTCTTTGACTTCAACTCTTGAGTCAAAGTGTTTAGATTGAACCGAACATGCGTCATGTCAAAACTTCATTTTAATTACCTACATAATAATCTAATATCAAAGTGTACAAGTACAAGTGCTTGAGTTTTCAATCCAGACTGTATTTAATTTTATGTACGGACTATGGAAGAGTAAAACAGGGTTGTTAGTAAAAGTAGACATATTTACGAGGAAATACTCATGCAAATGACATCGTTATATATATCAATTTAATCAGACTTTGGTTAGAACATTTTTCAAACTTACTAGTTTCGTAAAAGCTTTAGCTCTCGGTAGGTAATACATATGGTCCAAAATTCACTTATTACGTTAAAAGTCATGCTTTATAATAGACGGCATTTTCTGATCGTTACAATGTATTAAAGTTTTAGTTCACATATAACACAGCGAACAGAACAATTTAGCTAACATTAAACTACTTTCTTTAATATTTTAAATCTTTTTTCGAGGCTTTGAGGAGCGTCATGGCCGGTAGGCGAAAGGGGAACGAACTAATTCGTGATTAATGCCGTATTAGTATTTCATTTATTTTCCTGCTTTAGTAGTGATTCCAATGAATATCCTTGTCAGGCATGTCTTTTAGCTAATATAACAATTCGTTAGTGATTTCATGTGCTAAGAGGCATGCAATTGTTTGAATATTGAGAAAGATATAGTATCAAAAGTAAGTGTAGTTTCTTACGAAAATCAAAGAAGATAATTAGTGTATTTTTATTCTATGGCTTGATCTTCTTTGATTTACATTACAATAAAGAAAGGCAAATCAGGACATTATTTGGAGAAGTGATATCATAGTTAAAACAGATTTCGAGAAGCCAATCAGGAAACTATAGTCTAAAAGTATTCACCATGAATAATTGGCATATTTCAGCATTAAGAATAAACTAGGACAAAGAAAGTGACTTCATTTTTTATCCACCTTGAATGGAATGCATAATTAGGAAGAATAGTTAGGATTTCAAATGTATAAGAGGGGTGCATAGGATTGCACACATGCATCATATGAGCAATTGCATCACACACACATATGTACACACACAAATGTGAAGAAGAGGAATACTCTTCTCATATACGTCGTGCATATATATACATATAGTATAGTCACACACATAAGATAGGACTATTGTATTAGAGATTTAGAGTTGGGACTGTCCAACTCTCGTAGCATTCAGGGAGCAAGGCTGAAGTCCCCTCCCACATTGTATAGATTTTTTTTTTTTTTTTTTTTTTTTTGGGTAATAGTTCAATTCATCAATGTATTTTTTATAATTTGAGGAGCAATTGATTCTGTAAATACCTTTGATATTTTATTTTCAGATATCTTAAGTATAATTTTTAAAGAACTAACATAAAATTAGAAAAGATTGTAATAGACCACAAAAACTATTTGAACCACTTCATTTAACATAAAGTTGAACAAAAGGAGTGTGACAACAGTGTTTTTTCGAGTTGATCTTCTAAGTTTCTCTATATACGCTATAAAATGTCTTCAAAGATCGCGTACAGATTTTATGAATTTTTTGAAAAATTATATTATCGCATTCACAAATGTTATTTTTTAAAGTTGCAGCAATGCTCTAATTAAGTGATTAGTAAATTCAATTTTGAGTGTGAAAATGTAGATTTTATGGAGATTGATTGAGTGTAAAAATGTTGATTCAATTTTTTAGTGATTAGCAAATGTATTTTTTAAAGTTAGACGAGTATTAGAATGTTCCAAAAAAATACTAACTCAACACTAATCCAAACAAAAGAAATTCAATTTACCACTAGAAATGACAATAATGTTGGATATCTATTCTTTAGTTTTGCATAATCTGATTTAGAGAGTAAAAATACATAACTTAAGTTTTTTTCTTTGTCATATAATAAATACTTATTTTAGCATGATATGATGTATTTTTAGATTATGCAGATTTCATTTACAACAACGGATGGCTTGTTAATTAGCAATATTTATTTAAATCGAACCGATTAAAATATTCAAATGCTTTTGTGGAATATTTTAATACAATGTCATCACTCTTCTCACATTTTGTGTTATTTTATTAAGAAACACCTTAATTATATAATGGTATCTTACTATATATATATATATATATATATATATATATATATATATATATATATATATATATATATATATATATATATATATATATATATATATAAAATAGAAACCGAACAAAAAGAGAAACCCAATTTGAAAAACTTAATCCTTTTTTGGCTTTTTCTCTTTCATTCTGCTTATAAATTTTACTTAAAGAACACATAAAGTTCAATTAAATGAATATTGAAGTTGTCATTTACCTTTTCGTAAGAAAGCCAAACTGGATCAGTTTAGCAACAATAGTGGACTAATTTAATTTAGCATAATATCACGTAGCTCCCCGCACGTTTGTTTTGACAACAGTTTATTCTTACTAATCACTAAATTAATGTTGCAATAATCACTGTATTAATATTGCCAAACTCTTTCACTACTCTGCATATTGAGTATTTAAGTAAAAACTGATCCAACTCTTGGTACTTTTACTACAACTTCCACGCTACTTAAGAACAGATTTTTTCCGGAAACACAACGCTCTAATTTTGTCACTCTATGATAATCACTATAGGACTGGAGTCGCTAAACACCACATGCAGCAAGACTTGATGGTACCATGCTATCTTTTACACTTCAATTTGCATTATGTGTTTTAATTTTTTTTTTATTTTTCATTGCAAAAGTTTAACCTCCACATCAATGTTCACTATCTATGCCTAATCCCCTCTATTTGTGCATATGCTCGCTTCAACAAATACACATATAAGAATGAGAGCTCAAACATAATATTTTTTTAATTTTAATGGGCCTCACATATATTAGTGAGCCCCAATACGGGGCTCGAATACCGGAGAGGAAACCCAAAATAAGGAAGATCCCTCCAACTTTTGATTTTCAGTCTTGACTATGTTCGGAATATAATTGAAGTATTTTCCTCACCCTGATTTGCCCCACACACACATATATGTATATCCTTATTAAATTAATGATGTCGGTTGAACTGATATTATTGCTATAATGTTCATTCATTGTATTTAATATGAAGTTACGGCAATTATTCGATGGCCAGTTTATTAGGCCTTTTCATATCAATTTTGTTTTTTAATGTTTTCCTCCTTTCTATCGGCAGATCTAAATTAATTTGGCAATTTTGCTTAATTGGCAATTTTGGGATCATGATTTAATTTGTACTTTTCTCTTTTACACTGCTTATTGAAATATTTACCAAGTAGTGACGCTGATTTTGATTATTATTGAATATACGCTTAATTTTATTTTATAACCGCGCAAAGCGTGGATAAATACCCTAGTGACATATAACGAAAGAGATCTCACAACATATTTAACACCAGAAATATTAACTTTCTTAAACTCTATGCACAGTCAAATAACCCCCCTAGACTTGTTGGAGTCATAATTATTACCTCTCTCAGAGATCAAACTCCGACTAAATGAGGCAGTAAAGAGCTCACGCTGCCCCTACTTTCACGTCTTTCTTTAATCGGAAAGGGGCTAAATATATCCCTGTACTATTAGAAAATGGCTAAATATACCATTCGTTATACTTTGGGTCCAAATATACTCCTGCTGTTATATTATTGGCTCAAATATACCCTTCCTCCGTTGAAGTTGTCCACCTTGGACATCCTATCCTATGTGGTAGTGACATTTGATGAGGTGGATGCCACGTGGCGCCCCTAACTCATTTTACCCCCCCCCCCCTCTTTCTTCCACCACTAAAGTTTTCACCCCCTCCACCACCATTACATCTACAGGCGTTATGAAAGACGAATACGATGGTGATGATTCCATCGTCAATCTCCTGTTCAGTTATCTAGAATCAGTTAAGTACACACAATGACACTAACAGAAAAATAATGAATTAAACTAAATAAGAAAATCACTTTGTACGAACAAATAGCAGGTAACTAAGAGCCCGTTTGGATTGGCTTATAAGTTGCTGAAAACAGCTTATAAGCTGTTTTAAGCTTTTTTGAGTGTTTGACTGGCTAGCTTATAAGCCATTTTGTGCTTAAAATAAGTCCAAAAAATAATTGAGCCCGTTTGACTTAGCTTATCTAAAGCAACTTATAAGCTTGAAAACAGCTTATAAGCCAAAAAAAATAATTTGGGCTACTCCAACTTTTTTTTTTTTTGGCTTATAAGTTGAAAACAGCTTATAAGCTGCTTTTTTTAAGCACATCCAAACAGGCTCTAAGATTAGATCGATAAACAGAGAGATTGGTCTTTGTGCCTTCTTTATTGCTAAGGATGGCAACCGGGGCAGTGGTGGGCGGGGTGGGTTTAGATCTTGCGGGTGCGGGTGCGGGTGCGGGTGCGGGTGCGAGTGTGGGGCAGGGCGGGTCGAAATTATTGCAACTTCAAGATTATTAATCAGTTGTTTGTTCACTAAACCCTTGGAGAAAGATGGAAGAGGGGAGGAGTAAAATGGGTTAGGGGTGATGAGGGGGCAATGCCATGTGGCATCCACCTCATCAAATGTCACTGCCACGTAAGATAGAATGTCTAAGGTGAACAACTTTAATGAAGGAAGGGTATATTTGAGCCAATAGTATAACGGAAGGGGTATATTTGGGCCCAAAGTATAACGAGGGATATATTTTGCCCTTTTTCAATAGTATAGGGGTATATTTGGTCCTTTTCAGTTCTTTAATTCAAAATGTAAATTTTACTTTTTTCACTGATATTTCACCATTTCAATCAATATTTCACCATTTCAATTCCTAACCGGGTGATAAGAAAAAAGGGCCCTCATGCAACCCCTACCTAGGGGTGTTCATGGTTCGGTTTGGGTCGGTTATTGGTTAAAACCATAACCAAACCAATTTAGTCGGTTTTTAAATATCTAAAACCATAACCAAACCAAGTAAAATAATAACCACCGGTTTGGTTATTGTCGGTTTGGTTCGGTTTTTCAATTTATGACTAGCCGTGACAATTCAAATATTCTCTCTCTACATTCTTCAAATTTCTTATGAAGCTCATTTTCCTCACGGCCCGCAAGGGCGTCCTTTGCGTAATGGGGAAAGACTGAATGTAAAATGAAAAGAGATGTAGGGTTTTTACTTTTTACCCATATGCTTACGACTTATTAGAGGAGAAAAAAAGGGCCCTTAAATTAATAATTAAAAGGTATAAAATATCTTTAATTATTTATGAAAAGTTAATATTATACATATAAATAATTATAAATTTTATGTATATAATTATCGGTTTAGTTCCCCCATACCCAACTATTATCGGTAAATTTAAAACCAAACCAAACCAAACCAAACCAAATGTCGGTTTTTTTATTCGGTTTGGTTAAATTTTCGGTTTGGTTTTGGTTTTAACCAAAACTGTGAACAGCCCTACCCCTACCCATTAAGGTAATACTTGGGCTAGGAAGGGACGAGCTGGTTTGGGCCAGTTTTTTGTTTAATTTTAAGATTTTACTTATTTTTTCAAGATTGTATTTGAGAAAATTATGGCCAAAGTCATTACCCATGTAGTCTATTTTCCATGAAAAATGTTTTCCTTCAAACAAGACACACCCTGAGTATCGCCTTTTGATGGATACAACAACAACAACAACAACATACCCAGTGTAATTCCATAGGTGGAGTCTGGGGAGGGTATGATGTACGCAGACCTTAATTACCTCTACCTTTATGGGACAGAGAGGTTGTTTGCGAGAGACCCTTGGCTCAAAGAAAGCGTAGTCAATGCAGAATTGCAAGAGAAATAAGATAGTAAAATATCAAGATACCAAACAAATGGAGCAACACATAGTAATACACACATAAGGATACTGATCTACGCGATATCAAAATAATATTACTAAGGAAAGGAGAAGAGGGGATGGAAAGGCTAGTCCCCCACCTCTCTCACACACAGCGTGACAAAACTCAACTACCTACTAACCTTCTATTCTAATCTTCTACCTCCAAATCCTCTTATCTAAAGTCATGTCCTCAGTCAGTACCGTTCGTGCCATATCATGTCTAATCATCTCCCCCATTTTTTCTTCGGCCTAACTCTACCTCTCCTAACTGTCCATCTTTTGAAGGATATTGAGCGAAATTGGTCTAAACGAAATTTCCATTTCATAACCAACAAACTTCGCTTAACAATGATACTAGTACTATAGTACAATAATATTTTGATTGAAAGCAAAAGGTCATCCATACTAAAATAATATGCTGACTATTTAGTACCTAACTAATTAATTAGCTTTACTATACCTAGCTATCATGAACATTGTTTCGGATTAAAAATTATCTATTCACACCCGATATTTATAACATAACCATATTAATTTACTATGATTTTTTATTATTTTTTAAATAGATTTGTCCAGTGTAGGACTGGGATGTAAATAAATATTATATCTCACAAAGAAGGGAGACCATAGCTGAACTTCGACTATAGAAAGATAGGTTGCAACTGCAATCATCTTAAAAAGAATAGGAGAAGGGTAAATATAAACAAAAATACAGATTGCACCTCCCTTCCCCTACATTTAACAAACAAAGAAATTAGATTTATCATAACTAATCCTAATAATAGCATCTGCCATTTATCCAAAGGGAAGAAAGTTGTGGTGGTGGGCTATAAAAAATGAGTTATTGATCTTGCTGTTGAATGTGCTGAAGCAAATAAAGGTAAAACTTTCCGAAACTCAAAGACTACGCTCCTGAATTAACCTGTTGTATTGATTAAGATGCAGAAATTGTATGCTCCACAGAGTGTTTCGCCAAGCTTACAAGTTGGTCAAATGTATGAGTAACTTAGAAGTATCTTTTGGTTTATCTACGCTTTGGGTAAACATCAAAAATGTTTATAAGCCAAGATCAGCCAAACGCAATAACTTGATTGGCCCCAACTTATAGTATTGCATTTTATAAACACTTTTGGTATAATCCAGTCTTTTAAATATCTCTTGTAATCTTTGAATGCTCTACCTAAAATATAATTTCTAATTATTTATGTATTCTATTTTCGTCATTCTCCCTTTTTATCTAAATATGTTTAAATTTATATATTTTTAAAAATAATTCAAAGACATCTCAATCATTTTAACAACAAAGTTGAAGGTTACCAAAAATTTCTTGGCTTTAATCACTGCATGAATAATTCCAATGGTAATTTTTTTTTTTTTTTGGAAAGACTATTATTCTGTCTCCATCATGCAAGATCATGAGCAACAAGTTACCCTTAGCATCCAAACAAATCAAAGTAGGGACATGATGTATATCACAGCTATTTATGCCAAATGTACTAAGGCAGACAGAAAAGAGCTTTGGGCTAGTTTGGAAGATTTGAACAAAATTATTAAGGGCCCTTGGAGCGTTGGTGGAGACTTCAATGTTATCCTTCAGCCTGAAGAAAAATTGGGAGGATTACCCCATAGAAACTCCAAGAGTTTTGATTTTGCTGAATGTATGGACTCCTGTGGTATGTCAGATGTAGGCTTCCATGGTTCTAAATATACATGGTGCAATAATTGGAGGCCAAGCAGAAGAATATGGAAAAATCTTGATAGAGTGTTTATTAATGATGACTGGACCAAGATGTATGCCAACAATTCTGTCAAACATTTAGCTAGAACTGGCTCTGATCGCAGGCCTTTATTAGTTAGATGTGACAATGGGCATATTGATGGGCCTAAGTATTTCAAATTTTTGGATTTCTGGACCACCCAAGATGATTTCTTAGAGGTTGTCAGAATGAATTGGAATCAAAGTGTTACTGGAAATTCAGTGTGGATTCTTCAGCAAAAGCTTAAAGTGTTGCTAGAAGACTCTCTATTTGGTCAAGACAGAAAATTGGTGATGTTCATGACCAAGTGGAAATGTGGGAAGCTAAGATGCAGTACCTAGAAGATTAAGACCTTATCCAGAGATCTAAAAATAGTAGACAAGAAGTCAACAAAGGTCATGTTGAATATATGTACTGGCTTAACAAGCAGGATTCAATTCTGAAACAAAAAGCAAAGATCAAATGGTTTGAAGAAGGGGATACCAACAATAAGTACTTTTATTCTGTTATTAGAGATAGAAGAAGAAGGCTTGGCATACATAGAATCAAGAATAAGAGTGGAAATGGATTTCTGGGAATACAAAAATTGTTAAGGCTACTATTAAGCATTTTGAGCAGGTGTTTAATCTTAAGCCCAGAACTCCTGATCTCAGGATCTTGGAGTGTATCCCTAACTGCATCAGCAAAGAGGATAATGATCATATCTCCAGTTGCCTTAAGGAAGAGGAAATCAAATCCACAGTTTTTGACATGAGTGATGATAGTGCTGTTGGACCAGATGGGTTCTCAGGTAAGTTTTTGCAATCTTGTTGGGATATAATTAAGAAGGAAGTAATAGACTTTGTTCAGTTTTTCTTTATTGAAGGAAAACTGACTAAATTCTTTTCACATACCCTTTTAGCTTTAATCCCTAAGGTAGATTCTCCTGCTAATTTTTCTGATCTTAGGACTATTAGTATCAGCAATTTTTCCAGTAAATTCATTACTAAAATACTTTCTAAAAGGCTTAATCCATTGCTTCCTTTAATTATTTCTGAAAATCAAAGTGTTTTTTTGAAAGGAAACTTATCACTGAAAATATTTTGTTAACTCAAGAAATTGTTCAAAATATTAAGTGTAATAATATGGGAGGCAATGTTGTCATCAAATTAGACACGGCCAAAGCATATGATAGGATGTCTTGGCCATTCATTGTTGTTGTTTTACAAAAGTTTGGTTTCTCAGAAGAAGTGATCAAGTTGTTCATGGGAACCATTTCCAATGTATGGTACTCCATCATTGTTAATGGCACTAGAAATAGTTTCTTTACTTCCACACAAGGACTTAAGCAAGGTGATCCTCTTTCCCCTTCTCTTTTTATCATAGCTGCTGAGGTTCTTGCTAGAATCCTAAACAATATTGTCCATAGTGAACATTTCATCCCTTTTTCTATGTTTAAGAGAGGACCCATTATTAACCATCTTTCTTATGCAGATGATATTGCTCAAAGTCTGTTAAAATGATTATGAAGCAGGTTCACTTGTATGAAAAAAGTTCAGGACAAAAAAATGAACAAGAAAAAGTATTTCTTTCTCGCTGCTCATGGTACGGCCCTGGGAGGGTCAATAAAATTAGGAATGCTACTGGTTTTCTGGATAAGCAGTTTCCTTTTGAATACCTTGGGTGTCCTATTTATGTGGGCAGAAAAAAATGAATATTTTGAAAAGTTATTGTCCAAGGTTATTAACAGGCTCAATGGTTGGCAAAGTAGTATGCTCTCCCACAGGGGGAAATTTACTTTGATTAAACATGTCCTCCAATCTCTACCTATTTATACTCTCACTGCCCTTACTCCTCCCAAAGGGATCATTAAGTTGATGGAGAAATATTTTGCTAGATTCTTTTGGGGCTCCATTGTAGACAAAGATAAGTATCATTGGAGTTCTTGGAAGAACTTTCTATTTTCCCAAAAAAGAGGGTGATTTGGATATAAGAATCATGAAAGATATTAGTGGTCTTCTCAACATGAAAAAGTGGTAAAGATTCAGAGAACAGGACTCATTATGGGATAAATTCACTAAGGCTAAGTATTGTGTAAGGGCTCACCCTGTCGACAAGGTCTAGGTATCTGGAGATTCTCATATCTGGAAGTCACTTACATAAGCTAAAACCAACTCTGAGCCTTATATGATCTGGAGTATTCATAATGGGAACAACAACTTTTGGTAGGACAATTGGACTGGATATGGGGCCTTAGCCACCTATTATCTTGATCATAGTCACTCCATCAAGATTCTTGTCAATAACTTTTTTGCAAATCAAGTTTGGGACAGACAAAAGCTTCAAAATTTACTTCCTAATTGGCTGGTTGATCATATCTTGACTATCAGGATTGAGAAGGATACAAAACTGGATCAGATGTGCTGGAATAATTCTATTGATGGTGTTTTTACCAACAAAACTGCAGGGGATATATAATAAGGGACAAAAGATTGCCAGACAAACTCATCTATAAAGTTTGGCAAAATAGTGTTCCTTTTAAAATATCATTTTTGTCATGGAGACTACTCAAATCTAAATTGCCTTTTAATGATGTTATATGCAGGCAATGGAGGAGGGACCTAATGGACTGTCTTTGCTGCAGAGGCCCTTTACCAGAGACCATTAAGTATTTGTTCATTGATAGTGAACCTGCTAGGAGGCTGTGGAAGTTCTTTGGGCAACCACTGGGGATTAGATATTCAAGCATGCCAACCAAAGGATTCATGAAAGATTGATAGCAAACTCCAGGGAAGAATGCCTTTCACAGAATGATTATACAAATTCTTCCACTGATTATTTGTTGGGTGCTTTGGACTACAAGATGTTCTTGTAGATATGGTGATCAAACCAGATTCTATTACACAAGAATGGAGGAGGAAACAAAATGTTCCCCAAGTGCAAATTAGATATGCAGTGGCCTTAGTTTTGTAAAAAGGTGGAAAAACTCAGACCAAGAATTATCACAAAGACTGTGATATGGACAAGGCCTCATGGAGATTATATACAGATCAATACTGATAGTAGCTGCTGTGCACAAGACAGAAAAACTGGAGTAGGAGGAGTAGCCAGGGATAATGCTAGTGATTTTGTGTTTGCCTTTGCTTCCCCGGTGCAGTGCATAGATCATAATATTACTGAAGCCATGGCTGCACTTCTTGCTATCAAATTGTGCACTCAGAGAGGCTATCGGCATGGCATTATTGAGATGGACTCCCAAATTGTTGTAGATATGCTGAAGAATCAAGCTTCCCACAATATGCACCTTAAGACTATTGTAGAGGATGCAACAGATTTGATTAAAAACACTGATATTACTTTTGCTCACTACTATAGAGAAGCCAACACAGTGGCTGATTTTCTTGCTAAGTTTGCCACAACATTGGATGCACAGATTCTCTATAGTACTTATGATCCGATCCTATCTGGTGCTAAAGGCCCTTTTGTACTAGATAGGTTGCAATTGCCTAACCTCAGGATCAGATTTGATAAGGCAATTTTTTTTGTTAGCTAAATGTATATTAGTAGAGCTTAGTGAGGATGGTTTGCACAATATGTAAGATTCCTCCTTTTTGTTTGGCGTTGTAGCCTGTGATGTATTCATGGGGTTTTGGTATAGTCCCTCCCATGTACTTTTGTGTCTTACATGAATAAATACATCACCACTAGGGATAAAATCTTGGTAGAATTTGAAAAAAATAATAAAAATAAAGCACTCTAATTAATATTGGTTATTTTCAATAACACTTCATATTAAGAGTAAAATGGACAAAAATAATTAATTTTATCTTGATTTTATAAAATGACTAGTTGTTTTGAGACAAGTATTTTTAATAATCTTGACAACTAATTAATATGGGATGGAGGGAGTAATATTTAAGAACAAGGCTAAGCCAATCTGCTTATTGGTATTTGAAAAATCCTATTATCAACCAATAATCACTTGTTTGAACTCTTCAAATCTATAATTTCTATGGTTTAATCAATAGAGATTGCTTTCAATAACACTTAATATTAAGGGCAAAATGGGACAAAGTTAATTAACTTCATCTTGATTTTGTAAAATGATAAATATTTTAGGACAAATATTTTTAGTAATCTGGACAATTACTATGGGACGATGGGAGTATAATTGTGCGAATACTATAGCAATGTGTTTCTATAATTCCTCAATAAGTATGACAGAGTTACTGAATTAGGCAGCAAACTTGATCTGCCGGCCGGCTGTGGAATTCTCCGAAAGTCAGATGCTAAATAAAATACAAGATATTTAGAATACGCAGATTGAATAATTTGACTCGATGAAATTTCCATTTCATTACTAACAAACTTCCCATGCATAACAACGATACTAGTACTAACAAAATTTAGCCAAGGAGGCAAAGGTCAACGATATCTTAAAATATGTTGGAATACTTATTAAATGCTAACTATATATTTAGTATAAATTATGAGTTTAATTATGTTAATTCTAAAATAGTTGTATAAGGAAACCATCATGTCACCTTTATTTGTTGTAGTAGGTACCTATCTTATATTCAAGATTACAAATCCCACATTTTAAAGAGGTTTACCTGTCAATATCGTTTAGGTGATCTGACAGTATAAAAGAATATTTTACACTAACCGTATACAGGCTTAATTACCTATACGAAGCTAACATAAGATTGTTATGGATTCCTTCTTACAAGTCTAATCACATGCCTTCAAGCAATGACCTCTTTTTCTCACTTCACATCACATCTCATCTCATGCAAACTCCTATAAATACCACTTTAAACCATCACTCAAACCACCCCATCTCTCTATAAACTCTTGAGCAAATAGAGCCTTGAGAATTATTACTTATACACACTTCCAAGTTCTACTTTAAGTTTCCTTGATTACTAATGGCTATCATCCGTTCGAAAATCGGAATAATTGGTGCTGGAATTAGCGGCATAGCAGCAGCTAAACAGCTAGCCAAGTATGAGCCAATGGTGTTCGAGGCAACGGACTGTATAGGAGGAGTGTGGAAGCACTGTTCTTATAGGTCTACTAAATTGCAAACCCCTCGTTGTGACTATGAGTTCTCTGATTTTCTATGGACTGAGAGGGATAATACAAATTACCCAACTTATCAGGAAATATTGGACTACTTATACTCATATGCTCAACACTTTGATGTGTTGAAATTTGTTAACTTCAACTCTAAGGTGGTAGAAATCAAGTTTGTGGGCGATCGAGAAATGAATTATTTTGGTGGATATGGAAGTTTGTTGACTGGTAATCCAGTCTGGGAGGTTGCTGTTCGAACCAATCAATCTGAAACCCTACAGGTTCTTCTTTCTCTTCATTATATATATATTTATAAGTATCATAAGAAACTATATGTCTATTTTTGAAAATATTTATGCCACGTAACCCATACTTTTGAGTTTGTCACGCGATTTAGCTCATTTTTGTGTACAAACACCTTTTATACACACTTTGTACAAGGTTGATACATTACGTATAATGCTTTTCCTATGTATAATGTTGTATAATGTTTTATAATATTGTATATTGGGCTAAGTGGCTTGATAATTTTCAAAAATTGTATATTTTTGAAAACTTCCCTTTAATTTTTCTTTTGTTTTCGTATTGAATTAGGAGTAGGTTCCTTTGATTATTTAGTAATAAGAACTCCCTCAGCTCTAGGCCAAGAACATTTACGAGTGATTTTTGGTTCTTTGTAAGAAGAAAAAAGGCATTATTTACGCATGTGTTAAAAAAGTTCTCCCATGAATTATTTTATTTTTTATTTCTTTCAGTGGTATGCCTTCGAATTCCTGTTGATGTGCACTGGAAAATACGGAGATATCCCAAATATACCGAATTTTCCAAACAAAAAAGGGCCAGAAGTTTTCAAGGGTCAAGTTCTACATACGCTTGATTACTCTAAACTTGACCAAGAAGCATCTACCACACTTGTTAAAGGGAAGAAAGTTGCGGTCGTGGGCTATAAAAAATCAGCCATTGATCTTGCTGTTGAATGTGCTGAAGCAAATCAAGGTAAAATTTGTACTTCAAAGAGTACCTTAATTAACCTAGTGTATTGAATAGGATTTTTGCTTGTTGATTAAGATGCAGAAATTATATGCTTTAGAGCAATTTTTTTTTTTTTTTTATCGGATGTCCCAGAAGGGACTGCTCTAGAGCAATGAATTATCAAATATGTGTTAATTAAATAGTTTATGATATATACAAAATGAGATTGTCCCTGTCGGGAAGGCAATTTGAATGCTTTATGTATAAAAAGATTCGGTAATTTTAGTATTTAAAAATTGAATTTCAGTTTAATTTTAAATATAGACGAATAATACTCATGAAATATGAGCACGATTCACGGTTTCCACAAACAAAAGCCTTCTTAAAAAAAGTGGGAAGCCAATATATATTACTATCCCGAAGGACTAGAATATATTTTTCTGAATAGTATACCGACAATATCGGATAGTATCATGGGTGGTACTCGTATAAAAGCCAATAAAGCAATCGTTTGGGGCCCCATATTTTCCTTAAAGATGTGTGTGTGTGTGTGTGCATATATATATATATATATATATATATATATATATATATATATATATATATATATATATATATATAATTTGTTGTCTTAGCCGAAAGAAGTTTTCCAAAATTAAAATGGATAAAATTTTATCTAAGATAAATAATGTCTCAAGAGAGATTGAATGGATTAGCTATATTATCAATTGAAAATGAATTATTAGAACAAATCGATTATAGAATAGTAATTAATGACTTCACATCTAAAAAAGTTAGAAAAATATATTTTAAATAAAAAATATATATGACGATCTTTCCTTTTAAAAAAATTAGGACCTCTCTCTGAAGTTTGACTTAGGTCCCCAATGTTTTGACACGGCCCTGGATAGTATTCTTTCACATCAACGTCTTTCTTATTCAATTTTTCTTTTGTTAATTTCTAACAATATGAAATGACTTCTCTCTATTGATTGTTTGGTTGTGTGCTTGTGCTGTGTTTGTATTCCATTTTGGGCTCTAATAGTAATTAAAAATGTGGGTGTCGTAACAAAGTGAGCTAAGAGTACTGTTATGTTTACAAGGGAAAAAGATATTCCCCTCAATTAACTGTTAATGGTCCCAGAGCTGAAGACTAACACATAATTTACTTTGTTTGTTTGTAACTACTTGTAGGACCTGAAGGCCAACCCTGTACAATGGTAGTTAGGTCTTCGCATTGGACAATTCCACACTATTCTATTTGGGGTTTGCCATTTTACTTGTTCTATTCAACTAGATCTTCTCAGTTTCTCCGTCCAAGGCCAAATCAAGGCCTGTTCAGGACCCTGCTTTGCCACATGCTTTCTCCCATGGTGAGCCCCATTCTTTTTTAAAAGATTACCCTACGTGGCAAACATTAGGTTGTATTTATGAAACGTAGCTATAGTTTCAAAGAATTACGAAATTCAACTATATTTTGGGTCTTGCAGCGAGTACATAATACACACACGTAAGTGTATGCCCTGAGACAACTCTTTCGTGCGATTTCGAAATCGATACACTCGATACCGCGACCTCGCTAATATACATCGCAACCGCGCGCGTCTTGATATAGCTCTTTCGCCCAGCGTAACTATATGCGTTGATACAGCTCTTTCGCTCGCGCAGACATATTGTATACAGTATGCGCTGATATACAGTAGCTACGTTTCGTAAATATGCAAATTGTAGCTTCGTTTCGTAATTAAACTCTAAATTATAGCTATTTATGAAATTTTTTGACTTGTTATTTTTGTTTGTTTTTCTCAATCTAGTGCATCATTTCGCTAAGGGCTAACAAAACTGTGCTTATATATTGCCACAGAGAAAAGCAACTTCCAAGTTCATCGAGTCATATTTGGAATGGAAACTCCCACTAAAAAAGTATGGACTAAAACCAGAACACCCATTTGAGGAAGATTATGCATCATGTCAGATGGCTATCTTGCCGGAGAATTTCTTCAGCGAGGCTGATAAGGGTAAAATCTTGTTTAAAAGAACATCAAAGTGGTGGTTCTGGGAAGGAGGAGTTGAATTCGATGACAACACCAAGTTGGAAGCCGATGTTGTCATACTTGCAACTGGTTTTGATGAGAAGAAAAAGCTCAAAGCCATATTACCAGATCCCTTTCGCAGTCTGCTGGAGTTCCCCTTGGGCATGATACCCTTGTACAGGTAATTATGCACTCTCTTAGTGAAAATTTCTGTGTAATTGAATCTAAATATGTCTTAAACATTTCAATATACTTAAAAGTCTTCTTGACAGGGGTACAATCCATCCATTGATTCCAAATATGTCTTTCGTGGGTTACGTTGAAAGTGGTTCAAACTTGCGTTCAGCTGAAATCCGTAGCATATGGCTATCACGACTTGTAGATGATCTTTTTAAACTTCCATCCGTTGAGAAAATGCTTGAACAGATAACACAAGAGATGGAGATTATGAAGATGACTACAAGATTCTACAAGAGAAGTTGCATTTCCAGTTTCAGTATCAATCATTATGATGAAATATGTGAAGAGATGGGATGGAAATCATGGAGGAAGAAGAATTGGTTTGCTGAAGCTTTTAAGCCCTACAACAGCCAAGATTATGCAGACACAAAGTAGCATCATTCAATAAATCGAAAATTATCCTACTTAATAAGTTTGTAATTCTTGTATAATAGTGTAAGCAATGCATTACTCTAATCAAAAGGAAGAAAAGAAAAATAAAACTTTGATACTTCAGACTACATGAAATGCCAAGTGATGTACTTACTAAGTTAATAAATCCATTGTAATTGAGTTTTATAAGTTGATAAACTAATATTTCAAAATTAGCACATATTGAAAAGTCATCACCAACTTAATATCCAAGTATTTCAAGAAGAATCTAGAATATTCAAGACTTGCAGAGAATTTAAAGAAGAGCTTTAGAAGAACAATTTAAAAAAAAAATAATTATATCATAATTTTCTAAAATAACAAATACTTTTAAATGGAACGGAGGAAGTACAAATATATATTTTCTTCGGCCCATGGTTATTAAAAATATTTGTTTAAAAAATAATTATCATTTTAAAAAATTAATTTTAAACACACAACAAGTAGTAGCTTTTTTCATTAAATGAGAGCTGTTGCACTTGCACGTGCGCTCAGATATGCCCACTTGTGCTACCAAATTATGATACTGTAGAATTGGAATTGGAATATGGATCTTACCTTAGCATCTTCGCTCACGATTCTTAGCATCTAATCTCAGATGCTTCTCGCTATTCCCTAATCCTCTCTCATCCTACGGCTCACATTTATCACCCTATATATTCCTTGCTTTTCATTCCACTTTCTTCATTAAGAAAAGGAAAGAGAAAGCACAAGAGAGAGTCTAAAAATTTGTCACAAACATGAATGCAAAATTGGAATTTCCGCTTGAAACTCTTGCTTTCAATTACTTGAGCTTCGGTTTCTTTACTGCCCTTATTACCGCTGTCGTTGGCTTCTGGAGGATTAAAGCATCTTCAACTTTTCCACGTGGAGACTTTTCCGGTGCCCCATCTTCATCCTCGCCGACGCCAACGTTGGTAACGTCCTCACTGCAGGTAACCTTAGAAATATAAGGTGGGCCTTTGATAATATCATAGGGCATAAAGAAAATGGAAGAGTGAGATAAACATTAAGCTCAATCATATAATTCTTAAGATCTCTACTACTCCATCACATAGTGACGTAACAAGGGGTTTATATAGGTGTTAAAGAATAATTCTAGACATAAAACTACTATAGTAAACAGTTTCACACACATACAATGAACTTGCCGCATTGAAATCATCAAATACATGCACCAAAATTTCCTAATTTTCATATGAATAACACCAAATATATGAACCTAGACATTTAAATATTTAAGTTTACTATGTTCAACAGGTAAATGAGACTGTGTCAAATGAATCATTGTCAGCAGTTACTACTATGATATCGCCTTTGAGCAACGAGGAGGTAGGAACAAAAGGGAAACTAACAGTGTACTACAAGCAAGATGGCGGTGCAGAATGTGACGGCAATCAAGAAGGCATCGATCAGGAAGGAGAAGATAATGGCATTAAGTTGTGTGAAGAGTGGTTTGTGAATAATTGGGAGAAATTGTTGAAAATGAGAATTGGGGAAATGAAGTGGTATTGTTATCAGGACATGAAGATAATTGATGGCAGTGTAGTTAGGTTGTGGGACGGTTCTAGACCACGGCCGAGGGAAGTGGAAAAAACTGCTTTCTCGATTGGTGTAATTAGTGCTTGGTAGTTTAGCAATTGTAACTGGTAGTTAGGATATAATGCAATAACGGTTTTCACCGCTATGGAATTTAAGAAAGAAAAATTGTAAATATTGTACGCTTTTTTCTATGTTTTGTAGTAATACCTTAATACCTAAGTCTTGACAATGAAAACACTGGATTTTTCGTCTTTTTTTTTTGTCCCTCTTAATTACTCTTCCTCTTATTTTCTTTATTTTTGTTGGAAATATTGTGTGCGTTTGTTTTCTAGATCTGTTAATGGTAGCACGCAGAACCGATTTCGTGTTAAAAAAGCAGCAAATTAGAGAGTCTTTGTTTTTGCTATCTTTTCAGGAGTTATGGTTGGTTGTTGCTAGCTGTAGCTTGTTGAATCCAAATTTGCAACTTCTTCATTTTCACGCGTTAAAACTTACAAGTATTTTCCTATTGAAAATCAACAATATTAAGTAGGCGTTTCGCCATAGAAACCAAATATTTTTTTATTTTATTTGGAATTTTTTGAAATTGGAGTTGAAGATGGAGTTGTGTTTGGTTATAGTTTTTGAAAAAAATATTTAGTTGTTTGAATACATTGAAAGTGAAAAAAGTGAAAACAAGGTTTTTATTGTTTTCCAAATTCCTTTGGAATTTTTGTGGCCAAACGTTGATTTCCAAATAAAGTGAAATAATTTTTCCAGGAAAAAATGAATAATTCTTATGGCAAAATGGGTCCTTAAGATTGAAGTACCTACAACTAGGGTGTTACCGCGAAATAGTACGTATCTGTCTGCTTGTATTTTCTAATATCTTTTGTGGCTATTCAAGGTTTAAAAAAAAATTAAAAAAAAAAAAGTAAAAATATGTATGATTCACACATATAGCAGCCATGGAAATGATTTTTGGATTTGCTTTTTGAATAAAAACATTTATGTTTAACTAATGCTAACGTCAAAATATAACAAAATTACAAAGCATATCTAAGATGCATGTTAATTTGTGCTGTTATAACTGTTGCCAAGTTAACAGTTAGGATACTTAGGGGTAAAAGCAAAACAAACCAAATTCTCAATGTACTTAACTACTGATCGATAAAGTCGAAAGCTGCCCGGTCTAATCCTGTCCGCCACAAGATATAAAAAGAAAACATATCAAAGACTGAGACACTACAATCAGAACGCTAACATAGGTTTATTTTACATATTGTTTGATGAGTGCAAGGCTAAGTACACGCGTATTTTCTTCACAAAATAGTTGTATAGAAATGAAAATATGTCAATACTGATTCTAATTTATCAGCTGAAATTAAAACAGCATTGGGTCAATCAAATAAGACTCTAATTTCTACACTATCTTTGGCCATAAATGTAAATTTATTATTTGTAAATACTGAAGTTCTGTATTTGCAGATATTTGAAATACTAATGAACTAGCTACTTAATAATTTGTTCGAAAGGTACTCCAAGTAAATAATTAATTTTCACTGATACAGACTCTTTTAATGGGTTCATGTTCTGCAGAGTATACGTGCGTGTTAAAAATTACTAAAATTTAATCAAATCTTAAATTTAAACTCATAATTTAAAACCTAATCATGGTTCCGCCTTTGTTCACACACAAAACTTGGAGCTGAATTTATGTCTAAACACAATAATGTACTTAATTAAGTTTCAAATATTTTTAAAATTTAATTTCAAAAATATTTTTCTTCAACTTCAATCAAAATATTGTCCTTGCCTACTTAGAATAATGTATTACAACAGTACTATCTTGTTTATAACAATATTAGTCCTAATTAATTAACGATAGCAACAACTATATATGCACTACTTATAAGAATTATTAAACAATTGGAGTAATAAAAAATGAATCCAAGGATCAAGAGTAGATATGCGAATATCCAACTAAAGAAACCATATTAGCTATCAAACATTTCTCATTACTAACTAATTCTGCACTGTCGTTTGATGTGATCTATCGAATTAGTTTATTTTGTGCATCACATAGGTGAAACTTTTTTTTTTTTTTTTTTTTTGTCTCACAAATCACAAGTTAGTAAATTTAAAATTTGTGGACTCAAAAATGTAAGTTTTGGATCCACCAACTTGTGTGATAAAAAGAAACTTCACGTAACTAGTATTAATTGTATACACATGTAATATATATATATATATATATTATATATATATATATATATATATATATATTTTAAATACTCATGTAAAATAAAGTTTCTCATACAAGAAGAAACTTAGCTGATGGAGAAAACAGGGTAAAGTAAGTTGAAACTAACTCGATAAAAAAAAATTGAGTTAAACTTTAAATATTAGTAATAAATAACTTTTATTTTTAAAATTTTGAAAGATATATAAAATATATCATTGAAACGTCTTGAATTATATATATATATATATATATAAAGGGTTATATCTGTCTAACTCATTATGGAATCCTTATTGACCCAAATACTAATAATTCGCGGACCTACCTCCATTCTGAGTTGCGACACCTTTTATCCTTTTACCGTTTTACGTATGATATTGATATATGTGTATTTCAGTTATATATAGTGTTATTAATATAAATTCATTTATTATGGTAACAATTATTATTTTACTTATCAAATAATCACATGAAGTTGAATATGAAGAACTATTTTTTGTTATAGATTAATTTAATTGGCTAATATCAAATTTATTTATACAATTTATTCACAGAAGGAAGACTGGATAGATAAATGAGAGCAACAGCTTCTTCCTTTTCGTTCCAGCTAATCAGAGTGCGATGGCGCCGTCAGTTGAGAATTGAGATCTTGTGGTGACACGATCAGACTCTGACTGCTCCATATATATATCCATATACATACTAGATGCTACTACTAGATTATTTCATCCAAATCTACTACGCCTTACATTGAACATGTGACTGTACTTGCCCTGTGGTGCTATTGGTCCATATTCAATGTTGAATTCTGCCCTTACAACCCCAAATACCTTTTGTGGTACATGTTATAGCAATTTGGATTTTACGTTAGCATCTTCGCTCACGATTCCCAGCATCTAATATTATATGCTTATCTCACTTCCTTAATCCTCTAGCATCCCCATGGCTCACATTTATGACCCTACTCCCTTATATATATTCCTCGCTTTACATTCCACTTTCTACACTGAGAAAAGAAAAAAGAAAACACTGGAGAGAGCCTAACCCTTTTCTGTTTTACAAATATGAATGCAGTAATGGTATATCCGCTTGAAGCTCTTGCTTTCAATTACTTGACCTTCGGTTTCTTTACTGTCGTCAACAGTGTTTGGACATGGGTCGCCGTTATTACTGCTGCCGTTAGCTTTTGGAGAATCAAAACCTTTTCAACCTTGCCCAAACCCGAGCCACGTGAAGACTTTTCCGTCCATGCCCCATCTCCAACGGTGGTAACGTCGTCTTCATCTTCATCGTCGTCGCAGGTAGAAAGGGTGTCAAGTACTCCGTTAGCTTCAAATGGATCCTCTTTTGCATGTTTGGTCAACGAGGAAGGAACAAAGGGGAAACTTACGATGTATTACAAGCAAGATGACTCATGTGGAGAATGCGACAGCGATGGAGAAGGTGATGATCAGGAAGGAGAAGACGAGGGTGTAGAGTTGAGTAAGGAATGGTTTGAGACTTGGGACAAATTGTTGAAAATGAAAAATGGAGAAATGGGGTGGTATTGTTACCAGGACATGAATGTAATTGATGGCAACGTAGTTAGGTTGTGGGACGATTATAGACGAGGGAGGAATGCCACCGCTTTCTCGGTTGGCATAACCACTACTTACTAATTGGTAGATTCTTTTTTTTCTTTTTTAATAGGAGCAATAGTTTGGCATAACCATATTATTATCATTTATTACATTTGGGATTGAGGAAGGGGTTAGTGAGAATGAAAAAGACTCTCACATGTACCGCGAGAATGTAAGTGTTGGTAGTAGTACTTGTATAGATTTAGAAATGAATCAATGGTAGTAGCTTTTTTGGTATCTCAACAATGGTAGTATATGTTAGGGATATTATATAGTATTTACTTGGGAATAATGCAGTAACGATTTTCATAACAACGCAATTTCAGAGAGAAAAATTGTGCATATTCTAGCCAAAGATGTTTGTAATACGGAGCACTTTTAAAAAAAAATAAAATCAAACATCCATCTCGTTGAAACTGGATGCAATTTTATTGATAATCAAAAGGTTACAAAAGGCAGAGGAAGGGAATCCTCTGGTCCTATAATTAATACCTACTCCAACTTTTACAAGATGTAGGTAAACATTAGTAATACTTAAATCTCGATAATGCAAACACTGCATTTCAGTCTCTTTCCTTCTTCTTTCTCTTCTTTTGTTTTTTTTCTTGGAAATATTTGATAGTGACCTTAAGGAGTTTATTTTCAGTTACACATATTGACCTGCAAACAGAGTGCCGTTTAGTGATTATAAAAAGGGAATTAAAATTACAAAATATTAGTTCAAATTGCAGCAAAAACTAAATATACTAGCTTTCTTCTAATTTAGCTAAGCTTTATTGAGCAGAGTTACCCTCCTATTCGTGTTGTGGGAGGTCATTGGCACAGTGAGTAATTGAGATGCATGCAAGCTCTATCAAAGAACACTTACGATGATGATGATGATGATGATGATGATGATGATGATGATGATGATAATAATAATAATAATAATAATAATAATAATAATAATAATAATAATAATAATAATAATAATACAAACATATACGTGTAAAAGCAACAGCAAAGACAGGTCCTGTTTTTTATTTATTTATATCATTTCAAGAATTTTGATTGGTTTATTGTAGCTTGATGGATCAAGTGGAGGGTGATTTACAAGAATGACTTTAAAGGTGGATGGATGGTCTTGAAATTTTGATCATGTTTGTCTTATGGCTAAAACTTCAACATTAATTAGTTAACTTTGACATATGACCTTGAAGATTTGTCCATTGAGCAAACGGAGCTCAAAATGTCAAAATCACCTATTTTCAAGATAACTGGGTGTAATTATTGCCATAACTCCATGAATTTCCTGCATTGATATTACACGTATTTTCCTCAATGCTTTTAAAAATTCATCACTTAAAAATCATCAAAATTAAGAAGGAAGTACTTCGATGATCACACACGGCTAGGGTGGCCCTCACCTCGTTTGTCAATTATACTTCATCTATTTACACCACTAATGCTTGTTTTGTATTCATATGAGCTGTTATCAAAGAAAATATTGCAGCTAAAAGTAAAACAATCCGAATTCAATGTACTAATAACTACAGATTAAGTTGAAAGCTGCACGGTGTATTAATCTTGTCGGCCACAAGATTTTAAACATAGAAAAAGACATGCAGACAACACCATGCATGAAAGTTGGTTACTTATACGATTATCTTCACGAACTAGTTTACCTAGAGATAGAAAATCAAAAAGCTATTGCTATTCCAAGAAGTTTGTCAAAACTTTAGCCCAGAGATAGAAAAGATCAATGGAATAGTATATTCTTTCAGTTCACTTTTACTTGTCCATATTCCAAAAATAAATTTTCACTTTTACTTGTCACTTTTAAAGATATTAAGACAAGACAATTTCTTTTTTCCTGTTACCAATATTATTAAATACTCATTTCAAATCATTTTTCAAATTCAATAAAAATATACACCAATTAATATGGGTACTCTGGTAAATTATACACTTCATTTATTATTTCTTAAAAAGTGTGCATAGTCAAAATTGGACAAGTAAAAGTGAATGGAGGGAACGGAGGGAATACTTTCTTTCCGCAATAGTGGTCAAGTTAATATCTGTTACGTTATTAAATGTTCAATATTTTCGAGAAACGTAACTTGATGAACTTGGTTTATAACAACATTTAATAATGATAGTAACAGATAAAACACCTTTCAAGAAATGGTTAAACAAATAATGTAGTAAAACTGAATCCAACTACAAATATGCGAATATTCAACTGAAGCAGCCAAATTAGATATTCAAACGTTCTCAGCATTAGCTCATGATGCAACTGTCATTTGATGTGATCTATCCCATAAGTATTCTATGTCACGTATCATCTTATATACATGACATCATTTGATACGAAATTCACTAAGTTAATTTTGGTTTATTGATTTTTTTTTCTTCTGTCCTAAATAAACTGTCCCCTGTGTACCTTCTAATTGATTATCTCAAAATTATATTCTTCCTTAAAAGGAAGCTTATATGGACTAATATTCAGCATTATTGTGATAATTTTTAATTAACAGAAACCTATTTTTATACTAAAATATAATAAAATGATTGTAAAGAATTTGTATTCCGAACCTACTTTTATTCATTACAATATTATAATTGTTCCATCAATAATCGTGTCAAAAATAAAAATTACCCAAATTGGAATAAGTACATGACTTGTAGTGAGGAAATGCATTAAAGTAAGTCAAAAGTAGTTTGATATTAAAAAAACATTAAATTAAAGAGTATATATTAACTAGATAAATTTGAATTTGCAGCGTCTTTTTTCTTTCCAATCAAATCAGGAGCGATGGAGCCGTCATATAAATTATTTGATGATATGACGGAGTCGAAGACGAAAAAGGAGATTCAACTGAATTATATTGTTGAGATGTTATGTGATCATGTGAGTCCGGATGTTGAGATGTTACATAGATTATATGAGTCTGAAATTGACAGAGTGTGGGCTATTGAGCGGATTCAGAAAGTAACATGCGAAGACTATAACAGTATGTGAGATCATATGAATGATCATGGGCATGTAGAGAGATGGATCCGTCTCTCATGAGACACTGACTTGATACCTTTCATGCAGTAAAAAAAAAAAAAAATGAGTTGAGAAGTGGAATTATGTGATGAAGATCCTACCTTTACTATTTTTAATGTTTATCCCCTTACTTACCTCATTATTTGTATATGAACTGTTTATTTGACCGACTTGTGTAGTTGCCAACTTAGCTTGTTGATTAACTGTCAAATTGTTAAATTCAGTCATTGAAGACTGATTTTGAAGGAATTCTAGGGTTACAATTTGGGAGAGAATCGTTCATGTTAAGAGAAGAAGAGGAGGATATTTCATTATGTGAAAAGCATGATATACAATTGATATATATATATATATATATATATATATATATATATATATATATATATATATATATATATATATAGTTTATACACATGCTTATCATGTGTCATTTCTAACTAACTAATTGACACTTTCCACTAACAAACTAATCATTACAGTACTTAATGTAACGACCCGCTTGATCGTTATGCGTGCTTTGACCATTCTATCCTTGCTAGGACTTCCCCGATGTTAGAAATGAGCAGACCTAAATGATTTGATTATGTTGTATGTTGTGTTTTATGACTTGTAAGTGACTCTGTGATGTGTTTTTGACTTGGTTTGTTTGTTGGCTTTTGTTCATAGGGCCTTAGAATGATTTTGAGAGACTAAGTATAAAAATGTTGGAATTTCCGTGCTCACTGGTTCACAATGCCTCGTTGCAACGATGATTCTTCGTTGCGGCGAAGACTGGTTCGCTGCAACGAAGGGTGGGGAAATCCCAAGGTTCGTTGCAGTGAGACTTTGGTCGCTGCAACGAAGCCCACTTAAGTCTAATGATGAGTTTAAGTAGTTATTTCATGCCCATACTTTTCATAATCCCCAAAACAGTTTCCAAGAGCATAGAGGCGAGTTTCTAAGGCTAGGGCACTATTCTCCATCAAAGGTAAGCTTTACTCACTAACTTTCTTCACTTAATGTTCATATTAGATTCTATTTTCCATTAAAAGACCCTTAACAGGATTTGAAGGGTAGAACACAAACACTAAAAAAAAATCCTAGAATACTAATGGGTTTGTTTAATAATGTTTAATCATCTAAGAGTAGAGATTATCCCTTCCTAGGATGAGAACTGGATATTCAATGATGGAAATTGCTTGTTGAGAACTAGGGTTCCAATAAAAATGAGAACTTTGGCTAAAATCAGATTCATTGGGTTGAATTGATTATGAAACCCATAAATGGAGTTAATATGATTGTTGAGACTAGAATTAGGATGAATATGTTCTTAAGGAAAGTGAACCATTAATTAAAGGTAGAAGTGGAGGGGTTGTCTTCCCCAAATTGTTATTATTGAGTTAATACTCCATTACTTACTTAATGTTATGATTTCTATACTTTGAACATTCTGAGGCGTTGCGAAAGGGAAAGGCTGTTGTAAAGTGATTCCATTGCTTAAATCCGCTTGAGGTAGGTTACGGTTTACTTGAGTTAGACTTTGATTAGTTGATTGTATATGTCGTAGAATTTATGGGAGAAAGCATGTCTAGGTCTTCGGACATGGAGTTTGGGTGATCGTTGTTAGTTATATGATTAAATTGTGTGAAGTGATTCTCCATTGTTGAGGTTGATAAACGTGAATTGTATTCTTAAGACTGTTGAAAGAGAGGTGTTCATATATACCCTTCAGAGGCGAATTGTGATAACTACATATTATATTATCATTGAGCAAATTATTTGTGAGTCTGATTGTGACTTGTGTTAATTGATTATGCTTCATTGGTGTTGACTTGATACGTATTCTTGAGCTATTTGTGTATTGTCATTATGAGACATTTATTGATGATGATTGGGATGGGGCATATACATCTCTTAAGGCACATTTGACAGGGCGTGACGATGTAGCCTAATTATGAGCTGGTGGTCCGAGGTTTGTTGCGGAATGAGTGGTACATGGACACCATGGGTCCCTTGCTGGTCATGGCTATTTGGGGAAAACATTACCATTTAGCATGTGTACACAGAGGTGGGGATTTTTATCATTTATTGCATTATATTTGGCTTGTCTAGTGGCGTTCCTTGTTAATGATTGGTGACTGAATTTTAAGTGAGGACTGTACGAGGATACTTGTTGTGGTTTCATGTTTGTTGTGCCTGTCGATATTCCATTTATTTTACGTATGTATGCATGATACAATCTTAGTCGGCCTATGATACCTACCAGTACGTGTTGTCTGTATTGACCTACACTTGCTGCACTTTTTTTTTAGTGTAGATTTTGCGCCAGAGACATCTTTCAGACCTCGCATCTAGTTGAGGTTATTTGTTACCAAGATCAGAGGGTGAGCTCCTATCCGTGCCATGCCGCCTGAAGATCTTTCTTTATTTCAGATGTCTATTTTCATCCCAGATATTATGTTTATTTTAGATAGTCTTCTCTTTAGACATTGTTGGTTAGAGTGCTTGTACGATGACTTTCAAATTTTTAGGATGTAATAGCTAGGTTTCCGCACTTGTTATTTATTTATATTATTGTTATATTTTTATCATTTACTCATGAGTAATGTTTTATAATTGATTTAAGTAATTGAAATTGGCTTGATAATGGGTTAAGGGATTGGTTCGCCCACTATAGGACCAGTGTGGGTACCACTCACGTCTGTTGGGACATGACAAAGTTGGTATCAGAGCCTTAGGTCCGTTGATCTCGTCGTACAAGGTCATGTCTAGTAGAGTCCTGCTGATCGGTACGAAGACGTCTGTACTTATCTTCGGGAGGCTATGGGACACTAGGAAACTTCAATTTCTTTCTTCCTTTTGTGCTACTTGATTCCAATTGGTATCTGGATAATTCAAATAGGCATCTGACTTTTCTTTCTATTCTCTCACAGATGGTGAGGACTCGTGCAGTAGCAGCAGCAACAGCAGCTAACGAGGTACCCGCACCGGCCGCTTGGGCAGCAGTTCGTGGAGGAGGCCAGGCCAGAGGTCGTGTGTCACACCCCGACTGTACTAGGGTGTGATGGGCACCCGACTCCATTTTCGGAGCCGAGCGAACCCGCTAACTCTTAGTACATATATGGACTTATGAACTAGTAAGAAATGAATACATGGATTTTTTTTTTTCGTAAATAAAATCTGACATCATATATGACTTGTGACACGAAACATAATAACATATCGGCTGCCGGAGCCGCTACACATGGCAACTCAATACCCACGACTCTGTCTGCAAAGTCTCTAACTCGATCATGACGTCGTAGCATAGGACTCTAGACCCGGCAACTCTCCAGAGCAAATGGAGATGCCAACTCCGCTGGAACATCTTCTATAAAAGCTTCGATCATCTCGGGTGCACTGCCGCGGCATGAAACGCAGCCCCCGAAGAAGAGGGGGGGTCAGCATTGTACTGAGTATGTAAGGCAGGAATAGCAACATAGTAGAAGATATAAACATGAATAATAACAAGATTTCATATCGTGAGGTAAAGGGACGACCTGTACATATGAACAGTGTCTGCATAGGAACATAGAACATATCATAGGATAACAGAGTAACCTGTGCATAAGAGGCCCCACGGGGCGGATGCCATGCATGCTTGTTTTTCCTTTTTGGAAAAGAGCATTTCTTTTCATAGGCATAGGAAATAGAATTTATGTCATATCATGTTAAATCATAGTATATCATAGTATCATAGCATATCATAGGATCATAGCGTGTCATAGTGTATCATAGGATCATAGCATAACATAGTAAGTCATAGCATAGCCGATCATAGCATAGTAGGTCATAGCATAGCACCGAACAATGTCGGCTCGCCCACATAGCACCGAAATACATCGGCTCGCCCATATATCCCGCGTCCGGCATCCCGCGTCCGGATGATAAGCCGGGGCCGACCGTGTGGCAATGAAACATAGTTTCCTTCCCAATTCCCACATGTCCCTACCCCCCCCCATGTACATATACATTTTCATAGACATAGGTCATATAAGCACGCAGAGAGCCCAAGAAAATCATGTATCCATCGGAGTGACGTAAGGTCGAAACCTCCGATTATATTATGGAATAATTATGGGCGCTTGCCTCACCTTGAAAGGACGATTAACATAAGGCGAGACTATCAATGGAGAGTAATATCATGAGAAAACATAAAACGGGCCATAAGGCATCGTTTCGTATACTGTGGAATCTTTAACAATAGTCATTGTTCATGAATAGAGTTGAGAGTTCAAGAAATAGCTTAACGTTCTTATCTCGTCACTAGAATCATAGACTTGGAACCTTTAATCATAGGATCATCATTTTTCATCATAGAGCCATAGTCGTCGTCTTAGTCATTAAGGCTTGCAATATTGTAAAACTTAGTTTTTGGAGAAAAACGAATATTTTGGAAAACATTTGTAAACTTTTAGGAAGGAAAATCATGTTTTGGAATCGAGGGATTAGTTAAAACAACTATGATTTAGTGGTCGGAGCGATGTCCAAAGGTTTCCTTGAATTATAGTACGGAAATAAACCAAGTGGAGCCATAAGAGGAAATTAGGGAATAGTGGGCCCACCTCGAGTCAAATGAGGTGGCGTATACAATTTACGTATAATACGTTTCATGGCATGACTTATGAGAGTTTTAGGGTAGTCGGGTCTTATTCAAGCAAGTTCTAGGTGTTTAGACATTTCTTTCAACTATTCATGAACATTTACTTCAATTTTACTGAATGAATAGTGACCAATTTCAATCTCGGATTTCTAGGATTAGAGTAGTCCCCGAGACACGTTTTCAAGCCTATTACATCTAAGACATGCCAAGAAAGGAAAGTGAAGTCTTACATACCTCTTTTCGCTCCTTATGCCACTCCAAACTCAGGTCGCAAATCCGCCAAAATCTACAAATTGGTCATGTTTACCAAACCTTAGTTAGGGGCATTTATGAATTGATTCTTTAAAATAACACTTTGTCTGCCGAAATTTCGACAAAGATTTCCCCTATAAATACACCGTCCCGAGAATATGGCTCGGCCCAATTCAACAACAACAACCCGAGAATGGAACTCGGCCACAATATCAACAACAAAACCAACAATAACATCTCCAAACATATTCTAACATTAGCAATCCCTTTTTCCACAATTCGACAATATTCCCTTTGTTCAAATAACTTCATGCATTCAAACTAACACCAATGATCATACATTCAAATATTATTCCGAAGCCATTCAAATATGATTTAGAAGCATTTCAAGCAATTCATACAACATTCAAAGCAACCCAAACACTATGCCATGGAACCCGAAATCTTCTAAGTGTAAGGAAACATCAACAATACATTTCCTTTCTTCCAAACTCATAAACTACGTCGGCAATCCACACATTTACAACATTATTTCCATAAGTTCAAGAAGCTATATTAAAATCACATTGCCCTCTAAATCAGCCCACAAACAACTACAACTTCAACTTGAGTTACTAACCCTTCATTTTCATCACCTAATCCACAATAAACAACAATCAAATATTACATAAGATTAGTTTAACATGGCTGCCCAAACCAGCCCATACACGGCCTAGTCTTCAACATGCACAATTTCCATGAAGTCCATTCATTTCAACATGGCAAACATACACAAACCATCTATAGTACCTACTCCAAACATGCTAAATAAGTTAGTTTTTCACTTCTATATCATGCTACATACACACGGCCACACCTTACAATACCATAATTTCATGAACTTCATTCCTTTCTACATATCACAACATACATAAACACCTATAAAACACATAGAGAAGATCAAACCTCACCTTCTTTCCTTCACCTTTTCCTCTCGCTAGGACTCCATATCGCAACAACGAATGACTTTCTTGTTCCAACGACTATTCCATGTCGTAGAGGACCCTCTAATTAGTATGAAAGCTTGAAAGAAATAATTTTCATGAGAAACAACTATGAGGACGTTTTCTTCTTCTTCATTTTCTTCACTTTTCTTGAAATTTCTAGGAGTCACAATTGATTAAGATGACTAATTGTCATCTTATACACATATATATATATAAATATATGTGCACATGGCTGATCATGTGCTCTTCTTTTCCCTTTTTTTTTTCATTTTTCTTTTCTCCAATACTCTAGAAATTTCTTTTTCTTTCCCTCCAAGTTTTTCTTCAAACTTCTTGCATTTAAAAATGACAAGGATGATTAAATTATCACCTTATACTTCCATAAATAATACAACATGTGGCCCTATGGCCCACTCCACCTTAACCTTTAATTTCATGAACTCTTAACTTTCCATAATTAATTTTTAACCCAAAATTTTTCCTTAATATTCCATGCCACTAGAAGTGAATACGCAACTTATGAATTCTAGAAAATTTTTATAACCTTGTCCTTAACTTCCCGCCATTAGCTCGAATATTCAAATGTGCAAAAATGCGAGGTGTAACATTGTGGTCGGAGGTAGAGTTCGGGAGCAGCCACCGAACTCCCGGATCCTAGAGTTAATCCCCGAGCCTCGGGTAATTCCGGGGCGGCGAGTTTGCAAAGAAAAGAACATCTCGGCCCGCATATTATTGCTACCCCAAAAGTTGTCGCATCTTATGGTCCGAGTGCTGAACCTATTGAATTGTTTAGAGGAGGTGTGTGTTACTCGTAATCGTGTGTTAGAGCAGGTGGTCCGGCCTCGTGCTCCAATTCCGAGTCCCGGTTCGGCGCCGGGGGCACAACATGTCTATCAATTGGATGCGGCCTTAGGACCTGAGTTATTTCCTAGGCCAGTGGGAGGACCAGTGATGAGCACAACTTTTTTTAGAGGTTCACTAAGATGAAGCCTTCCGAGTTCTATGGTACTAAGGCAGAGGATGCCTATGAGTTCATTATTGATTGCCATGAGAGGCTCCATAAGATGGGGGTAGTTGAAAAGTATGGGGTAGAGTTTGTGGCTTTTCAGCTTATGTGAGATACCAAGTTATGGTGGAGGGCGTTTGTAGAGTGTAGGCCGGCCGGATTTGCCTCGCCGACTCGGGACTCGCTTTTGAATTTTCTTGAAAAGGCGTACTTTGAGGGGACGGACGTGACGACATATTGAGTAGGGCAACAAGACGAGTCCCGATTTCACTCTTTGGCTCGTTATGGTCTCTAGCTTTTGCACAAGGAGAGGTTAGACATTAGTGGGGTTGAATTTCTTCGGTTGCTCCCGTGACCGCAGGTTGTTCTATTCAGGATATTGTGGATCACGTGAAAATTGTTGAGGGTGTCCGTCGCTAGCAGAGAGAGGAAAAGGGTGGAAATTTTGAGATATGTTTTCTAAGGAATGGGATCCCAGAGTTACCTGTCATAAGTGTCGGGTCGACTCTGCGTACTTTAGTTGAAGTCTCGAGTCGTTCAATACTCTATCAATCCAGCAGAGGGCTCAGTCCCGAGTTCTAGATCAGGGAGGTTTTTCGGCCTTTTGGTGTCGCTCGCCCTATTCTTGATCGTTCCCGCTGAGCGTGGCGAGGGCACATCAAGAGATTTTGTCCCAGACTCGACAAGGTAGCCAAAGTATTAGTTTCGCCCTGCACCCGGGTGGGGATCTCGGCGGGAACCGGCTTACATCGGGGGTGGTCACACGAGGTCGGGTTCTCGGTTATTAGTCCGGTAAAGGTGAATATTAGTCTGGTAGGGTGGGTTCTCCGAGGCGGTTCTCGTTGCTACGCCATGCCGTGTGCCGTAGGCTGATGTAATATCCCATAAATTCGAATGGAATATAAAAGCGTTAAACGAGTCATTTGAACATTATAAGTTAGGTTATGTTCACAATTCGAGACTTAGAAACCAAAACGGGGAGTGTTGGGATGAAAAATCCTATTTCAACGGTAACTGGGAGATTTTACGATAAAAGTACAGCCCGTACTTCAAAGTACGGCCCGTACTTCAAAGTACGGCCCGTACTCTGTGGACATTCTTTGTTCTTTTCAAATCTGAACTCTCTGGAATTTTTAGGGAAGGTATGGGCTAGAAGTAAGGCCCGTACTTCAAAGGACGAGACTTCCTTTCTGCCCGTCCTTTTCCCGCCTCTTCACATTGTCTCTCTGGAAATTTTTAGGGAAGTACGGCCTAAAAGAATGGCCCATACTTAGAAGTACGTCCCGTCCTTCTTGGACGTACTTCTCCCGCGTCCATCAGAAACTATATAAACGTGGGTTCCGTTAATTTTGTCACCTTTCATCTGTTCAAAAGCCCTAAGTACGAAAATTACTTCTCAAAGCCTCTTATTTCAAGAAAGTAGCAAGATAATCTAATTTAAGGGAATTCAAGCTAAGGTTTGGGTGATTCTCCTCTAGGAAAGTAATTTGTTAAACTGCGTATAACGTAATTAAGGATGTCTCTCTTTGAAAATTGGTTTTTAAAGTATGTCTCTTTTAAAAAGCTCTTCATTGAATAAAAAGGTGAACTTTTCATGAATTGAAACTCTATTTCTTGCTTTAATTGTGGTTAATGTGCGTGAGGGGACAAGCTCACATTAAGCCTAGTTTGTATCAGGCTCTAAGTACATATATAAGTTTATACGTGTTATGTTTTTCCTCTATAAGAGATGATCAATAATGATGGCTAAGGATTGTTAATAATGTTTTCATGATGAATTATCACATTGAAATCTCGGTTGAAGAAGTGTAAACGTTTTCAAGACATTCTTTGAAATGATTTATCTTTACGATATGACATAATGAACTTTATTGCTAATTGATGATGTGACTACCTTGAGACAAATTGTGAACCGGCTTCTATGCTATGAACTTTATTGTTGTGTTTGGCCTAGCTACTCGGGAGGAAGGGTAGTTGATACGCTCAAATTACACCTATAAGTGGCGTAAAGCAGACGTTGTCAAATATAGTAACCCAAACAAGGTTGGAGTCGAATCCCACAGGGAATATGGAGAGAAAAGGGTACTAATTGTATGCGATACTAGTCTTTAAAGGCTTTAATCCTATTCCGAATAGTTTGAAATATTTGTTGTGTAATGTAAACGAATACTTTGACTTGAATTGTAATTAATGCGAGAGAGAGAGACTAAGGTTGTGTTCCCAGCTTTGATTAGATATTATGCTTTAGGTTTCAATGTGATACACTTCTAATGGTTGTTCTAAGGGTATGCACTCGATCTCTGAAGGACTTCCTAATGTTTCCCAACAGTTAGGCCGTATTTCCTCTTCATGATTTTCCCAAATGCAAAAGAGTTGAAATTGAAGAGCGACCAATAATGTCAATTAGACTTGTTCTTATTCTTAAGTTAGTCTATTAAATGAGGGTTAACGCGCCGAGTCATTGTTATTCAATCTTACCAATGCTAACTCCCTTTCCCAAGAAAAGTTAGTATAATGGCTTAGGCTAATGCTTGCAATCATTACCCAATGCTAAAACACAAAGATTGAATAAATACCAACAACCATTATGCATATATCAATAGTAGAAACTCATTCACATAATACCCATCATAGGTCCACAACCTTAGAACTAAAATTAGCTACTCATCATTTTGTTTAACAAAGAAAGCTTAAAAGATAACATAATGTACTTACAATAGCAATACAATGTGGAATGAGGGTGAAGTTGATGCCTTAAATGCCCTAAAAACTTCACAAATATCAAAGGCTTAAAGTTAATGCTCCCAAAAGAACTGAATAAAAGCTAAAAACCTAACTTTAAGTATTTATAGGGCCAAAAATCGCGCCAAAGTTCTCGGACAAAAACACCCTTCGCGTATTTCGTTACTTTAACGTAACACGGAGTTACGGTCCGTCTTTCGGATGCCCGTCCTTTGTCGCCTCGATATTAGGTCAACCATTACGGCTTCTTTTAACGGACCGTAATATAGGTTAAGGTCCGTATCTTCCAAAGGGATCATGGCTTCGCCGCACAGAGCCTAATGCGTTACGCCGCGACGCCCCGTAACTCGCATTATGGACCGTCCTTCTGAGCGTAACATTTGACAATACTTAGGCTTCTTATTGGAAATTCCCGTCAAATTACGGTACACGTTACGGCCCGTAACACGAGTTACGAACCGTCCTTTTGAGCCGGCATGTATCTGGATCTTCCTCTTATGTTACGGATCACGTTACGGTCCGTAACTCGAGTTACGGACCGTCCTTTTACTCCAAGTTGTTCGTTTTTCAAAGAATTCTCATCATTTTCGTTCCTTAGTCAACTAACCTTTCAAAACATCAAAATAACATAAGAAACGATGTAAAAACACTTAAAAAGAAGCAACACTTTTAGTGAAAAGACATAAAATGTGCCGAAATTCACGGCACATCAGTAGTCACTATGAATCCTAGTGTGGTAATGCCTAGCCATTCGGGAGGAAGAGTGGCCACTGCCGGGTTCGCTACCCGGGGTGCGGTTTATGCCTAGCTATTCGGGAGGAAGGATAGCCGTCGAGAATTACATATTCCGGTGTGATGCGCTGTGTTTAGGGACCCTCTAAGGTCATCCCTTCGATGTTATTGATTCTTGGGCCTATATTAGCAAATGTGATATCCTTATCCTTTTATGGAACTGTTATTAATAATCATGATCAATTTAAAAAGCATATTGAAAATTTGTAACTTGACAAAAGGCTTTATAATCAGTTTTGATAATTCTTATTGAGATACACAAGCTGAATAACTAATTTCACGTTGTTTCATACCATCCTCAGAACTGATTTCTCTAAGTATTATTGTACTTTATTTTCATATTACTTGTTATCCCCGAGGCACTTACTGAGTACGAAGTACTCAGGCATGTCATTGTTATTTTTGATGGTATGTTAGGTAACAAAGGAAAAATTCCCTTTAAAAGGGCTAAATGCTTAGGGGAAGGGGCTTAGTTGCCGACTTGGGAGC